>NW_027551561.1:2426937-2532838 GCF_008692635.1 Crocuta crocuta | reverse complement strand
TGGCCTGTGGTCTAACTGCCTTCTCCGTCCCCAGAATCCAGCATCTCCCCCCAGCCCCCTGGCCTTCGCCTGCTCGCCAAGGCTCTGCCCCCTGTCCTTTGGCGAAGGAGTGGAGTTTGACCCCTTACCGCCGACGGAAATAAGGTAAATATAGCAGGCCCTGCTTTGGTTGAGTTTTTTCCAGTTTTTCATTTTTGGGTCCAGCCAGAAACTGATGCTTGTTACTTTAAAAAAGGAGCTAATCACAGAAGTGTGCCAAAGGCTTTTCATAGTGTGCTGGGTACCACTTTGGATTTCTTCGCCTATTCTCACCAATTGAATACGTAGACATGCCTCTCAAAAACCAGATCGTGTTATACATAAAGTCCGCGACTTGCTTTTTGCACTTCGTGCACCATGGCCATCAGACAGTTACGATTTTGTAATAAAATAATTCCTCTTTTCACAAGCTGCTTCCCCCGTTTCCCCACCCCTGCTTCAGGGTGCTATAACCTTGTCTCCGATTACAATTTCACTTGTAATCTGAAGCACCATCCTTCCTCTGGGAATGTATCTCATCCAGGATCACCTGGGGGCAGAGATTCACTGAGAGCCTCTGTTAAAGATCTGTCTTTTCAGAGAAAGGAATTTTACTTTTGGTAGCTGGTGGATTTTTTGCTGGAGTCTCAGTTCCCTTAAAAACAAAGGGCCCTTTGATGGGGAACAAAGGCAGCTCACCAGTGTGGAGGTGAGCGCTTCAGCCCTTGATTCCTGGGGAGTTTGTATTTTGAACGAAATNATGTGATGCTCATTCTTATTTCAAGATCTGTGAAGCTGCCATAATTATTTAGTAAAATGAATTAATGCTTTGCTTACATTAAAAGAAAAGAAAAGAAAGGAAGGAAAGAAAGAGAGAGGGAGGGAGGGAGGAAGGAAGGAAGGAAAGGGAAGGAAGGAAGTAAGGGAGGAAGGGAGGAAGGAAGGGAAAGAAAGAAAAGAAGGGCACCTAGGTGGCTCAGTTGGTTAAGCGTCTGACTTCAGCTCAGGTCATGATCTCGCAGTTCGTGGGTTCGAGCCCCGCGTTAGGCTCTGTGCTGACAGCTTGGAGACTGGAGCCTGCTTCAGATTCTGTGTCTCCCTCTCTCTCTGCTCCTCCCCTACTTGCTCACTCCCTCTCTCTTTCTCTCTCTCTCTCTCAAAAATAAACATGGGACACCTGGGTGGCTCAGTCAGTTAAGCATCCAACTTCGGCTCAGGTCATGATCTCGCGGTTCGTGGGTTTGAGCCCTGCATCGGGCTCTGGGCTGACAGCTAGCTCAGAGCCTGGAGCCTGCTTCAGATTCTGTGTCTCCCTCTCTCTCTGAGCTTCCCCTGCTCACACTGTCTCTCTCTCTCTCTCAGAAATAAATAAAACATTTTAAAAAATAAGCATTAAAAAATTATTAAAAAGAAAGAAAAGAATAAAAGGTAGGTTCCAAGTTACCAAAGAAGGACTTTTAACAAAAGTAGAGTATGGATGTTAATTTATTTTATTGAAATCAAGACTGTAATTGGCTTTGATTGATAAGGACTCATCTCAGAGTTTCTGGTTTGAGGGCATCTCCAAACTGAAGGCCAGGGTTGGACCAAGCACTAGTACCTGGTATCACTGAACTTTCAGAACAGCATTCAGGGTTCCTGGGTTCCATCATCCTCTCATCAAAGAGCCGATGGTGGGGGCGCCTGGCATAGTCAGTAGAGCATGTGACTCTTGATCTCAGGGTCCTGAGTGTAAGACCCATGTTGGGAATAGAACTTACATTAAAAAGAAAAAAAAGGAAGGAAGGAAGCAAGCTAGGTGCTGGTGACTTCAGGGGACAGAGAATACCAACCATTCACCCCTAGTAAAGCGGTAGAATCCACCTTGTTATACCACCAGCAGCACTTGCTACTTGTTAACCCTCTGCTCCGTTACCGGGCCCCTTCGCAGAAAGGAGATGCAAGTTGACCGAGCTCTTCTAGCTTAAACACGTGGGCTTGGACTCCGGGGCTGCTGCCCGCCATGGGAAACAGCACATGCAGGGTAAACTGTGGGATCTCGCACACCTGCATGTAAACCCCAGCCCCGCTACTCACTCCCACCGTGACCTTGACCTCTGCACTTCCATTTCCTCTCCCAGAGCGGTTGGTTCAGATAAATTAGATCCTGGAAGTGAAGTACTTAGAACCGTCCCACACAGTAAGTGCTTCAGCTCCTTGCTGCTTCTGACCAGAGTAGCCACAGCTCAAGGTTCGCACCCCACGAGAGGCTCAAGGTCACAGTAGGGATCCCTGAGCCCCAAGCTCAAGGGAAACGGCTTCATGCTGCCTTGTATCTCCCTCCAAGGTACACGTCCTCGGTCAAGTATGACTCAGAGCGGCACTTCATTGACGATGTCCACCTGCCCCTGGGCCTGGCCGTGGCCTCCTGCAGCCAGACAGTCGTCTGCATCCCCAACTGCACCTGGCGCAACTACAAGGCTGAGGTGCGCTTTGAACCCCGCCACAAGCCCACCCGCTTCCTCAGCACCACCATCGTCTACCCCAAGTACCCCAAGACCGTCTACACCACCACTCTGGATTACAACTGCCGCAAGACGCTGAGGAGATTCCTGTCCAGCGTGGAGCTTGAGGCCACGGAGCTCCTGGGCAGCGACTGCCTCTCGGATGAGTGCTGACTCAAGCCCGGGTGGGGCTGGACCAGCTCTTCCGCTGCCCCCGAGTGCAGCTCAGGCCCCAGAGGAGTCTGCCCTCCACATGCCTCTGAGCCCGGCCCGGGGAAGGAAAAAATGTCACGGCATCATCTTAGAACCATTGAGAGAATTTTCGGTTTTTAAAAATGGTCAAATTGCTTTTAAAAGGAGTATATTGCTAGTTTGCTGCTGCCTGGTGTCCCCAAAGTCTCAGTTTGATGAGAAAACAGGAAGCCAACTGGAGCCAAAGGAAAAGGGCCCCAGTTTGAAATCGGGAGGGAGGAGCGAGCTCTTCTTCCATTGGCCAGCTGGCCTGGGGGAGGCCGGGGTGGGGCAAGGGGGTCTGGAGACATCGGCCCGAGGTGTTCCCCGAGAGCGGTGCTCATTCAGTAAGCTGTGACATCCATGTGGGTTCAGTCTGTGGACAACCGAGTTCCGTGCCGTATTTTTTCCCATTTCCATTGTGTTTCCTGTTCACCAAAAACTCTTGGAATTTTCGAAATCTTTTTCATGATATCAAGGAAGGAAGGAAGGAAGGAAGGCAGGAAGGCAGGAAGGAAGGAAGGAAGGAGAAACCCAGACCACAATATAAGATGCTTTAAAAAAAGAAAGAAAAGCTTCCCCGTGTTCTGACCTCTCAGGAGAGTCAGGTCAACAGCGGCCAGCTTGAGAACAGCAGCTTCAGTTCTGGTTCCTTCCACCCACTGGTTCCAAGCTTGGGCTCTGGCAACGCGCCTTGAACCCTTGGCATCTGCTGATGTCTCCACAGGCTTGTGGAACTCTTCTGATATGTATTTTGGGCTTTCCAAATACTTTCCTATGTTTTCATAAGGCAGAACATAGCAGAGAGCCCTTTTGAGAGAAACAGCATTTTTAAAGAATGCTTAGGGAAACCACTTTTGGGGACTCTGCGAGGGGCTTCTGCTCACAGTGGGAAAGGACGGCCACACCCAGGCCTTGCTGCTGTCTGGGAGGGGGCAGAGGTAGATGTTTCTGGTAATCTGTTTCATCAGGGTGGGTGTCCTCTCCAGGGACCCCGGGTCAACTGCCTTTAGGACTGCCTTTAGGACTTTGACGGCGTCAGCACTGCAGAGGAATCCTCCAGTGCCTTAGGTCTAAGCCCAACAGCAAGAAAATCGCCCCAACCCCCACTCCAGGTGAAGGAAAGGTGACTTCAGGATAGGAATTAATGTCACAAGTCAAACTCTCAAAACTTGGGCACTGTTGCAATGGCACATCTTTTTCTTAAGCGCTTAGTTTAGTGTGACAGTCAGGGCGTTAGGTGCGGATGGAAGATACTTCGTGAATTCGGCCGAAGTGGCTTCAGAAGCGGAAATGGCGGATGGGCCAGAGGGTGCGGAGGGCCAGGCTGTCTCTGGTTTCTGCCCCCTGCCCCCCCTGCCTCGCCCCTGCCCCAGCTTTTTCTTCTTCCTGCCAATCCCCAACGTTTTTGAGTAAAGAAAGTGGCAGATGGCTTTTTTTCTTCCAATATTGGAAAGAACATTCCATGGATATTTCCTTTGAATACATCCACATTCTCTCGAGTGCTCAAGGGTTATAGTGTATCGTAGACCTGGATTCCCACCGTATCTTTGGGTTTCTGTTGATGGCTTCTGTGTGTCCTGAGAGCTCTGTAAGTACCCTGGAGCCATAGCAGGGACCTTTGTACTGAGGAGAGCAGGCGTGATGATAATCATTCTCCTTTAAAGTCATTGGAAGCCTCTAGAGCCAAACTGCCGGGCGTCCTCTTCCGCTTTAACAATGTTTAGCCCGTCGTGCCCATAACTGTTTGGCCACATCTCTCAGTTGGGTCTGTGGCCCTGAGTGTGCTATAGTGAAGTTGAGCAAGCAGGAACCCGTCAAGGGGACCCTCGGACTCCACACACCCCTTCGTCGTGCAGAGTGACAAATGCCGTCTGCCTTTGGAAGAGTAAAATTACCTGGCATCTCTTGACAAAAATGGATTTTTCTCTCTGATTTCATAATCTTATCATTGAAGACGAGAGGTAAAGGTAATTTTTAAATTGCATTAAGAGAAGTCCCAAGGCTTTGCTCTGGCCCAGCGGGGACACTTGGGTGAGCTCAGGACAATACGGTGGGCAGCATGGCAGCAGAGACGTGGGAGAGCATAGCCTTTGAACACGGCCACGTTTTGGGATGTCCACGTGAGATGTCTTTGTTTTGGGGGTTGGGTTAAGTTCAGGCAAATCAGTCTAGGTGAGAGAATCTGAATAATATCAGTAAAGTAAGTAGAAGGGAGCGATTGTGAACGTGGAATGCCAGTGGGAAAGCAGCTTGTATCCTAAGTCATTCACCAGGGAACCAACTGTAGTTCTCTCTCGTCTTTTCTATTTCTTCAAACCTGCTTTCTGCAAGTTGCAAGAAAGGAAGCATATGAAGATGCGATGGGACACGTAGGGTGGATCCAATGACATTGATCATCGGTGATTAGTGTTAGTTTACAAGGTGGACACAATGGTTTTTAAATTTTGCTCATTAAAACCAAACATTCCTAAGCATGTCTGAGAGATACAGTTTACTTCTTAAGTAAAAAGTCTTTGGGGCGCCTGGCTGGCTCAGTAAGAAGAGCATGCGACTCTTGATCTCACGGTCGTGAGTTTGAGCCCCGCGCTGGACATGGAGCCTACTTTTTTAAAAAAGAAGTCTTTTTTCCCAGTCTCTTAAATTATAGTTTTCATGTAATAAGGAAGATTTGTATGTTCAGAGAAAAGTTGTTTTCTTTTCCAATTCAGACCTTTTAAAAAGAATGATTACCTTTTCCTTGGACTCTCTTCCTGTTTCTAACCTTAGGAGATCCAGAATAGCATTTGACAAAAACTCCTTTTTAAATTTATCTTGACATCTGTCCCATTCTATTTTGCTTTGTGACTTCTTCATTTAACAATAAATTATCTTTAAAGAAACAGAACTTAGAGATGCCTCTCTTTTTCAAAGTAAAATTGTAACGTTTTGATGAAGAAACAGGAGAAAAACAGCTCCTCCTCTTGAGAAACGTTAAGCTGGGATTGTGCTTTAACCGTATCCTGTCTCGGTTGGGAGGGTGCGTTCCCCTGGGCGAACAAGATTTCACAGGGACAGGCAGGTTTAGGGAATTTGTTCCCAAATTCAGTGTGTCCTATCCTGCATCTGCCCTGCAGTTGTGACCGGACCAGTCCTTCCTCCACCCCTCCCCTTTCAACTTCCCTCTCTCGGGTGCCTGGGTGGCTCAGTCGGTGAAGCGTCCGACTTCGGCTCAGGTCATGATCTCACGGTCCGTGAGTTCGAGCCCCGCATCGGGCTCTGTGTCTCCCTCTCTTCTCTGACTCTCCCTTGTTCACGCTCTCTCTCTCAGAAATAAATAAATAAATGAATAATAAAACATTTAAGAAGTTTACAAAACCCAAATTACCTCTCTCCCATTTTACAGAAGAAATACACGTGTTAGTCTAACACATCTTAATTTTATGGTGGGGTGCTGCTCTGGGCTGGTGGAAAAGCCCACAGGCACTAGACAAAGGGACAGAAACCTCGGTGTCGGGGCCCCAGGACCCCACTGTGGGGCTTCATGTCTGTCAGTGTCCTACACATAATTTTGTCAAGAATGAAGTATGGTAGCAGAAATTAGATTGGCCTGTGTTGGGAAGTTCTTCCTTCTGATGTCTCATAATGTGAGGCAGTTGAAGTGATGACACTATTCATTTAATACCCACAATCTCTTCAATCTCAGACTATTGTCTTCCCTGAAGGAAAGTCCCTGTGAGCAAAGTGTTGATAAGAAAAGAGAGTTGATAAGAAATGTGAAGGCATCTTATTTCATTCAAGTGTCAAATTCATGGCAAGACTCTGTGCTTTAGATAAAGCACTTACAACTCAAGTATGTCCCAGGAATGCATATTATCATTTATATACTGTCATATCCTATACATATATTTAAAGCCAGTCTCTTTTTAACAGAAATGAAGTCTAATTTGGCTGGTAGGGATGACAACAAGAACTAATATTGCCACTTAGGTTATATAGTGTAAATTTCCCATAAAATGAGTGAGCTAATAGCAGTTCCAAGGTTTTGTTGGAAAAATATTTAAAGTATGTAAAATTAAAGCTATAATTGTGTGTGTGTGCGCGTGTATGTGTGTGTGTAGAGAGAAGCAAATACATGTTGAAATTAATAATGTTTCAAGTTTCCCTCGAAAAATACCTTTCTGAGCGTATCAGATTAAGCTGGTATCTCGAGAAAAAGTAGTAGATGTAATTAACAATATGATAAATCCTTTTTCTTTAACATTTTTAAAGTTTATTTATTTTTCAGAGACAGAGACACTGTGAGAGGGGAAGGGCAGAGAGAGAGAAAGAGAGAGAATCCCAAGCATGCTCTGTGCTGCCAGCACAGAGCCCGATGTGGGGATCAAACTGATTAAACTGTGAGATCACAACCTGAGCCAAAACCAAGAGTCAGATGCTTAACTGACTGAGTCACCAAGGTGCCCCTAATAATAAGATAAATCTTAGGAAGCCTTTTTGGTATATTTCCCAGAAATGTGAAAAGTGAATGAGTTTATTGATTCAGTAACAAATCATACTGCAAAAAGTGCCTCTTTTCAAAGTTATTTTTTTAATGTTTTATTTTTGAGAGAGAGAGAGAGAGAGAGAAAGAGACAGAGACAGAGAGAGAGAGGCAAGTAGGGAAGGGACAGAGAGAGACGGAGACACAGAATCAGAGGCAGGCTCCAGGCTCTGAGCTAGCTGTCAGCACAGAGCCCGACGCGAGGCTGGAACCACGAACCATGAGATCATGAGTTGAGCCAAAGTTGGACACTCAACCGACAGAACCACCCAGGCGCCCCTCAAAATTAAATTCTAATAATTTTGTTTTAGAGTATAGACACTACAAAGTGTTTGTTCATAACACTACTCCCCAAAGTGCGCTCTATGGAATAAAATAAGGTTCTATGATGAAATAAGTTTGGGAAGGTATGCCGGGTGGCTCAGTCAGTTAAGCTTCCAACTTTTGGTTTCAGCTCAGGTCATCATCTCACAGTTTGTGAGATCAAGCCCCACATTGGGCTTTGTCTGTGCTGACAGTATGGAGCCTGCTTGGGATTCTCTCCCTCTCTCTCTTCCCCTTCCCTGCTCTCTCTCTCTCTCAAAATAAATAAACATTTAAAAAAAAAAAAGGTTGGGAAAATGAAAAGCTGAAAATACCACATACATTTACTGCAGGGCTTCTTAGAGCACCTGCATGCATGGGGCGCCTGGGGGACTCAGTCAAGCGTCCAACTTTGGCTCAGGTCATGATCTCACAGTCTGTGGGTTCGAGCCCTGCGTCGGGCTCTGTGCTGACAGCTCACAGCCTGGAGACTGTTTCAGACTCTGTGTCTCCCTCTCCTTCTGTCTCTCTCCCACTAGCACTCTGTCTGTCTCTCTCAAAAACAAATAAACATTAAAAAAAAAAAAACCCACCAGTGTTTAGAACACCTGCATTAGTCAGCTTTTGCTGCTTACCAACCACAAAAGCAGAGTGGCACACAGCTGCATTAACTTCTTGCCTAAAAGTCTATCGGTCTGATAGGGCAGTTCTGCCAAGGTTAGCTGTTAAGTTCAGGTTCATGCCACTTGTCTCTGAAGCAGGCTAGAGAGGTTATTTGGGGCACATTCTTCTCATGCCAGAGGTCAAAAGATCCCAGAGGAGCACATAGAAACATACAAAACCTCTTAAAGCCTGCCCTAGGAACTGCCACTGAGTCATTTCCACGCATGTTCTATTGACCAAAGCAAGTTGCATGGTCAACCCTAACATCAGCGGGTCAGGGAACCATACTCTCCCATGAATGTGGCGAGGAGCAGATATCTGCTGTGCAACAAACTATTCTAGCCTTTAATACGATAATGTGGATGGAGAATCTTCAATAGGGAAAATCTAGGATGTAGCATTTTCCAAACTCATTGGACCAGAGAACCCATGAGCACTTCCTACACTAATGAAGGACTAAAAAACACAGGGCTAATGTTTTTTGAAATGCACTTTAAGAAATGCTAGTATAGACTGTGTGTGACAATCAGAGTCCAGTCAACAAGGCCCAAATCATACTAGATATTTCCAGCAGATGGGATTTCATACAGAGGATTGATCACACAGATGTCAGAAGGCTAAAAGAACGAAAAAGGGACCCTGAAGTAACCCCAATGATTAGTAACTGCGGGGAGCAGCCCCCACCCCCACCACCCCCCTTATGGAGATTTCCACCTTAAGAAGTTAGAAAAAGATGAAACCTGCAGTGGAAGAAAGAAGGAAATAATAATGATTCCTACTGATGAGATTGAACCAGATCCATAATTGTGAACATTTTAAAAACAAAATTTTGATTCTTTGAAAAAACTGATAAACCTTAGCTAGACTGATCAGGACATAGCACAAATCACCAACGCCATGATGGCACAGAGGCCCCGCAGGCACTGAAAGCGTACTAAGGTCATACTAGGAACAACTTTATGCCTATGAATTTGACAACTTAGTTAAAGAGGAGAATTCCTTCGACAAACTTATCTTACCAAACTGACACAATGAAATAGAAAATCTGAAGCAAAGATACATCAAACTCTATATATCTATAAACCGCTGTTCTTCAAAGACTCCTTTAAGAAAATTAAAGGTAATCCACAGACTGTAAAAAAGACTTACACCTGACAAAAGACTTATATATCCAGGATATACAAGGAGCTCCTAGCAGGCAACATTAAAAGATGAATACCCCTGTTAAAAATGGGCAAGGGGGCCCCTGGGTGGCTTAGTCGGTTGAGCGTCAAACTCTTGATTTCAGCTCGGCTCATGATCTCACAGTTTGTGGGTTTGAGCCCCGCATCAGGCTCTGCACTGAGATTCTCTCTCTCTCTGTCTCTCCCCCTCCCCTGCTCGCACGCTCTCCCTCTCAAAAATAAACATTAAAAAATATATAGTTTTTTTTAAAAATGGGCAAGGGACTTGAACAGACACTCCACAAAGAAAGATACCTGGATGTAAAATGCAGCACATGAAAAGGTGTTCAACATCATTAGATGCCAGGGAGATGCCAAATAAAACCACAATGAAATACCAGGCGATAGTTATCCGAGAGAAATGAAAACAGGTCCAAAAAGGAGCCATCCATGACAATTGTATTCACAAGAGCCAAATGAAGTGACTGCAGTGTCTGTCCATTTAACAGGGACTGAAATGTCTGTGGCATATATTCATACAATGGAATATAACTCCATAATAAAAAGGTTCCAAGTTCTAAGTTGGCACTTTTTTGTTTGGCCCCAAGGCCCCCAAAACCCCAGACGTTGAGACCCTGGCTTCGTTCCTCCCACATCCCCTCTTCTCTTCACCCCAGAAATTTGTTTTGTGGTTTCTCTGAGTGGACCAGCCACTGAATCCCCGTTTCTTTGTGGAGCTCGCCCTTTGATGAGGTGAGCTCCACGCCATCACCGGGACGGTCTCTCCATCAGCTGTGGGGCTCCCCCCACCCAAAATATCACTGCTCAAAACTCTTACTGGGGCCTGCGTGCTTCCTAGGCGCGAGGCGCTTGCTAAATGCTTTGTGTAATTATTGCATGTGGGTCTCACAGCACTGAGGTGGGTACCTGCATCCCTCTTTCCAGATATGGAAACTCACGCTTGGAGAGGCCACTCAGTTGGCCTGAGGTGACACAGTTAGCACATACAGTGGGAAAGAGAGGAATTCAGCTCTGATGTCAGAACTCCTCATTTTCACCACTACGCCGGACTATCTCATAGCAGAAAGGGGACCCCCGGCCATCCCCACTCTTACCACCCACGGAAAGAAAACAATGCAAAGCGACCAAGGCATCCTGAGCCCATAGACCCTTCTGTGCACCGCGCTGCCAGCCACTCTGGTTGACCCGGAGGCCACAGGAGGCGCAGCCCCGCTTCCCACCCTCTGCTGGCTTTACTTTGAGCACTGGGGTGTCGGGCAAGGTCCTGTGGCTGAGCGTTAACAGGTGCGCCCTCTCCTCCTCCCCCTGGGGCCGAGCCAAAGCCCTTGTTCCTCTTCACTTGACTCCATGGGTGCCCTTTGACCTGGACAGCCACACAGAGAGGGCCTTTGCTGTCTGTTTGAGGGCCCCTGCCAGGGGGGCTCTCCAGGGGAGGACGGGGCTCTTCCAAATGGGAACTCTGTAAGCAGCTATCTAAGCAAAGGCGGGAAGAGGGTTGCTCGGTCAGCGGGGGCTAACAGCGACCCAGATGACCACTCTCGCTTGCCTTTCAAAAACGCATTGTGATGTTTTGTATTGGCTTCCAACTTTTCCCGAGTACACTGCAGGTCTTTAATTCCTCGGAAGGCAGGGACCTGACCTGAGACCTCTGCTCTGACCCTCTTGGGCCCTACCTATGTTGCTCAGAGACTACCCTATCCCTCGGAACGCTCAGTCTGCATCTCTGAGCCTGCGGGTGATCCCGGCGCCCCCAGCCAAAGTGGGCTTCTAGGCCCACACGTTTGGTAGGCTGGAAATGCCAGGAAACTAACGACCCCCACCCCAGCACCACCCGTCGGCCAATGCCATGGGCAGTAGAACAGCCCAGCTCCCTCACTTGGGCGGGATAAGCTCCAGTTACCCAGGATGGAAACTGGTTTAAGTGTCCCGAACTGATGGTCTGTCCCTCCCTGTGCCTCCTCTACTGATCTTTCCATTACCTCCCAAATAATCTATTTGCATCCTTGTCTCAGGGTCCACTTCTGGACCCAACCCAACACATGGCCCTCACTCAGTGAGTATTTGTGAGAAGGAAGAATATTAATTAATTTAGGATAAAAAGCATAGAAAGGCCTTTGTAATGGTCCAGAATTAAAGTCCCGTTTGCTTAAAATCCCGTTTTAAGGGATTAGAGGACTATATGTACATATTTTTTTAAGTGAGGTAAAATTGGTATGTAACATTGCAGACATTCCAGGTGTACATTATAATTCAGTACTTGCCCACACTACAAAGTGATCACCACAAGCCCACAAGTCTGCTTACCGTCACCCATCACTGTGCAGTTGGGCTCCTTCACCCATGCCCCCCTCCCCCTGCTCCTTCCCCTCTGGCACCCAGCAATTTGCTCTCTGGGAGGGGCATATTTAGAAGGGAAGCAATATTCCTTTTGAGACTTCTCATAATTATCTCCCAGGGATGTTGTTCTGGAACTCAGTTATTTTGAAGACCACATCAGGGCAGGGAGTGTGTGTAATTTAAAAAAAAAAAAAAAAAGACTCCAGGATATTTGGGGCGCTTTTCTCGGGCCTAGAGAAGCATGCTGTGTTTTAGCGGTACATTGGTTTAAGATTTAGAACTGGGATCATCTACACACTTTCTCTTTCCGAGGGAAAGATTACAGACATCTGCGATGAGAAATTGAGTGAGAAAGAGATGCCAGCATAGCTGAGAAGAAAAAAAAAAAATCCTGCAGCAGCCGTGTCCGTCACACTGCTGAGGTTAAGGGGCTGCGGCTTCCCGGGGGGTTCAAGGCCTGGCAGAAGCAGAGAGGCCGACCGCCTGGACACACCAGACATCCGCTTCCTTCCGACGGAGCTCTGATTTCCTTTTATTATTCTTTTTTAACACGTAAACCTGTGGTGAGGACAAGGCGCAAGCCCGGGGCGGCGGGGGTGGAGGTCACTCTGGCAGAGCCGCGTCGGAGCGTGCCAGCGAGCCTTCGAAGGGCCCCGGGCGGTCGGCTCTCCTGCCGTCGGGGCCGCGGTCTTTATCCGGGAGGCAGGGGCGGCCCCCGGGGCTCTCTGCGCACGCGTCGGGGTAGAAGCCCTTCAGGGCCAAGACCCGGTACCGCTTCCTGCGGTTCAGTTTATATATGCGAATCCTTTCTTTCTCTGCCTCCGGGTCTGCGAGCATGCCGTCCCAGCGCAGGCTTTCGTTGACCTGCTTCGACAGGTGCTCCTCCATCTCGGCGACAGGGCGGAGGCTTCGGGGGGAGGAGTACTGGGGGGCGGGCTTGCCCTCAGCTTTGTCCGCCTTGCGCCCTGGCCTGGGGCCATGATCTCTGCCGGGACTTAAGATGTCATGGAAGGAGGAGGACAGCTGCTGATTCTTCAGGCCGCGACTCTGATGCTTATCTGCTGGGCAGACGCAAGGTGTTAGCGCTGTGCGGGCTGCTGCCTGTCCGGTTGTGATGCCCAAGTCACCAAAGATGTAAGGGGGGGGGGGCGAGGCTGGGGACCTAGGGCTCAGCTAGCCCAGCCCACCAGCTTCATACCCACCCACTGGCTCCATGCTTTCCATCAGGTCATTTGGGGGGAAGGAGGAACCATTTATTGAGCACACACTATAGGCCAGGTCCTCTTGATAAAAGCTATCAGTCCTATTTTCCAGGTGAGGAAACTGGGACCCCAGAAGTCTGATTTAACGGGGCACCTGGGTGGCTCAGACCCTTAAGTGACTGACCCTTGATTTGGCTCAGGTCACTGTCTCGCGGTTTCTGAGTTCGAGCCCTGTATCAGACTCTGCGCTGATGACACAGAGCCTGCTTGGGATTCTCTCTCTCCCTTCCCTTACCCTCTCTCCTTCTGCCCCTCCCCTATTCGTGCTCTTTCTCTAAATAAATAAATAAATAAACACTTAAAAAAAAAACTCAAGTAATATCACATAGTGAGTGGCAGGGCCAGGACTGGAACACGGGCCTGCCTCCCAGCGCGCTGGTCTTTCCACCATGCCATCCGTGCCCCACATGCCCACCGAGGTACCCTCCGGTTCCAGGAGTCTATGACTCTACCCCTAGTCCAGACTTCTGCGTGATGGGAGAAATGGAGAACAACACAGAAGCTCTCTACATTCGACCGCAGAAAGCAGTATTATGCCAAGCCAGGAAATACTTTTGCTTCATGTCTTGTTCTGCTATTTCTTATATTCATAGCATTTCTGAACTGTAGAACACTCATATAAAATACTCTCAGTTGTGGCTCTTTCATCAGCTCATCGTTCTGCTTTTGGGGAGACTGAAATCCCTCCCCAAAAAGAGAAAATAAGAAAAAAAAAATCCCGTCTGGACACTTCCGTGTCTTCCTACTCCTCAAAAATAACTTGGCGTCCGCTGCTGACGGTAGGAGTTACACACCACCATCAAGTCTAGAGTCAGAAGCTAAGCCAAAAAGACGAGAAGTTTCTCAATTTGGTTTTAGAGATACACATGGGGCTTTTGGACTAAACTCCAAAACTTCTTTCTTGCCTTTCCATGAAGATCCCACACAAAGAAGTCATCATAATCTTCCCGTGGCTCCCTCCCCCCAATACAAGGATGACACGGAGAAGGCTGCCGCTCCTCTGCCTCCCACCTGCCTTGGTGCCAGCTCTGCGCGCAGTGGGCCAGGGCCCAGGACCTTGAACCAAGGATTAACCATCCTGCAGGTCAGGGCTGCTGCGCCGGGATCAAGGAGAGCCGCCTCTCTGACTGGCAGAGCGCCAGAGGGGGACCTCACAAGTGACACCGGAGACTTAGCAGTCAAAGGCACGTGCCTTCTGTGTCACCACTGCACTCTCCTTAAAGTGGGTGCTCAGTGTCTCGAGAAACTGGGGGGATGGGTGGTTCTGCGAGAGGCCTTTCGTGAGATACAGGTAGCCTGTGGGATTGTGGGAGGTGCTGGTGTGTGTGTATGTGAGGCATCCATAAGACTGGAGAGCCCGGAAGGCTCAGTCGGTTAAGCGTCCAACTTCAGCTCAGGTCATGATCTCACAGCTTGTGAGTTCGAGCCCCGCACTGGGCTCTGTGCTGACAGACAGCTCAGAGCCTGAGTCTGCTTCATATTCTGTCTCCATCTCTCTCTGTCCCTCTCCCGCTCATGCTCTGTCTCTCTTTCTCTCTCAAATATAAACATTAAAAATTAAAAAAAAAAAAAAAGACTGGAGAACCTGAGTGCATATGGTCACGTGTCCAGGAAACGTCGAGGGGTGGGGTGGGGTTTATGCATGTGAGTGTGTCGTAGCAGACACACATATATGTGCTGGGAAAGGGTGCGCCTGATGGGTATCTGTACTTTAGTTTTGTTTGGTGGTTATAATGATATAAGGGGGTTGTCGTTGAGGGAGCTGGGGATTATAAGAGTATGCAGGAGTGACTGGTGTGACGGTGTGTGTGTGGCTGATGGCTGGCCCTGCCTAAGGAGGGGGGCGGGGGGCGGAAGACAATCTGTGCAGGAAAGATACTTTATATGCATCTACAGGATGTCTAACATCTAGAGGGCAGGTGCCCAGAGAGCATGACACAGAAGGCAAAAGCCTGTGTTTCTGTGCATGTTGGTTACTAGTGTCCTAGTACCTAGGATTGAGGAAAGTGTGTGTGTGTGTGTGTGTGTGTGTGTGTGTGTGTGTGTGTGTAAGGGGATCCTTGTAGGAGGGCTTGACATTTCTGTGGGCGAGGTGTGGCTGTTTAAGATTCTGAGTTTCAGCTGAGGGATCAGGCAATTGAGAGGATGTCCGGGCAAAGCTGAGTTGCTGTGTGGACCTGGGAGGCTCTGCGGGAATATCACTGCGTATGTTGGGGATCTCTGGGGGGGGGGGCAGAGGGTCCCCATGCATGTTGAGAATTCTCCATGTAGGATTTGGGGTCTCTGTGGACACGTATGGCTTTTATGGGTAGGGCCGGCGCATCACTGTGTTGCGTTAAGTGGGAGGATCTGTCTGGGACTGGAGGGTTTCTGTTTCTGCTCCGAGGTGGTCGTGCAAGTAGATGAGGGATCTTTGTGAGGAGTGGGGACAGGTGACCTTGGAGAAGAAACTCTGGCACAGGAGCTGAGGCCACCGCGCTAGCTGCTCCTCTTACCGTCCCCCTTGCCCGACCCTTTGGTCTTCTTCTTCTTTTTCTTCTTCACCTTCCGTTTGCCCAGTTCTGAGGCTTTGTCAGCGATGGGGGGCAGTTTCGCTCTCTGCGAGCTCGCAGTGCCACCCTCTCGCTCCTCCTCCTCCTCCTCCTCCTCCTCCTCGTCGCCGCCGCCCTCCTCACCGTACCCGTACCCGGACGCCCTGGTCCCTCTGCAGTCCATCCGCCCTCCCGGCCGCCACCTGCGCCCGGGGCAGCCCAAGACCCGCTGCAGCTGAGCGGGCGGCTGCAGGAGCTAAGCGGCAGACTAGAGCCACGCGTCTCCATGGCGACCGCCGCACACCGCGCTTGCGCGCTAGCGGGAAGCTGCCGCCCAGGGGCTCAGGGGCCGCCCAGGGGCGTAGGTGTGCGCATGCGCCTTTCAGTCCGCTTGAGACTTCGGGCCCGTCCGTGGTGTGTGCTGGAGGAGTCGAGAGGTTCTAAGGTTTGGGCTGACGCAGAAGTTCACTTCTGTGCTTTTAAATGCTGTTGGTTGTCTACTAAATTTTTATCTCCCAAGTTCCAGTCTCGGTACGTCCATCCTCGCCTTGCAAGCCCAACGCGGCTCAAACAAACCTGTTTCTCCATGGTTTTCCTCGAACAGAACAGCTGGGTGGGCGGAAACCTCCTTCCCCTACACTCTCCCTGCGCCCTCACCTAGGCCGGACTCCCGGTCATGTCTGGCACTTGAACTTCCCGACCCCCGCTCCTAACTGGCCTCACAGATTCGTTATCCGCGCACCTGCTGTAATGAACTTTTCAAGACAATTGGCCAAATTCCACTCTCTTGCTTAAATCCTATCAGTGGGCTCCCCGTCACAGTACCTATCAAGACTCAACTTTAGGGGCGCCTGAGTGGCTCAGTCGGTTGAGCGACCGCCTTCGACTCAGACTCAGGTCGGGATCTCACAGTTCCGGAGTTCGAGCCCCGGATCCGGCTCGCTGGGCCCGCTTCGGTCCTGTGTCCCCCCACTCTCTTTGCCCCTCTCCGGCTTGCACACACGTGTCCTCACTCTCTCTCAAAAAAACAAAAAAGAACAAAAACAGAAACTGAACTTTAGTGTAGCTTACGAGGCCTGGTGTGATCTATTTCCCTTCCCGGGGCTTATCCACCACAGATTGTATTTTCCAAAAAATGACTGCAATAGTATCTCTCATCCCACTGTGCTTTTCTAGAATCCTGCTTCTTCCCCATCAAGAGACAGAGTCTTAGTCCATGCCCCATCAAACTGGGTGGATTGGTTGACTCACTTATAACCCATGGAAGAGGCTGTGGCTTCTTAGCTAAGTACTGCAAAGTGATCGGCAGCATCCATGTTAGCCTTGGAGATTTCAGCAGCCTGGAAGGAAGTCTGATACCTCAGGGCTGCCATGCTGTGAAGGAGCCCAAGCTAGACCACATGGAGAGACCCTAAAACTATGTGAAAGGGGAGAGAGAGAGATGCCCCAGCTGCTCCAGTCCCCACCTTTCCACATCCAGCCAGCCATCGACTGATGGCAACAGCAGGAAAGACCCCCCTATGCAGGCCAGCCCCACCCAGCCAAGCCCATCCTGAGTTCCTGACCCAGAGAAGTTGTAAGAGATAAAATGATTTGTAGCGGTTGACAAAACAAAGTTTGGGGGTAATAAGATACCCAGGAATAGTTAACTGGAGCATCAGTCTTTGATTTTAACCATTGTAGTGATGAGGTTTTGGAGTGACGGTGGGGTCGTGGGATTCGGAGCTGACGACTAAGAAAGAATTCTTGAATGTTTTTGCTGCAAAAAGACGATGTTATTAAAGCACGGGGACAGGGACTGTGGGCAGGAAGTGCTGCGCTGGGGTTGTCAAGAGTGACTGCTTATATACTAGGAAGTTGGGGCAGGTAAGGACAAAAGGGAGACCTACGGAGGGACTTTGATCTGCTACACAGGACTCCGAAGATACCCGAGGGCTTGCTCTTGTGCAGCTAAGGTTGTTTTCCCTCTAGTAAGGCATTAACATTGGGACGGCAGGGCAGGGCGTTCCTGGAGAGGAATGTTATACTCTATTTGCCTCAGGTGTTTGTCAACGGGCTGCAGGTTAATAGGAACTTTAATTTACCTGCCATTTCCTTCTTGCCTTTGTTCCCCACATGGCAGTGGAGGGTGATGCTGGGGCTCCAGGAAACTGAGTCTACAGGTTTCTGGAGATTAGTCTATTGATAAAATTGCCTTTTTCTTGTAATTTACCAAGACGCTTGTAAACTGATGGAGACTCCTGTCCTACAGGACTGCGATCTCTGTCAGTTAACCATTTGTTTTCTTTCCCTTCCTTTGTTCTTGGGCAGCCAGAAGTGCCTGAGGAATATGACACACATCCCACCTCGGGGTGGGGGTGGGGGTGCTAGCTTGTGCTTCGCCCTCAGCTTGCCTTATGCTCCCTCATTACTAGAATGTATGAAGTTGTATTTCTCTGTGGTTGTAAGTACCATTTCCCTGAGGACTAATGACAGTGAGCACCTTTTTTTTTTTTTTTTTTTAATGACCTGAGCTGAAATCGAGAATTGAATGCTTAACTGACTGGGCCACCCAGGAGCCCCAGTGAGCACTTTTTAAACTGCTTATTGGCCATTTGTGTATCTTCGTGAAGTGTTTGTTGAAGTGTTTTCCTGCTTTGTAATTGGAATGTTTATATTTTTAGTGTCGATTTGTAAGAGCTTTTTACATGACTTGGATATAAATCCTTTCTCTGTTATATGATGGCAAAAATATTTTTCCAGGTCTGCAGCTTGTCGATTATTTTCTTATTGGTGTTTTTTGATAAGCAGACATTATGGGGCGCCTCGGTGGCTCAGTGGGTTAAGTGTCCAGCATCGGGTCAGGGCACGATCTCACAGTTTGTGAATTTGAGCCCCACATCAGGCTTTCTGCTGTCAGTGTGGAGCCTCCTTGAGGTCCTCTGTCCCTGTCTCTCTGGCCCTTCCCTGGATGCCCTCCCCCCCCCCCAAAAATAAATAAACATTAAAAAAAAAAGCAGACATTTTAAATTCTGATGAAGCCATTTTATCAGGGTTGCGTTGTTTTCTTTTTCCTTTAGTATCCTCCCCAAAGGGTCTTTCCTTAATCTAAATCACAAAGATAGTCTTCTGTTTTCTTCAAGAAGCTTTATGGTTCTGAGGTTTAAGGTTAGATCCATGATCCACCTCAAATTAATTTTGTGAATAAGGTCAGATAAAGGTCAAGATTCATTTTTTCTAAATAAATTTCTAATTGTTTCAGCAATTTTCTTTCTCTTTTTTAGCAGTTTAAAAGATTTTTTAAATTTTTATTATTTTTTAAATGTTTTATTTATTTCTGAGAGAGAGAGAGAGACAGCGTGAGCAGGAGAGGGTCAGAGAGAGAGGGAGATGTAGAATCTGAAGCAGGCTCCAGGCTCTGAGCTAGCTGTCAGCACAGAGCCCGACACGGGGCTCCAACCCACAAACCGTGAGATCATGACCTGAGCTGAAGTCGGACGCTTAACTGACTGAGCCAGCCAGGCGTCCCTCAGCAGTTTTGATTGAAGAGATATTTCTCTCCCCACTGACTTGACTTGGTTTTTTTTTTTTTTTTTTAAATATCAACTAACCATATATGTATGAATCCATTTCTGGACTCTATTCTGTTCAATCAATCTGCCTCTCCTCCCACCTATACCACATTGTCCTGGTTGTAAGCTTTACAGTCAATGTTGGTGTCAGGTAATATATGTCTTCTAGCTCTGCTCATTTTCAAGATTGTTTTGACTATTCCAGACTGCTTTGCTTTTCCATATATGTTTTCAAATCATCTTGTCTATTTCCTCAAAATAACCTGCTGGGATTTTGATGCAGATTGCATCAGATCTATCAAATTTGGCACTCCTTTACTCAGTAATGACAGTCATTAGTATTGATCCACGCACAGGCATGTGTGGACACATTACTCTGTAAAGGACTCTTCTGTTGTTCTATATGTGTGTCCTTAGTCCTCTCAGACCCCGGCAAGATCCCTAATGTGTCCAGCACAACTCTGTATATACTGAGTGCTTAGAATCTGCCTTTTGCCTGTCTGCTTTTGTCCGTAGGAGTTAAGTGAAATGTAAATGACAGAGATCCTTTGTGCAGACGATCGCCTGCTAGTAGAGATGTCAGGGTTGGCTTTTCAGGTTCTCTGCCCTACTCCCCTGGGTGCTTGTAGACAGGTGCTTGGAAAGGCTGGCTTCTCCTTTTCCAAGAAAGGCTGGCGTGTCTCCCCGATCATCTGGTCCTCTGTGCCTGGCTGCTCATCTGGCAGGTGGCGGCATGACCGTTTCAATTCCTGATTTCAGTGAAGGTTGCATAGAGGTTATGTTGAGCCAGCCAGTCAGCTTTGAAAGAGAAAAGTCACATCCAGCAAAGGAATACAATTTTGAATAATCACAAAAAGCTCTTGCAAGTATGGGGTGCCTGGGTGGCTCAGTCGGTTAAGCATCCGACTTTGGCTCAGGTCATGATCTCACGGTTCGTGGGTTCGAGCCCTGCATCGGGCTCTGTGCTGACAGCCAGCTCAAAGCCTGGAGCGTGCTTCCAATTCTGTGTCTCCCTCTCTCTCTGACCCTCCCCTGCTCATGCTGTCTCTCTTTCTCTCTCTCTCAAAAATGAATAAGACATTAAAAAATTAAAAAAAAAACAAAACTCTTGCAAGTAGAGATTGGGGAAGTTTATCCCAATTTGATAGATGAGGGGAATCAGAGAGATGCAAAGTGACTTGCTCAGTCTCTCTCTCTCTGTTAATTAGCCACCAAATTGGGCCTGAAATTGTAACTGAACTAATGTGAGTCCCCTCCTTAGTGAGTTTCAGGGTCGAGTAGTCAGAGAAAGGAAACTTTATTTGCAGCAAATTAGGAGATCACAGAGAATAACTTCCAAACCTGTAACTTGTAAAGCTGTGACTTCCCAAGCAGGGGTGTGTGGGTTTCTTTTGTTTAGGGTTAGAGTGAATATTCAGAAAGAGGAGTTATGTCATTGTAGGCAGAGGTGAGCATAAGGTCAAGGGAAAGTGCGTATGCATACCTTGTATGTTATACTAATGAGGGTCAGCTCCCTCTTGGGTAGATATTTTAGCATCACGCTGAAGTAGAGATAACTGCCAGGGACTCCAGGGTCCATCTGCACAGTTGTGAGTCACGGTTGAGCTCAAACTGGTCTGGGTGGGCAGGGCTGCCCTTTCAGCTTTTATCATAGGACGCTGTGCCGGCAGAATCTTTCGCCTGAATTAAAAGACAGGCTGGAAGTTGGGCGCCTGGCTGGTTCAGTTGGTACAGCATGTGACTCTTGATCTTGGGGTCTTGAGTTTGAACCCCATGTTGGGGGTAGAGTTTACTTAAAAATAAGCTGGAAAGATGACGAAAGGAAACTGGGAAAAGGCTGAGTGGGTACATGCAGGTGGGCAGTAAGGGTCGGGTCTTGGGGTCTTGTTGGTGACAAAATCCACGTTCCTAGTTGCACATCTCTTGCAGGAAAGCAGTTGGTTTTACAGTGATGTTCACTGACCAACAGAAGAGATGATAGTCTTTTCATTACTTGTTTGAGCTTCCTTGTTTATACTTTCTCCTTGTGGTCGCAGTGGCTGGTATTGTTTTGAGCAGGTAAAAGCTGAGGATTCTTTACAAGGATCAAGTTTTCCCTGTGGCCAGCCCTGCGTGGGCATGGCTTGGAGAGCTTGTGACTTTGTCCCTTCCTGCTGCGCGCTGAGCCGCGTGCCTCCAGCTGGCTGGGCTGCTGGGTCGCCCTCTCTGCTCCGCCCGGCCCACTTTCTCCACTTTCCCCACGCCTTAGTTTTCTCCCCGAGGCCACTAGGCGGTTTCCACTCTGCAGCCGCTCCGGCCTTAGACTTGGACAAGTAGAGACCCTGCCCTGGGTCTTGTACTTCACAGGCCCCTGCTCTGCCCCTCCTCCAGCTGTCTCCCCACAGGGCAGGGAATCTGTGGAATCCAGTGGTCCTGCTCACCTAGTCCCTCTTTCCCATCCTTTTTTTTTTTTTAAGTTTATTTATTTATTGAGAGAGAGAGAGCATGCGAGCAAGGGAGGGGCAGAGAGAGTGGGAGAGAGAGAATCCCAAGCAGGCTCTGTGCTGTCAGTGTGGGGCCCAGTGAGGGGCTCCAACCCACGAATCGTGAGATCATGCCCTGAGTCAAAACCAAGAGTCAGATGCTTAGCCAACTCAGCCCCCCCGGGTGCCCCTCCCCCACTCGTTTAGCCCATAATCCGAGTCCCTGCCACCTTGGACTTTATTGGCCACATGACCCCAGCCCATGTGTAGGAGCTGTCTGGGCCTCTTCCCTGGCCCTATCCTCCCGAGTAGCTCTAGGCCAGGGGCAGCATAGACGGAAACTCCTAGGCCAACTGAGGTGTCCAGACCTATGCCTTCAAGGACCTTGTCAGTGCAGGTTGGAGCTGGGAATGGGAAGGAGGGTGGGCAGGCCACGGGCTGGGTGCAGAACCCCAAAGGCCCTGAAATTTTAAATTTAAATCTAGCCTCACAGATTGTTACGGAGGTCTGGTTGTCAAAGTAGGAAACAGTGCATATTTTATTTAACAGTATGTCCATTTAATTTATAACTTTTAATATTTAGACATATGGTATGTGGGCCTCCATTTCCACTCTTGCCCCGGGCTTTGCAGCCGTTAAGAGCAGATCTGCTCTTTATCGTTCCTCCTTTTATAACCCACTCTGGCCGCTTCCTGATTTTCCCTTGTTAAATAACAAAAATTCAGCTGAATAAATGTGAAGATCTAATTGGCTTTCTTAATCTATTCGTGAATTGGACAGCATCCCATCCAGCAAGTAGAGAGATGTGTTGCTGAGCTGAGCTGAACGAAAGAAAAGTTTTTAAAGGCAGAGAGAGGGAAGAAAAAAGGAGAGACAGAAAGGAGGGAAAGGAAGGAAGGAAGAAAGAAAGGGAGGGAGGAAGAAAGGAAAGAAGGAAGGGGGAAAATTATTACCAAGAAATGCACTGTTTAGGCAAGATTGCCCTCCTAAGGGGAGAGGAAGGGATCTCTCAGTATATTTCCTAGTATTGACCAGGAAATTCCATGTTGACTGGTTAAAGGTTACATTTCTGGGGGGTTGAAACTGCAGTTAGGTTAGGTATTAAGTCTTGGTTAGCTGACTTGGCCTAAGTGACACCATTTTGAACTTGTGGTTTTCTTTTTTACACACTTCATACTTCATGTTATCTTAAAAAAAAAAGTGAAAGGAAAACCTACAACCAGTTATATAAACTGCACTGTATCCATATGGTGGAGTCCCTGGGAGCTTCTGAAACAGAATGAGGCAGTTTGATTTAGGCTGATTCGGGACAGAGGCCAAGAGAGTGCTCATGGAGGAGTGCAGAGCAGCATAAATGGTTTGCTAACACCTGCTCCCCTCCCCTCCCCTCCCCCCCCCACTTCCCTCCAGCTCCGCTGAGCTCCTTGCTGCTTCTTCAACACTCTGAGACCTCTCAGCTCTCAGCTCTTTACACATGCTGCTCCCAAACACTCTTACTCCAGATGTCCTGCCTTTATTCTAAAGGGTGCCAGAATACGCCACCCCCAAATATACCTCTTTCAAGTATGGTTTCTTTTGAGCTAAAGGCCATTGAGAACTAGCAGACACCGGAAAAGCTCTAAAAAGTCTTGTAAAGGAAATTGACATTTATAAAGGAAATTTACATTTGTAGAGATGTCTCCCTCCCCCATTCCAGAAGTGAACTCTTAATTCAGAGACATCACTGGCTTGAGTCGGCATAACAGACCTTACTAGGCAACCCTTCTTACCATACTTCTCCTGGCCACCTTCCCACATTCACTCCCGGGCAGAAGCCCCACATCCCCTTTCCTTTGTTTAGCCTCAGAGGGCACATAAGCCTCAAGCAGCTGGCCCCCTCCTGAGTCACATTTTTTTTTGTAAATTCTGGAGTGCACCTAATTAAAACTTTTATTCTCTTGTTAACCTGTCTTCTATCAGTTTAATTCACAGCGCCTAGCTACCAAACCTTGGAGGGTAGAAAGAAAAAGATGTTTCCTCCTCTACAATGCAAATATTACCTTATCAGAGAAGCCTTTCCTGACTGCTGTCCCTGACAGTCCTTTATTTTCCTTCAGAGCACTTACCGCCATGTGACATATACATCTAAGTTGTCTATTTGTGCCTCCTCTGGCTGTCTGCTAGAATATAAGCTGGGAACTTTGTTTTGTTCACTGCTGAAGCTCCCATACCTGAATCTGTGCCATACATACAGCAAACGCTCAGTAAATACTTATCGGGGGCGTGTGTACAACTCTCATCTTGGGGTTGTGGGTTCAAACCCCACACTGGGTGTAGAGATCGGTAAAAAGAAATAAACTTTAAAAAATAGGGTGCCTGAGTGGCTCAGTAGGTTAAGTGTCTAACTCTTGATTTTGCCTCAGGTCATGATCTCACAGTTCCAAGATCGAGCCCTGAGTTGGGCTCAGCGCTGACAGCATGGAGCCTGCTTGGGACGCTCTCTCTTCCTCTCTCTCTCTCTCTCTCTCTCTCTCTCTCTCTCTCTCTCTCTCTGCTTTTCCTCCTACTGGTGCGCATGTGCCCACACTCTCTCTCATACAAACAAACAAACAAAAACAGGTAAAATGGTTGCCTCTTTGAAAGGAAGGAAAAGACAGTTTTCACCTTATTTTTTTCTGTGATGGTTAACTTTGTTGCCACATGCATATAATACTTATTTTTCAAATGATTTCTTTTTTTAATTTGAAAGAGGGGGGAAGAGGGGCAGAGGGAGAGGGAGACAGAGAGGAAGGGAGGAGGGAGAGAGAATCTTACGTAGGCTCTCCACTCAGCGTGGAGCCGGACTCTGGGCTTGATCCCGTGACCCTGGGATCATGACCTGAGCCAAAATCAAGAGTTGGACGCTCAACCAACTGAGCCACCCAGGTGCCCCTCAAATGATTTTTTTTTATGTTCCATAAATTCATCAATAGGAGTAAGAATTTTTAAAATGTGGTTGAGTCCCATGATGGAATTGATGTTATTTTATGGGAATGAAAAGCAAGCAATGGTCACATGTGACCACACGGATGAATCTCTGAAATGTTGAACAAAAACATTGCAAAAGAACACAGACAAGCAACTCTATAGAGACAAGGGGGAGGAAGAGGGAGTAAATGGGAAGTAATTATTTAATGGATTCTTTTAGTATGATGAAAAAATTTGAAACTAGAGAGAAGTGGTGTTTGCACAACATTGTGAATGCACTAAACGCCACTGCATTGTACACTTTAATATTGGGAGTTGTATGTTATGTGAATTTCACCTCAATTAAGAAGCGTAGAGAATGTTACCATTTACATAAAGTTTAAAGCGTAAAAAGACAATATTATATATCATTTTAGGATGCACAGGTATATAGTAAAAGCACAAAGGAATACCAGGAAACCAGAAACCCTAAATCCTAGATAAGGTTACCTCTGGAGGTTGGGAGGTGATCATGACTGGAAAGGTTACACATGGAGCTTCCACCGTATTGGAAACAATTCATTTCTTTTCTCTGTTAAAAAAAATTTTTTTTTAAGTTTATTTAGCTATTTTGAGAAACAAAGAGAGGACAGGAGGGGCAGAGAAAAACAGAGAGAGAATCCTAAGCAGCGTCCACGCTGAGCAGAGCACATCCAAGTGCCCCATCTTTTCTTTTCTTTTTTAATGTTTTTTTATTTGTTTGTTTGTTTCTGAGAGAGAAAGAGAGAGAGACAGTGTGAGCAGGGGAGGGGCAGAGAGAGAGGGAGACACAGAATCTGAAACAGGCTCCAGGCTCTGAACTGTCAGCACAGAGCCCGACACGGGGCTCAAACCCACAAACCGTGAGATCATGAGCAGAGCCGAAGTCAGACGCCTAACTGACTGAGCCACCCAGGCGCCCCTAGAGATAGGATCTTTAAAGCAGTAATAAATAAAAATGAGGATATTAGAGTTCAGTGTGACTGGCATAATTATAAGAAATTAGGACACAGACATGCACTGAGGGACGACCACATGAGGACGCATCAAGAAGAGGCTGTCTACCGGCGGAGGAGAGAGGCCTCAGAAGAAGCCACCCCTGTCAGTACCTTGATCTTGGACTTCTGCCCTCAATAAACATGGGAAATAAAATGCCGTTGTTTTAGCCACCCCGGTCCATCTTTGTTGTGTCAGCCTAAGTAGACTCATTGGGATTTTCCTCTTCTACCTCCCTGTGCCCCCCCGCACCCCAGTTTCCCACTGGCCACAGTTCTCCCTCTCCACCTCCCATCCCCCACCTTATATCACAAGAGACAAGAAACAAAATAGGCGCAGAAAAGGGTGGGAAGGCCCAGGGATCTGCCGGTGCCCGACTCATCCTCCCATCTCCCATTTTTAGCGTTTTAAAATCCCATCTTCGGACCTGGGCGTAGCCCATGTGGGAGCTGGGGTTCCAGGGGGAGAAACTGGCAGTGAAAATGCCAGGAGCTCAGAGAACCGCTTGGGCTGACCGAAGACCTGGGGGGTGCAGGAAGCCCAGGGGGNCTGTACTGGCTCTGGGACCAGATTGCTTGGATTTGAATCCTGGCTCTGCTATCTATTTGCTGTGTGACCTAGAGCCATACTTGACCTTTTGGTGCCTCAGTTTTCTTACCTTTTAAATAGTTGTAATAGGGGCACCTGGGTGGCTTAGTCGGTTAAGCGTCTGACTCTCGCTTAGGTCATGATCTCGCGGTTCGTGGGTTTGAGCCCCGCGTCGGGCTCTGTGCTGACTGCCAGCTCGGAGCCTGGAGCCTGTTTCAGTCTGTGACTCCCTCTCTCTCTGACCCTCCCCTGCTCACGCTGTCTCTCTCTCTCCTAGAAATAAATAAAACATTAAAAAAAAATTTAAATAGTTGTAATAATGAATACTTACATTCTAGAGTTGTTGACATTAACACAGTTGCTAGCGCAGCAGCACAGGAGGTAGGAAAACAGCAAGACTGCATACAAACCTGCTTTCTGCTCCTTTTCCTGCTTCTATTCTTGCTAGGACCTGTACCCTCACTTTTCCACTCGCCTGAGAATGCGAAGAGTGTGTGTCGTCCTTATAAGGGTACAGGAGGTAATGGTTTCTTTAGGATAGGTCATGTCTAAGGAAGGACCGGGCGAGGATGTCGGGAAGAAGCCATCGCCTGTGTTTCGCAGCCAGCAGCACCCCTCGCCTCCACCCCGGCCCTGAGCGCCGCGCAGTGACACCCGGGCCCTCGTCGTTGTTCTAACCAGTTCCTGGATGCCCGAGACCACGGTCCTCAGTAAAACCCCCGGACCCCACTCAGAAAGGCAAGACTCCCTCCCTTCCTTTCTCCGCCCCCCACTCGTACCTGCACTCTCTCTGTGTACGATAAACCCTCCCTCCCCCTCCTGCGGGCCTGCATTTGATTTCCATCCTGGGCACAGCCTGGGACCCTCTTGGCTGGTCCTGTGGGACCCCCACCAGGTCCCCAGAGCCGGCCTGGCGGCATCCCATGTGTAGGGTCGTACTCTGTTTTGTTCTGCTTTGCTTTGAACTTCATGAAAGAGTTCTTCCGCCGCTTCCGTTTTGGCTTCAAACTTTCTAGTTCCTCTTCTTGCCGCGCTCAGGCAGAGGCCCTGCAGGCCAGCCATCCCCGGGTGGGAACCACCACTAGCCTCTCAGGCAAGGACTGGCCTGAGCCCGCAAGGCCTGTGATTCACTCTAAGACTCTGAGGACTTGACCTTGGCTGCCTACCTGCCCCCACAACCCACAGTTTCCTGGTATAAACCCGGAAGTATTTCTGGCACTTTGGAGACAGTATTTGAGACACTAGTCCACTCTCTGCCCGGCGTTGGCCTCAGGATATACATTCCTTTCTTGTTTCTTTTTTAATTTATTTCAATTAATTTATGTATTTTGAGAGAGAGAAAGAGGAGCACGGGAGCAGGGGAGGGGCAGAGAGAGAGAGGGAGGGAGAATCCCAAGCAGGCTCTGCCCTGTCAGCACAGAGCCCCACTCAGGGCCCCATCTCATGAACCGTGAGATCATGACCTGAGCCAAAGTCAAGTTGGACGCTCAACTGACCAAACCACCCACATGCCCCCTTTTTAAAAATGTATCTTCTATCATCTATGTATCTATGTAGCTATTTATTTTGAGAGAGGGAGCAGGGGAGGGAGAGAGAGAGAGAGAACATTTCTCGTTTTACCACCGCTCCATCATCAGCGGCCTGTGGCTGAACCTGGTCTGTCGGACGCCCCCAGAGCCAGGTGCCCTTGCACGCCCCCCATGCCGGTGTCATTCAGATCAATAGTTATGTCTCTAGACAAAATGGCCTGGGTACAGAATGAGTGATTAGACACTCTCAACTCCCTGCTTGATTCTAAGATGACATTTATTTCTGGAAAACATGATTTTGTGCAGTGTGTGGAAGCCAGCGAGACAGACGCTTGCCACCAGGCCTTGGCACGATGGGTGTTTTCCTCAGGATTCTGCCTCGCGATCACAGTGACCACATGAAGATTTCAGCCTGGACCGGAGGAGGGTGCTTGGAGGCTCCTGGAGTATTTCCCTTCCTGTAACTACGGGAGCATTGAAGTGACCCCTGTCACTCACCGGGGAGCCCTGAGCGAACAGTCACCACCGGGACCTTGGCCTTCAGGCCCTGCACAGCCTGGGTGTCACAGAAGCCTGGGAGGGGGCTCTGCTGGTGGATCCCAGGGAGCTGGGACTGAAGGGTCGAAGGTTTGTGATGAACGGACTCCTCTCCACGCCTAGACCAGCAGCAGAAACGGGGGAGCTGATGCATTTTCAGGGTGGCCCTGGCACCAAGCAGACAGCGTGTTGGAGGGAGAGAGCCAGCACCAGGGACGGCTGGCGTTGGAACCCCGGGCCAACCACTTATTAGCTCTGTGACCTTGGGTGTCACCGACCCAATCAAAGGAGGGACACGGAGACTCTAAGCACAGTGAAGCGAGGCTTTAGTCCACGTTCTTGCTAGAGCAGGCGTCTAATGCACAGACACACTCGCGGCGATTATGCAGACAATTTATTCCTCGTGTGCAAGTCCCTCCCCTGACTCCGCATTGGCTGAGTCCCACAGAGGTTACAGCCTTACCTGGGTGTCACCTATGCCCACGTGAGGCAACAAATAGTCTGATTGGACCAAGTGTACATTCGCTGAGGTGAGCAGAGACTTTCAGTCCCTCCTCTCCTTGTCCTTTGGCGCATGCTCATGGCAGAGCCTGTGAAAACAAGCCCTTGAAATGGAGAGGGGAAGAAGAATCAGGAAGTGACATCGAAGGGTTTGGGATTCCATTGTGGAGGGGCGGGCGGGGTTCGTACATCTTTCCACTAGGTTGTAAACCTCCTGTTAACTAGACGGCACCGCTTTGATTTGGTACTTCCGAGAGTGAATCATCTCCCTTACTTCTCACATTGGGTAGGGGAGCTTAGCTGTTCCAAGCCCTGGTTCCCTGTCCCCTGTGAACAGGGACAGTAATGGTACCTCTGAGATAAGGCATGGAAAGTAATTTCGTAGCGTCTGTGTGCTCCATGAATGTAATGATTTGTTATTCACGCCTGGGCCATTTTTACTGTCTCTTCACGTTATATCCCCAGGAAGTTGGGACCCCCCCCACCCCACTAGTGGTTCTGTTTGCAGAGCCCCTTCCCTACACTCTGTGCAATTAAGTACTGGGACCCTTCTGTGGACGGTAGTTTCCATTAGAATGTTAAGTGATTCCATCGACATTTTGCACCCCACTCTTCCTCCTGCTGTTTCCAGAACTCAAAAGAAGTTTCTTTCCTTATTAGTTGTTGTTGAGTGTTGTTGAGTGTGGCCATCTCTATGGGACACCTATTGCCTCCTTAGGACCTCCCTGACTGGGCAAGGGGAGAGTCTTTTGCATGACTAGAGCCAGGCCTTTTTTTTTTTTTTTTTTTTAAATGTTTTTAGTTCTAGGAGAGAGAGAGAGACAGCGTGAGCAGGGGAGGGTCAGAGAGAGAGGGAGTCACAGACTGAAACAGGCTCCAGGCTCCGAGCTGGCAGTCAGCACAGAGCCCGACGCAGGGCTCGAACCCACGAACCACGAGATCATGACCTAAGCGAAAGTCGGATGCTCAACCGACTAAGCCACCCAGGCGCCCCAAGCCAGGCCTTATTGACTGACAGATGACCTACCGCCCCCAGGCTTGCCTTTGTGGGCTGCTATTGAGCTCTGAGTCAGAAGCAGCCTGCTAGTTCTGAGGTGGCAGGGAGCCCCAAGGCTCCCAGAACATTCCTGGGAAGTGTTACAGAAAAACAAAGCTGGTTATTAGTCACTGGTGGTAAACACACGTATTCAATACTACAGCCATAGGGCAAAGAGTCTGCTCCAGTGTAGCACTGAGTTTGGTTCTGATCAGTGTACAGGTGACTCAGTCTTTTAAACCTAGAATGAGTTGCCCGAGTGGCTCAGTCAGTTGATTTCAGCTCAGGTCATGATCCCAGGGTTGCGGGATCAAGTCCCACATGGAGTTCACGTGGAGCTCTGTGTGAGCATGGAGCCTGCTTAAGATTCTCTCTCTCTCTCTCTCCGTCCCTCTCCCCACCCCTTCCCCTGCTCACTCATGTATTCTCTCTCTCTCTCTCTAAATTAAAAAAATTAAAAATAATAAAAAAATAAATACAGGGAGAGTAAGGGAGTAGGGACAGGGAGCAAGTGGAGGCTTGAACAGAGTCAGAAAAGTAAAGAAATTACCAAAGGCCGGAAAGCTGTCAGTATCAATGTGATTAGGCCACTAACCTGGCACTAACTGCCACCCAGTCAGGCTCCTACCATCCCACAGACTGGGACACAGGGACCTTATCCTTCCTGATGGTTATATTTCAAAGGAATGACTCCCAGGTCCTTGGGGAAGATGCTCCTGGGTTCTAGAAGGTACAAGCACATCTCAAAGGAACAGAGAAAGAATATACAATACAGTTCTGAGTTTTAAAAATAAATGCCCTAAGAAAATGGAGGACAGGGGCCTACGGCAAAGTCGGATGGAACTAATAGTAGATTCTTTGGTTTGTTTGTTTTGAGACAGAGAGACATGATGTGAGGCAGGGCTGAGTGGCAGGGGGAGAGAGAGAGAGGGAATCTCAAGCAGGCTCCAAGCTGTGCATGGAGCCCAACACACACGGAGCTGATCCCACGACCCTGGGATCATGAAATCAAGTCAGACGCTCAACCGACTGAGCCACCCAGGCGCCCGGACAAAGTGCCGATGCTTTTGGCAGCCTTGAGCTTTTCAGACAGGAACTCAAGGGGCACCTGGCTGGCCCTGTCAGCAGAGCATGTGACTCTTGAGCTTGAGCCCAGGGTCATGAGTTCAAGCCCCACATTGGGCATGAGCCTACTTTAAAAAAAAAAAAAAAAAAAAAAAAAAAAAAGGAAAAAAAGGCACTTAAGGAGGGCTGGTAATCCCGGTGACATGGTGACCTTGGGCTGCTACAAGCCACAGCAGATTTTTTTCACATCTCCATGTGGAGGGAGTGGACAAAATTGTCTATCTTGAAAACTGTAGTTCTTACAGGCCAAGGTTGAAGCCTAGTCCAGAAGTGGGATCAGACGAGCCTACTACAATTTGCCAAGGTGAGAATCCTTGTCAGAAGGAAGGTAGAGGTCAAGGAGCCAGGCTGTCCGAGGCTCACGGCGGAGCAGTGTGTCTGTTCCCAAGCTCTACACGTGGCCAAAGAAGAAGCGAGGTGACGACGGGCCAGGTGGGCCTCTGTGGAAGGAGAACATAGATTCTCTCTTCAGTGGTGTCCTGCCAGGGGGGGCCCCGTCCTTGCTGACAGGGTTCCTCTTGGTGTGCTTTGGAATCCTCGGGAGACCGCGTTAAAATGTGATTCTGGGCCCCCCCTCTAGATCCAATGCAGGACCTCTGAACCTGCATGTTTAACAAGCCCTCCGGAGCTTCTGACACAAGAGGCCACCTTTGGGAAATTGGCTTGAAGTATAAACCTAGCCTCCCCTGGCGCCGCCGCGGCTCAGCTGGGTAAGCGTCAGACTCTTGATTTCGGTTCAGGTCTCGATCTCACAGTCATGAGCCCTGCGTTGGGCTCCGTGCTGGGCGTGGAGCCTGCTTGGGACTCTCTCTGTCTCAAACATTAATTCGTTAATTAACTAAAAATATAGTCCCTCAAATAGATGCACACACAACCAGAAGCCTTCTTCAGACGACCCCCCACAGTGATGATCTCTGGCCCAAGGGACTCCGGTGTGCCCGCGTGTACCCCAGTCAGCATGACCCGACGACCCTTTCCATATTCCCATGGAACTCTCCGGGCCCTGCCATCCTCGTGGGAGTGCTTCTCTGACGTCATCCAAGACCTGCCGCATACTTCGGGCTTCAAGATTACTTTTTGTCTTTAGTCATAGGGGCAGTTTCAATAGATGTCAGAGAGCAAGTTAGTCAACGCCCCTCAGATGGAAATTCTCGAGTCCCAGGACACTGCCGAGAGGCATTCACTAGCTTCTGCCATACGCCCCAGTCTCGCCCCTCCGTAGGGCTGCCACATAGAGAATTTGTCCCTACCAGCACCCCACATTTTATCCTACACTGTGTGGGTGCAGGCAATCTTATTTGTTCTCCTTTAGCATGTCTAATTAATTTTGTTTGGTTTATATTTTTTAATTAAAGTTTTATTTAAGTAATCTCTACACCCAACATGGGGCTCGAACTCAGGGCCCCCCCGAGATCAAGAGTCGCATGTTCTTCCAGGCGTCCTGGCATGTCCAATTAATATTGCTTACAGGGTGGACTGACGTCTCTTCTATTTGACAACACCAGACAGGGCAGACGTTCCCCAGTCACACACAATGTCTATCTGCCTGGAGGGGTCCGCCCAGCCCATCCCCCAGACATCACTGGAGGAGGGTCTTACTCCTGTCCCAAGAAAAGAGTTCAAGGACAGACCAGACAGTGGCTGAGCAGTGCAAGGGTTCATTAAAAAGAGACTACCTTCTAGGGGTGCCGGGGTGGCTCTGTCGGTTAAGTGTCCGACTTCAGCTCAGGTCATGATCTCACGGTTTGTGGGTTCGAGTCCCGCGTCAAGCTCTGTGCTGACAGCTAGCTCAGAGCCTGAAGCCTGCCTCTGATTCTCTGTCTCCCTCTCTCTGACCCTCCTCTGCTCACGCTATCTCTCTCAGAAATAAATAAAAACATTTTAAAAATTTAAAAAAAAGAGAGAGAGTACCTTCTGGAGATGTGAGAGACAGCTGCGCCCAGGGTTTGAGGCTCCAACTTTTATTGACAATTGCTAACTACGGGTGGAATATTTATTATTTGGGGAGGGGATTTCTTTGGGAGCAGGGTTTTGCAATTTTTTTTTCCTTACTTGGTCAGGGTCTGAAGGCCTTCTTTGTCTGGGACTGTGTGGTTTGATCTGGCTTCCTGTGGCCCCGTCTGTGGAATGTGGTGGGGCAGGCTGCTAACTTTCCTGACAGTGGGGCCTCAGGCCCCGAACCCCCCATTTGCTGGCCTCCAGGCATCCTGTTAACTAACTAACCGCCTGCTCTGACACATCCTCATAGTGTAACCAGGTGAAAGAGACAAAAACACTTCACAAAAAACACTTCACAAAAATTTGAAATTTTTTTTTCAAAAAATTTTAATGTTTATTTATTTTTGAAGGCGAGAGAGACAGTGTGAGCAGGGGAGGGGCAGAGAGAGAGGGAGACACAGAATCTGAAGCAGGCTTCAGGCTCTGAGCTGTCAGCACAGAACCCGACGCGGGGCTCAAGCTCACAAACCAGGAGATCAGGACCTGAGCCCAAGTTGGACGCTCAGCCGACCAGGCCACCCAGGTGCCCCACTTCTTCTTTTTGAAGTAGACTCCACATCCAACATGGGGCTTGAACTCACAACCCTGAGATTGAGAGTTGCATGCGTTACCGTCTGAGCCAGCCAGCCATCTCCATTCATCCCGTTTCTTAATAACCATCTAAAGATTTCCACTCTGCTGGGTAAGTCCCATGACTTTTCCTTTCTATTTCCTCTTTGTTTTGCTTCTATCGATATTTGCTTTATTCACCTTATTCTTTAATAACCATTTAAAATTTCCCACCACTCTTGAACCAGTGCCTAGGCTCTGCCTTTCCCCATGCTCTCATTAATTAACCAAATGTTTTTAGTGGTATCAGTAAGGCCCATGAGGGGAAGCCGAGGCAGCAGATTTGATAGTTCCAGAACTGTCCCTCAGGTTTATGGTAGCAAGGTTATATGGGGTGCCCGTGTAAAAGGCATTCCATTAACCCTGGCATTCATCATGATCTGAGTAATGGGCATAGACAGCGGTGAATATCAGGGCCATTGTAAAGCCATCCCCTGTGACTTGCTGCCTTATCTGGAGTGCTCTATTTGGCATTCATAGCACAGGACAGACTGTCCCATTCTCAGGGTAAAGAGACCTTACAGTGGCTTTTATCCAGTCCACCAGGCTGGCTGCTCCCTTGGGAATAAGGTATTTTGTGTCTGGGTTATGTATCTAGTAGTCTGTGCTGCTTCCTAGTGACCAGTGGGTCCTGTATCAACCTGAGCCCGTTCTCCCACTCTGCAGCACTCAAAACCAAAGACAAAGCCCCCAAATTAGTTACTTCTACAATCCATTTTATTTTAAAGTTCCTTTGGAAGCTGAGGATACCAACCTATACAATTTTTTTTAATATTTTTATTTATTTCTAGGAGAGAGAGAGAGACAGCGTGAGCAGGGGAGGGTCAGAGAGAGAGGGAGACACAGACTCTGAAACAGGGTCCAGGCTCTGAGCTGGCAGTCAGCACAGAGCCCGACGCGGGGCCCGAACCCACGATCTGCGAGATCATGACCTAAGCGAAAGTCGGACGCTTAACCGACTAAGCCACCCAGGCGCCCCCCAACCTATACAATTTAACAGCTCCTTCACACTATACTCCTGGTTTCAGAAGTTTCTTGGTATTGCCCTCCCCTGATATTGTCTATCTTCTTGGGGGCCAGGGAGGTCTTAGAAGTCCTTTTTGTTGTCACTACATACTTTTCCCCTTGGTGGGTGGCTTCGAGGCTAGTAGCTAAAGTTTAGACTGCCCCAAATCTGAGCTTAGCCTAGCATTAAAGTCCAACCCAGAATTCTGAATTTCATTTCAGCTATTACAGATCGTAACCAAAGGACTATTTTGCCTTTTTCTTACTAGTTTGCATTTCCTTCTACATCCTGTGAACCACCTCCCCAGGAGTCGGGAGTTGGCTCTCTCTCTAAATTTCATGGTTCTCTCTCTAAATTCCATCGGTAACTCCTGCCTCCAGTAACTGAGCACAGCTACTGATCAGGACCATCGGGGACCACCTAGGAGCCCACAGTCCTCACCCCCACCCTTTTATCCTTCTTTTCCCAAAGCACAGTTTTCACGAGCCAGGGCCATTCCAGCAAATCCCACTTTTCATGACATCAACTGGAGGAAAAGTTTGCTTTGTTGCCTTTTAAACACATAACACTTCTGGCACCAGATATATGGGTTTTTCCACACCAAGCGAGCCTCCAATTCTCAGTAGACGCCAGCTGAGTGTTTTACAATTTAATTCAGTTCTGACACTAATTGCCCAGAGGTAGCACAGCCCTCACAAATTAAGGGCTCAATCCCACAAGACCTCTCCACCCCCACTCTGATTCAGATGCCAATCACAGCTCCAGGCCTCCCATGCTTTAAATTGATTGGTTATAAACTGCGGGGGGGGGTTCACCAATTTAATACAAAGGATATATTAAAAGATACATGCAGGGCGCCTGGGTGGTTCAGTCCGTTGAGCATCAGATGCTTGATTTCGCCTCAGGTGATGATCCCAGGGTGGTGGGATCGAGCCCTGCATTGGGCTTCGTGCTGAGCAGGGAGCCCGCTCGAGATTCTCTACCTCTGCCCCTCCCCGGCTCACGGACTCTCTCACTAAAACCAAAAATAGAATAGAGGGTACAAATGAACAGCTAGATGAAGACATACATAGGGAAGGGGTGCGGGGAGGGACACGGAGCTTCACGCTCTCTTGGGGCATCACCTTCCTAGCCTCTACGGTTTCAGCAACCCGGAAACTCTCCAAACCCCTTTGGTTAGGATTTTTGTGGAGGCTTCCTTAAATAGGCACGATTGGTTAAATCATCTGCCACTGATGATTAAGTCGGTCTGCAGCCCCTTTCCCTCTCTGCTTACCCAGAGGTGGGGCTAAACGGTCTAACCCTCTAATCACGTGGTTGGTTCCCTTGGCAACCGGCTCACCCATCCTTCGGGCGTCCTAGGGGCCGTCCAAAAGTCACTCATTAACATAAACTCTGGTGTGCTTGAAAGGGGCTCATTATGGATAAGAAAAGATGCTCTTCTCATTTCTAGCCCTCTGGAGCTGTTTCAGGAGCCTGGGACAAAACCTAAATATTATAACAAAAGTGGCCCTGTGGTTCTTGTCATTTAGGAAATAGAGAAGGATTTTAGGAGCTCTGGTCAGGAGGCAGGAAGAAAACCAATATACGTATTTCTTCTTTTTAAAAAATGTTTATTTATTTTTGAGACAGAGAGGGAGCATACAAGTGCATGCAAGCAGGGGAGGGGAAGAGAGAGAGGGAGAGAGAAAATCTCAAGCAGGCTCCCTGCTGTCAGTGCAGAGCCTGACACAAGGCTCCATCTCAAAAACTGTGAGATCATGACCTGAGCCAAAATCAAGAGTCAGACATTCAATGGACTGAGCCACCCAGGTGCCCCTATATTTCTTATTACATCACAGTATCACAGCGGGGAAGAGACAAATCTCCCATATAGAAGAGTTCCAAATAAATTATGTAGCTGCTCCTCTCCGAAGGAGGAGGAACACAGCACCCTACTCCTTAGGTGTGGGCCGTGCATGGTGACCTCCGTGGAGAGAGTAACTTTGGAGTGGAGAAATCCGACGGACACCTGAGCCAGGTGATCAAGGCCCACAATCAACGGGGATAAATTATGGCAACGCTTATGAACCCTATTATGATGTGAGGAAAATGGCTCTTTGCGTCTGTGGTCAACCTCCCCAAACCCTTAGCTCCAGTGTAACCACGAAGAGACATCACACAAGTCCCAACGGCGGGACATCCGACAACATACCTGACAAGTTCTTCTCAAAACTGTCAAGGTCCTGAGAAACCAGGAAAGTCTGAGGAACTGTCGTAGCTCAGAGGAGCTTTAGGGGACAGGACAACTAAGTGTAAGGTGTTATCCTGGAGGGGACCCTGGGACATAAAAAGGATATTAGACGAAAACTAAGGAAATCTGTGCAAACTCAATTTTTCTGTAAATCTAATGCTGTTCTACAAATGGTCTATTAAAATTTTTTTAATGTTTGGGGTGCCTGGGTGGCTTAGTCGGTTAAGCGTCCGACTTTCGCTTGGGTCATGATCTCGCGGTTCGTGGGTTCGAGCCCCGCGTCGGGCTCCGTGCTGACTGCCAGCTCAGAGCCTGGAGCCTGTTTCGGTCTGTGACTCCCTCTCTCTCTGACCCTCCCCTGCTCACGCTGTCTCTCTCTCTCTCTCTCCTAGAAATAAATAAAATATTTAAAAAAAAAGAAGTGTGAGGTATAAATCTTTTCTGGGTGGTCAGCGATCCGAAGAGAAGGCAGGTCCCCCCAGAGATGGTAAGTGCACTGTCACAGGCTATGCAAGCAGCATGTGAGCGACTTCTGGAGNTGGGGTAGAAGTTACCGAATCCCTGCAACTTTGGTCATTCAGTCCTTACAACAGGACTATTACCAGCTCTCTCGCGTATAAAGAAAACAGAGACTTAGCCACTAGCTACCCTGGTGATTTCAATTGAAATTAAGCACAATTAAATGAAACTTAAGAATCCATCTCCTATGACTAGTGGCTAGTGACAGCACAGCAAAAGGACATTTCTCTAATTGCAGGAAGTTGGCTGGACAGCGCTAGCTCAGAGTGATTTGCTCACATGGCCAAGATCACCACTCCCATGGGGAAGATCCAGATCCCAGACGGAGGTGAACCCCAGGGACTGGTGGGGGCGGCTGTGTGCCTGGAAACCGGGACTCCCAGATCTGGTGATCGCTCAATTGATGATTTCTGGGGTTATCTCAGGAATTGGATCTAATTGCTTTGTGGGTAGCGTGAAGGGTTAAAGAGCTTCGGTGTGGCCCCTCCATTCTTCCTCGCCTCCCACCCTGAGGCTCAGAGGGATGAAGATGGAGAACACAGCAGATGTCCTTGAAATGGTGGAGGCAAGAAATGGAGGTTTAGCTTTTCGTCGCTGTTTCCCTCCCAGACTGCAGCGTTGCCTCAGTTTACCCCTCCATCAATGGAGGATTCGTCTATTGAACAAACAGACGCTGAGCTCCAGACTGTTTCAGGCCTCACACCTGCCCTCCCTCGGCGTCCTGGGGTTGCCAGAATGCCTCATTTTTGGCTCCAGGGACTTGAGGCTGCTTAAGGAAAAGAGTGGTGTTTGCAATCCAGTAACCAGAAGGGGCCACCGAGAGCCGTCCCGCGGCGAGGACTGCCGTACTGCGGGACCCTCGCCCGCCAGGTGACCTCGGGCCTGGTTCTCCCGCGNGCGCTAGGGTGAGCGTTCCCGGCGAGCGAGTCAACAAGTGCCGTGTTTACCGAGCGCCCGCCGCCGGTTGCCCCGCCGGGGCGCGCACGTGCGGCGGGAGGGGCCTCGGTGGCGCCGCGTCCCTGCCCTTCTGCGCTCGACCTTGGCCTCGTTGAGGACCCCGCAGTCCGGGTGATTGGCTTGGGAGGCCGTGGTGGGCCCCGGCCCTGGACGTTTGGGCCCTCGTCCCTAGTTAGGTGGTCAAGAGTGGGATTCCGATGGCACATTGGTGCCCACGAGTGTGTGAGTGCGGGATGGAGGTGTTTCTCACTGGCCAGACGGGATTCTTCTGTCACTCTGCTCACCTCTTTCAGTCCGAGAATCTTGCCCCGGGTTCGTGTTCTAGCCCTCTGGAAACCCTCTCCCAGCCACCTGTTTTCCCAGGCAGAAGACTTGGGGGAAGTGTAGAAATCAGGGTGCCTCACTGCTTTCAGGATGAAGGCCCTGGGCTGTAGTGGTGCCTGTGACCCCGCGCTGTTGCGGTGGCAGCCCCCTTCCTTGGGCTTTGGCAAGGACTCTGGTGGGAGATCTGGGACTTTGTCCCTTGCCTGGCTGCAAGGCTGAGGCCCTGGTTTTCCCGTCTGGGTGGTCTGTGTGCCCCACCCCTCCCGACCCCCGGTCCCCAGGTTGTTCTAAGGCGAGGTGTGATGCAGTAGGTGGGAACCCATCCTCAGTGAGATCAGGGCCAGATCTGATCTCACCCAGAATTGTGGTGACTGATCAGGTTCATCTGTGCTGCTCCATGGGAACCTTTGATCTTCCGAGCAGCTGGGGGCTGGAGGAGGCAGGGGTGGCCCTGGGCACCCTGGGAGAGCGTTGGCAGCGCCAGGGCTGCGGTCCAATCTTTGCCCCTTCCCTTCCCTCCACCTTGAGAGAATGTGCTCTTCCTGGGGTCTTCCTGCCAGTGACCACTTGGCTTCCCATCTCTTGGGGGGGAAACATGCATCGGAGTCCTAAGCTGCCTTTCCTCTTTACTTTTTTTTTTTTTTATTTTTATTTCTAGGAGAGAGAGAGAGAGACAGCGTGAGCAGGGGAGGGTCAGAGAGAGAGGGAGTCACAGACTGAAACAGGCTCCAGGCTCGGAGCTGGCAGCACAGAGCCCGACGCGGGGCTCGAACCCACGAACCGCGAGATCATGACCTAAGCGAAAGTCGGACGCTTAACCGACTAAGCCACCCAGGCGCCCCCCTTTCCTCTTTTCTCGCTGTCACATTTTCCAGACAAGTGCTCTGCACCCGCCGCCTGCCTCTCCGCTCCACGCCTCCCCTCTTAATCCTCCGCAGCCTGGCGCAGCCCGGCCCCACCCACCACTCTGCTGAAACCGCTTTCCTGAAAGTCATCTTGTTTCCAAACATTGCTCTTTTGCTGGCTTGTCCTTCTGCCTGGCGAGCGGACCCCTGTGTGCTTGCGTCTTCTCTGCAGCTTCTTTGCTGTGGTTTCTGGGGCACCCCACTCCTGGTTTTGTCCTTCTCCATTGTTCTTTCTCTTTGGACCCCTCTTCCCTCTCTTGCGGGATGTGTTTTGAGGCGCTGTGCTTAACCTCGGCAGGAGCTGTTTCCAGGAGCCCTCTCTGAGTTCTCGCTCCAGGCCTGGCTCCTCGGTTGCCCCAGGGACACCCCGAACTCGGCACCCCGGGGTCTGGCCGCCTTCTCCCGGGCGGCTGCTCTCGCTTGCTCCTCAGCAGTGCGGTTCCTTCCCGAAGTGTCTCTCTGCCTCTTGCCCCCCTTTGTGACCCTGCAGCGACTGCCGGCCTTGAACATCTCCGGCCAGGTCTGGGGCCCCCATAGCCGGCGTCTCGGATGCCAGAATCCCGTCCAGCCTCCACAGTCCATCTGCCCTGTCCCCTATAGACCGACGGTCCCTGACCACCCTGTCTCTGACCTTCCTCCCCCGAGAAATCCTCGGAGGCTTTGGGTTTCCGCCCACGCAAAGCCTAGCTCTTCTGCCCAGATGCGAAGGCTCCTCAGTCATGTGTCCGCGCTCTCCCCAAACCCGTTTCCAGTCCTGCAACTTCTTCCTTTTTGCTCTTATCCTTTGGGACCTCGCTCGAGTCACTGTGCCCCTGGGAGAGCTTTGCCGGCCCCTCTGGCTGCGCTGGGGGCCCTTTTCTTGGCCTTCCCTCTCCGCCGTGCCCTCGTGCGGCTCTCTGTCTGCTGGTCTCCGGCCCTTCGTGACCCCGAAGATTCCCCAGGACCTGGCACCCTGTAAGCACTCAATAAAGGAGTTCGCACCCCCAGACGTCCATGAGCACCTCCCTGCTGGCCTTCAGAGTCTGGCTCAAAGTCCACCTCCGTCCTAGACTGTGCCAGTGTTCGATTCCCGTCCATGTACACGCCTGCTGGGTTATTGATGGATTCATTACCGTTTGTGCCACACAATTTAATACTTTGTTCTCTGCCATTAGCCTCCAGTTGTATCATGGGCACGGGAGGCGCTCTTCCGGCTCGGAATCATAGCAGCTGTTTATTGAGTGGCCGTTAGGAATGGGGCAGTGTGCTGATCTTTCCAGGCTGTTCCCTCGTGTGTGTTACCCTCTCCATGCCCAGAGGGGTGGGCACTGTGTTTATCGGCTCCTTCTGCTCCTGAGGACTCTAACCCAGAGAGCTTCGGGGCGCTGCCTAAATCACACGGCTTGTAGGTGGGCAAGGGCGGAGGCCGGGACTCAAGTCCGAGTCCCAAGACTTTTTTCAACGCTGGGATTTGATCTTCGGGGAAGCGTACGTGCACTTCAGTCCAAGGTGCGCTCTGTGTCCTCTGGGTGCCTGGCCCTGGTGTGTGGGATGTGCTGGTGGCCTGGTCAGCTGGTTGCTTTGGGACTCCAGGAGAGGACTTTGTAACAGAACAGATGGTTAATGGTGGCACAAGTGACTCAGGGAGGCTGTGACATCTGCCCCGAGGCCTTAGAAACAGGCCGTGTGTGTGTGTCTGTGCGCGCGCGCGCACGCGCGTGTGCACACACACGCACCTGTGTCTTAAGTAAAAGTTGTGGTACAGAGGACCCTGCAGTGCCCTTGGGTAGTTTGGGTCTTTTCTGTCCTTTAAGGCCATTTTACATGCTTTTTTTTTTTTTCTTTGGTAAACAAAATCAACCCCTTCCAAGCAGTAAGTCCATCAACGAAAGTTTCCTAGTCCTTCCTTCCTTCCCTCTGCAGGTCACTGTCATATGAAAATGAGTTCCTGCTGTGAAATACAGTTTCCATGGCAACCACTAGTGTGAGGCCCTGAGTCTCTTGCTCCGAGGTCTCTGCACTGTTAGCTTCCAGGGGCTTTTTCCGTCTCTGTCGCCTAAAAACACACAGTACTACACGTCACTCTCCTTTTACGCGGACATGGAAACCTTTTGTTTTTTCAGACCGTGATTTCGGGGCACTGTCGATGCCCCGGCAGCTTGTCACTGGCCTGCTGGCACGTACCGTTGATGATGACAGCGCCCCTGGTTTCAGCTATATTTTGAGTGGAGTCCATTGCACAGGGCTGTGACTGCCGTGGGCAGGGGGAGGCATAGGGAGAGAGTGGTTTGGGGTGGCAGGGAGGGCTTTTGGGTGCAGGTCTGGTCCAATCAAAGGTGGTCACATGGTTTGTCTTCAGTTGCTGTCACCCATGTTCAAGGCTTGCTCAATTTCCAAACCAGGGTGCCCCAGGGGTACCCAGAAAGGGTGCTTTTGGCCGTTATCATAGCTACTGACATTGACTGAGCACTTACTGTGTGCAGATGCCATTCCCTTATTTAATCCTCAACCAGGTGAAGTTAAAAGTACTATTATTGGGGCACCTAGATGGCTCAATCAGTTAAGCATCCTGATCTCAGCTCAGGTCTTGATCTTAGGGTCGTGAGTTCGAGCCCCACGTTGGGCTCTGCATGGGGTGTGAAGCCTGCTTAACACAAAAAAAGTACTATTATTACCCCCATTTTGTATGTAAGGAAGTGGATGTATAGAGAAGTTCAGTGCTTGCCCAAGGACACACAGCAATGGTCCTAGGAAGTGGGACTCCTATGGCCAATGCCCTTATTGGTCCCATATAGAAGCTGGAAGAATTATGTTGTTGTTGTTTTAATTTCTATTATTTATTTTTTTTTGAGAGAGAGAGTGAGAGACAGTGTATGAGCCGGGGGTGGGACAGAGAGAAGGAGACAGAATCTGAAGCAGGCTCCAGGCTCCGAGCTATCAGCAGAGAACCTGATGTGGGGCTCGAACTCACGAATCGTGAGATCATGAGCTAAGCCGAAGTTGGACGCTTAGCTGACTGAGCCACTCCAGTGCCCTGGAAGGACTTTGTTTAAAGAACGAAAGGGTGAATTGGAGACGTGGGGCAGGTTGGCTTTCTCAAGATTTGAGGCCTATAGCAGCAGTTTTCAACCTTTTTTGTTGTTGTTTTGTTTTTAGTTTACAATTTTTATGTCTTACGGCAAAAGACCACGGCGAAAAAGCATGTACTAGAATGTTTATAGTGGCACTATTTGTAATAGCCAGAAAACTGGAGATCACCCAGCGGCCAGCTGGCAGTAGGATGGGCAAATAAATTGGGGGGAGTACACACGACGGAACATTCTAAGCGAGGATGAGCGATGTACAGCCACATGGAGCAACATGGCTGAGTCACATAAACCAAATAATTGCATTTATTTAGCTTTTCCATGAGCAGTGAATGTTCAGGCTGTGCAGGTTTTCACGATTGCAGACTGCCACAGAGACTGTTCCAGAACTCTGCACCTGTGCTCACGGGCCGGGGGTGCTTTAGGGCAGGTCCTGAGGAATAGAGTCCCTGTGTCACAGGGCAGGTGCAGTTTTCATTTCGACAACTGGATGTCCACTGTGCATTCCTTCCCGAGCCTCAGATCCCCTGGCCTTTCCAGTCTGCTCGCTGTGAAGTTTCCTCTTGTCAGCTTTGGCCTGGGGTTTTGGTCTCACGGGCATGTTCTGTGCCCTGGTTTTGTCCCATTGCTTATCCTAATCATCACCCAACAATGAGACGGGCTGCCCTGGTCACGTCCAAGCACAGGCCGAATGGCCAGCCCTCCTGGCTACTCTGCGAGGGGACTCCTGGATGGGGAGGAGGCCCCTCTAAATCCGAGATGCTGCGTTTCTGGGAGTCGTAGGATGTATAATCAGTGAATGAGAAAGGGGTGGGGGCCAAGCAAGAGGGAACTTGTTAAACCCCGGCATTGACTCAGCTGCTGTGACGGTCAGATCCGAAGATGAAAACACACTAACACATAAAGTAGTCACGAGCACAGCTGTGTGAGTCAGGCAGGGCTGGATATATAGATTTTTAAGTTTACCTATTTATTTTGAGAGGGAGAGAGAGAGAGAATGAATGTCAGGCAGACCCCACACTGTTGGCACAGAGCCCGATGTAGGGCTCGAACTCATGGACTGTGAGATCATGACCTGAGCCAGAATCAAGAGTGGAACGCTTGACCAGTGAGCCACGCAGGTGTCCCCGAGGCTGGATGTTGACGACCATTCACTCTCCGCACCAGGTAAACACCATACTTTTGCAATGACGCCAACAGCCGGTACTGCAACACCCCGCTGATAAGTGCTCATGGTGTACTAAGTGCTTTTACGGGAGGTGCCCGCTCTGCGCCTGCGGCCTTACGTAAGGTGCTCTGGTATTTTTAGCGGCACGTAACTGCCCTATGAAAGACTCCCCCGGTGAATGCCGCTTCCTTTACAGTCTGCCGTAGTCCTTGAAATGCCAGTGTTTATGGGCAGCTCGGTGCTGTCGGAGGGTGAGGATGTCTGCGCTGAGGGTTCTAACACCGGCCATTTTCTGCCATTTTTCCAGGCCAACCTGACCCCACAACTGGCAGAAAGTGATCCACGTCCCTCGCTTGTCCCCAGGCAGCAGTGAGCAAAGGGCCATTTCACTTGGCAGACCCCAGCCGGCCACATCTTAGCTTAGCAGGCGCTCTCCAAACCCAGCAGCGTGGAGGGGCGCGGGAAGAAACCAGAGCGGATCTGGCCCTGCTCCCCGCCCCCCACCTGCCCCAGAACCTGGGCACCCGTCCTCATGTCACCTCCCAGTTGTCACTAGAAATCCAAGGTTCCAGGTACAGTGAAGTCAAAAGTACGGCGGGTCTGTGTTCATGTCCTGGGTTTAGGGTCACTGCTGCCTTTCTTCTGGTTTTGCTAGATCTTACACACACACAGTAGCACACATCTCACAATTGATGAATTTTGACAACCCGAACACACCTGTGTAACCAACACCCAGACAAAGAAAACAAACCTCTACTGGCCTCCCCAAAACCTTCCTCATGCCCGGGGACCCGGTACACCAAATTCCAACACCTTGTATTCATGTTTCCTTTTTTCGCTTTCCATAAACGGAATCCGGTGGTAGCAGGTATGCATAGCCAGGAGGGGTGGCCATTTGGCCTGTGCGTGGAAGCGGCCAGGGCGGCTCAGGAAGATGGAGGCGCCCCCGAATCTCTAAGGTTGCATATAAGGGGAAGAAAGCACATTTCAAAGTGATGCGTATATTACGATGCTATTTATAGAAATATAGACACGTGTATCTGTAACACACACCTACACAGAAAAGCATGTAAAATGATCTAGAAAAATACATTCCAGACGTATAATAGGGGTTATCTCCGGGGAAGGGGACCAGAATTATATATGTAGCGGTGATGATCAAAGGGAAATTTAGCCTCTGATATTTAACATTTTTAAATCAACTTTATTGATGCATACTTTATATACCTCAACTAATTCACCCATTTAAAAAATTACTTTTATTTTATTTTTTGAGAGAGAGAGAGAGACAGAGTGCCAGCGGGGGAGGGGCAGAGAGAAGGAGACACAGACTCCAAAGCAGGCTCCAGGCTCTGAGCTGTCAGCACAGAGCCTGGTGTGGGGCTTGAACCGACGGACACTAGATCATGACCTGAGCCAAAGTCAGACACTCAACCGACTGAGCCACCCAGGCGCCCCAATAATTTACCCATTTTAAGTATACAATCTGTTTAAATTCGTAAGAGGAAAAGTACTTACCTAGTTAAAGATTAACATCTGCTCTAACCGCCTTCGTGATACAAGAGGGCTTTCGTCAGTGCATCTCTGAGCTCAGATGGACTGTGACATGCTCTCCGCATAGTGCCTGGCATTTCAGGGCAGCTTGTGTAGGTAGAAATCCTTCCCTTTTTTGAGCTGAGATTTGCCTCTTTATTGTTCTGCCTCTGAGTCTGTCCCTTTGGAGCCATTTCAAACAAGTCTTTCTACAAGGGGCAGGATTTGCCCTGATGCAAGCTCCCTCTCACACCTGCCTTCTCTGGGGACAAGTGCTCGCTGCCTAAAGGCGTTCTTTGTAGACTCTGCAGGCTAGTACGGACTGCGCATTCCAGACCCCAAGGAGTGCTGGCCACCTGCTTCATCAGCCAGCCTCCTAAAGGTCTGCAGAACACAGCCCTCGACCCCTGATGTTGCTTGGCCATAAAGTGACACTTCTTCAACATAATGGTCTTTTGCATTATAAAAAGAATTCATGTTGATTGTGGAAATTTAGAAAATACACAAAAACACAAGAAAATAAAAGCCAGTGATTCCCAACCCCCAGAGATAACTATTGTTTAATGGTTAAACACTGAGATCGTTCTATATAAGAGATTTTATAACCTGCATCTTGTTTACTTATCCGTAAGAATAGTGACTGACATATAGGTAATACATTTTTCTTTGTTCAGTCGCTGCTGTCGTCGTCTTCTCGTTATTAAACATAGAGAAGTTTCTGTGTGGTGCTGTGGGCTGAATGTTTCTGTTCTTCCCAAATTCATATGTGGAGGGGCCCCTGGCTGACTCAGTCAGGAAAGCATGCAATTCTTGATCTCAAGGTTGTGAGTTTGAGCCGCATGTTCGGTATAGAGAGTACTAAAAATAAAATAAAGTTTAAAAAGTACAAATGTTGATGCTCTAATCTCTAATGTGATGGTGTTTGAAGATGGCATGTTCAGGAGGTAGTTGGGATTACATGGGACCATGAGGGTGGGGCCCTCATGATGGGATTAGTGTCCTTCTAAGAAGAGAGACCAGCTCACCCCCCTCCTCCCTCCCTCCCTCTCTCTTTCTCTCTCTCTTTCTCTGTCTTTCTCTCTCTCTCTCTCTCTCTCTCTCTCTCTCTCTCTCCTCGCACAGAGGAAGGGCCAGGTGAGCACACAGTAGTCAGGCCCCTGTCTGCCAGCCCAGAAGAGAGTCCATACCAGGAACCAAGTTAGTCCGCACCTTGATCTTGAAGCCTCAGCCTTCAGAACTGTTGTGTAGGGTGCCTGGTCTGCACAGTATTTGTTCAGGCAGCCTAGCTGCCTGACACCCGTGCCTATGTCCTTTCATTTGTGATTTCTTCCTCTGCCTGAGGGTTTGCAAGGACTTCTCCACCCCAAGTTCAGGTAAAAATTCACCTGTATTTTCTTCTGCTTTATTTGGTGTCCCGCTCACTGCTCTCTTTTACATTCAACTCTAATCCAGTCGAAACTTATTTTGGTTTACGATGTGAGATAAGACCCTGATTTTATCTCTTTACTGACTGTTGGCCAGTTCTTTCCATTTAACTTCTTTTCTTTAATTTCTTTTCCTACCTGCTGTATTTTAAGTTTAAGTGGATTTTTTTTAAGTATGTGTTACAATCCTGTTGTCAGAATTCAACAGATACAATTGTATACCTGAAACTAATACAATGCTATGTGGAATGAAAATAAAAACTAAAAAAAACCCTACAAAATTCAAAGGATACAAAAGACAAACCATGAGATTCTCCCTCCTCTCTTCTCCCTTAGCTTCCTGGTTCCAGAAAGGTGTTACTAGTGACTATGTGTGACTAGGTTATAGGTTTTGGGTTTGGACCCTAGGTATCCTTTATTTTATTTATTAAAAAAATTTTTAATGTTTATTTCTGAGAGAGAGAGAGAGAGAGAGCACGAGCGCGCAGAGGAGGGGTAGAAGGAGATGGAGACACAGAATCCGAAGCAGGCTCCAGGCTCTGAGCTGTCAGCACAGAGCCTGGCACGGGGTTTGAACTCAAGAACCTTGATATCATGACCTGAGCTGAAGTCAGACGCTTAATGGACTGAGCCACCCAGGCACCACCAATTACATTTCAAAAAATAAAATTTAACACCCGGTAGTACAGATTCTTTCTTGAAATGTGCTTGGCTGTGCTTGCCTATTTATTCATTCTATATGAAATTTATAATCATTTCATTGTTTTTCTACAAATATCATTAGACTCAAATTTGAAATTATATTAAATGTATAAAATAATAACTGCATTGAGTTTTCCTATCTAGAAATATGGTCTGCCCTGTATTTATTTATGCATTGTTTCCAGTCATCTCTTCTTTTGGAGTATGCAGTAAAGTTTCATAGATTTCTTTATGAAGACTGTGAACGTTTGCTGTTTAATTTGTTTCTAGGTGTTTTATGTGTTTTGTTGCTAGTGAATAGGATCTTTTTTTTTTTAACATTCTATTTTCAAGTAGATATGTTGGAATATAAGAAGTTACTGATTTAAAAAATTATGGTGAGGGGTGCCTGGGTGTCTCAGTTGGTTAAGCATCCAACTTCAGCTCAGGTCATGATCTCATGGTTCTTGAGTTCAAGCCCCGTGTGGGGTTTTGTGCCGACAGCTCACAGCCTGGAGCCTGCTTCGGATTGTGTGTCTCCCTCTCTCTCTCTGCCCCTCCCCCACGTGAGCTCTGTCTCTTTCAAAAAAAAAGTAAACATGAAAAAAAGTTTTTAATTATTGTGAAATGGATGTATAAGAGAGCATATAAAACACATATAGTTTAAAGAAGAAGAATAAAGCAGACATACGCCAGCTATTAAGAAATAGAACACCTTTAGAAATTGCTTTTATACCTCTCGTTAAATGGATCTCCCTCTTTCCCTACCCCTAGGGATGCACTAACCTGGATTTTGTTACAGTTATTAACCTTCTGTCCTTTATAGCTTTCCCATACAGGTTTATGCCCTTAAACAATACATTGTTTGCTTTTTTGTATGCTTTCGAAGTTTTATCAATGGAATCACACTGGATTCCAAATTTTATTTTTATTTATTTATTTTTAAAAGTTTATTTTTAATTTTTATTTACTAAATTTTTTTTAAATGTTTACTTTTGAGAGAGAAAGACAGACAGACAGACACACACACACAGAGTGCATTTGGGGGAAGGGCAGAGAGAGAGGGCACAGAGATTCCTAAGCAGCCTTCACACTGTTAGTGCAGAGCCCCATGCGGGGGCTCCATCTCCTGAACCATGAGATCATGACATGAGCCAAAATCAAGAGTCGGATGCTTAACCGACTGAGCCAACCAGGTGCCCTTATATATATTTTCTCTTACATGTCTTACTTCTGTTAGGAGTGGAATTGCTGCGGGGCGCCTGGGTGGCTTAGTCGGTTAAGCATCTGACTTTCGCTTAGGTCATGATCTCGCGGTTCATGGGTTCGAGCCCCGCGTCGGGCTCTGTGCTGACTGCCAGCTCAGAGCCTGGAGCCTATTTCAGAGTCTGTATCTCCCTCTCTCTCTGACCCTCCCCTGCTCATGCTGTCTCTCTCTCTCTCTCTCTCTCCTAGAAATAAAAATATAAAAAAAAAAAAGTGGAATTGCTGGGTCATAGGTTAGGCCTAACTTTTTTTTTTTTTTTTTTAAGCATAAGATCCGTTTGGAAAAGCACACACATCCTAGGTGTACTGCTTGAATAAGCTTTGCAAAGTGTACGCAGCCACCTAGCCACCATCCAGGTCAAGGGGTGGGATCTCGGCCCACGCTGGCCCAGTCGGCTGGGCTGCCCATTCTGGGATCCGGCCCGCGTGCTGAGTGAGGCAAGGAAGGGACGGAGTCCGCGGCGGAGCAGAAGAGACGTTGAGGCCCAGACTCGTGTGGCTGCCAGAGCTCCTGCTTGCTTCCACTTCAGCTGCAGCCTCGCCATCAGGTGTCCGTCCCGCCTGTGAATTCCTTCGTGCTTTTATGTCAGCCAGCCCTGCTTCTGTCGCTCACAGCCGCAGACTGCTGGTGGATGCGGCGCACCAAGCCACTGGCCCCCACGCTTTAGGATGGTGTCTCTCGTATTGCTAGAACCATCGTCACAGTAGAATCTGCCTTTAACCAATCCCTGAGTGCTTTCACAGCCCGTTTTGAACCCTTGGATCCCTGGGCTGACAAGGTGAGCCCTCCAGCAGGTAGTCACTGTATCTCTAATTAGAAAGTTGGTGGCAAAGCCACTTCACACATTTGGGCTGAGTGAATTGTGGGCTTTTTTTTCTCCCTCTAATTTTCGTTTGCAATTTTGCAACAATTTTCTCTCAGTCCCCAATGGAACGTTAATGGAGAACGCTTAATTTAGAAGGTGAAGTGTAGGAGTGTGTATGATTTTCTGGACTTCGTGTTTTAGAAACCAGGTTCATTTCTCTCCTCTATGTAGACTGGGGGGCCAGGTGAGGGGCCCTTCAGAGCAGTGACCACAGCCCACGTGCCAGACCCAGAGTTCTTCCACGCCGTCCCTCGGGGACCGTTTGCTTGAGAAGGCTCTACATCTAAACCCTTCTACTCTAAGTGGGGCCTCATTTAAAGTAGAAAAGGAAATGAATTCGCTTTTGGTTTCTTTTTTAATGTCATCGAATCCCACAGATTAGTGACAGGAAACGACCCAATTTGACTGGCGTCTGGGTTGTCACAGTGCTTGTCCTCATTAATGTCAGGGTCTGGGAGAGTATTTGATCAAGGGGAAGGTGCCATGGGTGAAGTTCGCCAAGAAAAGGTCAGAGAAGATTGTGAGATTTTCTAACCCCAGATGATAAAAACCAGCCCAGGCTGCCGTGTCTGGGTGCAGCCACCCCAGTGGCCTGCATTTTCCCAGTTTCCATCCCACGGCCCTGCGGGGCAGCTGCTTCCCGCCGCTTTGCTTCCCACTGGTTCAAATCCTGATGGCGGCCTTCCTTGTTTGCAGAAGCCACCACTTTGGGGTCTGATGATGCCGGCCTACACACAAAGAACTTTCTTGCACTCTCCGGGCTTGTTAGGCCCTTATGCTTGTGACTTGAGCTCAGCACAAACAGGACATGGTTCTTGTCCCTGTTTTGAGGGTCCTGCTGAACAGGAAAGGACTAAACTGCTTTGAGTGTCGGAGCACCTAAGTGGCTCAGTCGGTTAAGCATCGGATTTTGGCTCAGGTCCTGATCTCAAAGTTCCGTGGGTTCGAGCCACAAGTCAGGCTCTGTACTGATGGCTCAGAGCCTGGAGCCTGCTTCAGATTCTGTGTCTCCCCCTCTCTCTGCCCTTCCCCTGATTGTGTGCTCACTCTCAAAAATAAACATTGAAAAAAAATTTTAATTGCTTTGAGTATCTTTTTTTAATATTTTAAAAACATTTTTTAATGAATTTTTTTGTTTTTTATTTTTGAGAGTCAGAGAGAGACAGCACGAGCAGGGGAGGGTCAGAGAGAGAGGGAGACACAGACTCTGAAGCAGGCTCCGAGCTCTGAGCTGTCAGCACAGAGCCCAATGTGGGGCTCGAACCCACGAACTGTGAGATCCTGACCTGAGCCGAAGTCGGATGCCCAACCAGCTGAGCCCCCAGGCGCCGGCTTTGATCATCTTCTTCGGCCAGAGCTACAGGTGGCTTGGGCATGGTGGGTTTGCCAGAGTCCTTTCTGCACGCTGAGGGTCATGCAAGGGCCCCACACTGAACAGGGCTTCAGTGTATGTGGTTGATGATAGCAGTGTTCTAACAAACGGACGCGAAGCATCTTGTTTTTGTGTGCTCAGTTCACTGCGATGATTCCTGATGATTACCAAACAGGCGGAAGAGGAGCCTCCGCCTCTAATAAGCAGCCTCCTCTCATTGCAAATGAGCGCGTCACAGGCCCCGGTGGCCTCGGACTGTCCACAAACCCATCTTCGGGTTTGGGTTGTATGCTAGACGGGGTCACCCTCAGCAGGGCCCTGGGGAGGAGGGAACTCGGGAGTAAGAAGGCCCTACGTGGAATCTAAATGGTCTTCGCTGAATTGACACTCTGCATCTAGGTCACCCTCTGAGGTCAGAGCAGAGAGGACAGGCCAGGGGAGCCGCCGCGCCTCAGCCGGGGCGAGACTCACTTGGTGCAGGCGTGTCCGAGCGTGGGCCCGGCAGCCGGGCCGGGGCTGCAGGTTGGCCCTGCAGCTCACTGCCCTGGAGCAGGTTTGCTGAGCTCCACTGTCGGCGCGGAGCCCTGCCGACAGCGGGAACGTGCCTCCAGGACATCCCGGAATGGTTGGGAAGCAGGGGGCCTGTGGGGTGGATGGCACACGGAGGCCGCTGGGAAGGAGCTGCACCCAAAGGAGGGCTGGGTGGTAAGGGGGTGTGTGTGCTGGGGGGGCAGGTTTAGTGGGGACGGGAAGGGAAGGCGGCCAGTGGAAATCCAGGCGGACTCTCTGCAGGAGGCTCAGCAGCTCTCACGGGGTCCTGACACAGGCTAGGCCAGCTGCTCATCGGAATGAGGAGTGGCGGCCTNGCTGGGGGAGGTGGGGGGGGCCGGCCTGAGCAGAGCAGAAGGGGGTCGCTCGCTGGTGAAGGGCTTGGGCTCTGGGTCTTGCCTCCAATACCTGTCACGCTGTGGCCTTGAAACGTTGCTTTGCCTCTGTGGACCTCAGTTTCCTCACCTGTAAAGTGGGCATGAGGGGTCTGTCTGGTGACCGGAACTACTGGGAAGTGTTGTACAAGCAGGTAGGACAGGGCCTGGCACGTGGACGGTGGATGTTACGATGGCCAGTGCCGAGGCCTCCCCGATCCGGCCTCACCGGCGTCGCTCGGTCTTGGAGCTGGTGAGCACTGCTGCTTTGATTTCATCCTGAATTCGTAACCCGCGTGCCCGGCCCGGTTGCGCGGCCGCAGCAGGCGGAGTCACACGTGCCGTTCGGTGTGAGCCTCACACTTCCGGTGACGTCTCCTCCTGCGCTCTGCCTGGCTCCTGTTCTCTTTGATCCCTGACTTGTTTGCTTGTTACCGCCTTTAGCCCCCGAGCTGCCTCAAGCCCTCCCTGAAGGAGGCAGTTCCACATTTTGAGTAAATAAGTATAGTTTTAGATCGAACCCAAGTCACAGTGTGAGGAGGAAGGCTCTGCCTGCCCGCGTCCCCACGCTCCCCTCTGTACTGGGGGCTGGGGCGTCGGCTGAGGCAGTGAGAAGGGCCAGTCCCTGGGACAGGTGAGGGTGCGCGCACTCCCCAGCCCCCCTGCAGAGAGGAAAACCAGATCTTTCTGGCTGTGGAGACGCACCGGCAGGCCTCTGGGCGGTGAGACGGTGGGTGGAGGCGGACAGAGACCGACCCCCGTCAAGTGTTGCTGCGTGGCTGGCACTGTGCCGGGCACCTGATGCACTCCGGGCTGCCCTGCTCCTAGAGCTCATTCTCCCCATTGTGGGATTGTGGGGTCCAGCCGTCTGTTCTGCAAGTCTGGAGGAGGGGTGTGGATCTGCCCTAGAGACCGTGTAGACCCAGTAGTGGGCCAGATGAAGGACCAGATGCAAGAGCTTCCCCAGGACGTCCCTGTTCTCTTCAATCTCGCCAGGACATGGGTCTCCGGCGTCTGTCGCACAATACCGCGGCCTCACAAAGCACCCCAAGCCCACCAGCAGATGGCAGGGAGTGTTCATCCCTCCTCACGCAGCTGGGGGCGGGGGAGGCGTGGCTGTCCTAAGCTGCCTCAGTGGGACTTGTTGACCTCAGGCTGTGGGTTGGGTTTGGCCGTGTTCCACGTGTCTCTCAGTCCGCTTGGACCAGTGGCCACCAAGGGCATGTCCGTGTCACGGTGACAGGCGGGAGTGCACCGGAGCAGGCTCAGTTGCACAAGCACCTTTTAAGCCTTTGCTCACACCAGACCCGCTGACCTCCTATTGGCCGACGCCAAGCCACGTGGTCAGTCCCCCTGGGGGCGGGGGAAGTACGCTGCCGACGTGAGGCCATGGCGGAGTGCCGCTGTCTCATCCCGCTGCTGGGAGCGAAGAACTGACACCAGTCATTCAGCCTGCTTGGGGATGAATTTCATTCATTCGCTCCGGAAATGTGTTTTGAAAGACTGTAGCGTGGCAGTCACGGGGCCGCCTGTGGGGGTAGAGCGCTGAACAGAGCAGGCCCGGTTCTCGTCCCGGGGAATTCTGTTCCAGCGGTGGAAACACACAAAAGAGCCGCTTCTGTCTCAGATTACTTAGTGACCGTTGTAATCATCACTACAGAGGAGCAAAGGGCACTGGAGGGTAGGTGTACAGGGGCCTGAGCTCATCCAGGGCGGAGGAGACGGTAGAGCTCAGAAATGACGGGGAAGACTTACTTAGCCAGAGACTCCTTAATAAGATTAACTGCTGACTTCTCACCAGAAGCCATGGAAACCAGGAGGCAGTGGGATGACAGTCGACGTGCTGCAAGAAAAAGACCGTCAACTGAAAATTCTGTATCCAGAAAAAGATCTATCCTTCAGAAATGAAAGGAAATGAAGACATCCCAGATAAATAAAAACTGAGTTTGTTGCTATCAGCCCTGCCCTACAAGAAATACTAAAGGGAGTTCTTCCAGCCGAAATGAAAGGCCCCTAGACAGTCACTGAAATCCACACGAAGAGATCAGGAGCACTTTTAAAGCTATAAATATACTTTGTTTGCAACTCCTTTCTTCCATCTGCATAAAGCAGTACTTCCGAAACTGTGTTGGCAGGATAATAGCATACAAAGATGTGATTTGATTAACAACAACAGCACAAAGGAGACTAAACAGATCTATTATAACGAGGTTTTTGTATATGCTGAAATTAACTTGGCATTAACTAGAACTGGATCGTTTTAAGTTAAAATGTTAATTATAATCTCCAGGACAATCACTAAGAAAATAACTAAAAAACATGTAATAAAAGAGAATTAAAATGGCATGATGGAAAATCCCTATTTGGCACAAAAGAAGGCAGTAATGGAAGAATGTAGGAATAAAAAGACTATGACATATAGAAAACAAATAGTAGGGTACCTGGGTGGCTCAGTCAGTTAAGCATCTGACTTCAGCTCAGGTCACGATCTCACAGTTCATGGGTTTGAGCCCTGCGTTAGGCTCTGTGCTGACAGCTCAGGCCCTGGAGCCTGCTTCGTATTCTGTGTCTCCCTCCCTCTCTCTCTCTCTCCCTCCCCCCCTCCCCCGCTCATGCTCTGTCTCTTTGTGTCTCTCAAAAATAAATAAACGTTTTTAAAAAATAGCAAAACGGAATAAATCTTACCAATAAGTGTGTTAAATGCAAACGGACTAAATACTCCAATAAAAAGAGATTACCAGAATGAATAAAACCCCCCAGCTCTGTGCCGTGTACAAGAGACACACTTTAGATTCAAAGATACACAAGTGGAAAAAAAGGATACATGGATGGCAAATAAGCACATGAAAAAAATGTTGGGGCGCCTGGGTGGCTCGGTTGAGTGTCCGACTTCGGTTCAGGTCATGATCTCACGGTTCGTGGGTTTGAGCCCCGCATCAGGCTCTGTGCTGACAGCTAGCTCAGAGCCTGGAGCCTGCTTCAGATTCTGTGTCTCCCTCTCTCTCTGACCCTCCCCTGCTCACACTGTCTCTCTCTCTCTCTCTCAGAAATAAATAAAAACATTAAAAAAAAAAAAAAGATGTTGAGTGTCACTAGCCATTAGGGAAATGCAAATGTAAACCAATGGAGATACCACTACCTCCCTACTAGGATGGCTTAAATAAAAATACTGAAAATACCAAGTACAGGAGAGAATGGGCAAAAACTAGAATTCTCATTGCTGGTGGGAATGCAGTCACACAGAGACTGGAAAACAGTTTGGCAGTGTCTTATGAAGCTGAACATACACTTAACCCTTTGACCCAGAGATCCCACTCCTGGGTATTTATCCTGGAGAAATGCAAACCAAAGTTCTTCACGGAAGAACCTATGCATGAATGTTTATAGCAGCTTTACTCAAAATTGCCTCAAACTGGCAAAGCCAAATAAATGTCCTCTGACTAGTGAGTGGATAAACAAACTGGCACATCCATGCAATGGAATACCACTCAGCATTAAAAAGGGAGCAAACTATTAATCTGTGTAACAGTTTACATGAATCTGAGAGGCATCATGCTGAGTGAAAGAAGCCAGTCTCAAAAGTAACACACTGTATGACTCCATTTTATGACCTTGATAAAACTGCAGTGTGGAGGCATACATCCATGGCTGTTGACAAGGGTTGGGGTGGCTAGTAGGCTGTGACTATAAAGAGATAAGAGGGAGTTTCCTGGGGCAATTAAACTCTTTTGAATCCTGAAAAAAAAAAGATACACAAGTGGAAAGTAGAGGAGTAGAAAAAGATATGCCACGCAAGCAGTAACGAAGAGCTGAAGTGGCTCTGCTGACAGCAGGCAAAATAGTTAAGACAAAAAAAGTTACTAGAGGCAAACAAGGACATTTTGTAATGAAGAAGGGGTTGATTGATCAGGAAAACATATTAATTATAAATATATATGCACCTAACAACAGACCTCCAAATCCATGAGGCAGAAACTACCCGAAATGAGAGGACGGCTAGACAATTCAACAATAATTGTTGGAGATGCCAAGGCTCAGTAGTAGATGGACCAGGCAGGCGGAGCCAGCAAGGAAACAGAAGACTTGAACAACACTGTCAACCAAGTAGGCCTCACAGACATCCATGCAGCGCCGCACCCATCAACAGCAGAATACACATTTTTCTCAGGTGCGCGTAAAGTGTGTCCGGGAGAGACCATGTGCTAGGTCATGAAACAAGCCTCATTAAATTTCAAGGGATCGAAATCCTACAGAGTATGTTCTCTGACTGCAGTGGAATGAAATTAGAAATCAGTAACAAAGAGGAATTGGAGAAATTCACAAAAATGTGGAAAGCGAACCCTCCTGAATAACCGATGTGTCAAAGAGGAAGTCACAAAGAGAGTGTTGAAAATACTTTGAGATGTATGAAAATGAGAATGCAGCCTACCCATACTTATAGAATGCAGCTGAAGCAGTGCTTAGGAGGAAATTGATGGTTATATATGCCTATATTAGTAAAGAAGAAGGACTTCAAATTAATAACCTTAAGAAACTAGAAAAAGAAGAGCAACCTAAATCCAAAGCAAGCAGGAGGAAAGAAATCGTGAAGATTAGAGCACAGAAAAATGAAAGAATAGAAAAGGCCACCTATTACGGGGTGGGAAAGGAGGGAATTAGCGGTGGCTGGGGGTGGGGGAGGGGAAAGGGGAGTGCTTGCTGAGGGGGTGGTTAGTGAGGAAGATTTGGGTGTTATTCGGAGCAGTAGGGAGCCCCAGGAGGATTTGCAGGGGGCGCTCCATTTCAGGGTTGCACCTGACTGCTGCGTGGACAGACTGGGGACGATCTGAGGTGGGTCTGGGGAGGGATCTCCAGTAGCCTGGTTGGGAGGAACCTGCATTTCAGGGAGGATATTGTTCAGGGCTCCCAGGCTAGATGGAGCCAGACTTGGGTCCTTCTGGCATGGAAACCTCTCCACTGGTCACTGATTTGATTCTCCCTGGCTGTTCTTTTTTTTTTTTTTTTTTTTTTTTTTTTTTTTTTTTTATGTTTGTGGGTAATGCAGAACAATGTGAGATATAAATTCAGCCCTTATGGAAGCTTAGTGCTTAGTGGAAGAACTCATACAAATAAAGTCAGAAAACATGAACATTTNTTTACTTATAAGATGGAGAAAGGGAGGGGCAGAGACGGAGAATCCCAGGCAGGGTCCACGCTGTCAGATGAGGGGCTCTATCTCATTTCAACTGTGAGATCATGACCAGAACCAAAATCAAGAGTTGGATGCTTAACCGACTGAGCCACCCAGGTGTCCCCTCCTCACCCCACCCCACACCATCCCGAGTATTCTTAATCAACCCAGAGAGTTGCTGAGATCTCCTTGGGCAATGGGAGCGGGGTAGGGAGTGGGCCTCATACTAATCAGGCTACCTAGGGCTAGCTGGTTGCAAACAGTAGCCTTTGAACAAAAACGGGAATTTATTGCCAGGGCACTGGAGTATCTCACTTAAGCACAGGCCCCTGGAAGGTCTGAATCAAGCACACGGACCAAAGGGAAGTGCAGGAGCCCCTTCTCTGACTCGGGTTTGCTGCAGCTGCTAGGTCGCCTCTCGTTTCCCTCACTGCACACCACCCTTCTCTTTCCTGGGTGTCTCCACATGCGGAAAATGGCCCCTCCATTAGCTCCTAGGTTTAGATCTTACTGGTCCGGAGAGCAGCTGAGTTGAGATTTGAGTCTCTTAGCCCATTTCTCAGATTTTCAAGAGGCAGGACCTCAATATGCCAGCTTGGGCTGGGTGCATGCAGCCCCGGGGGGTCAGCTGGGCCCGAGGGGGCTGCTCACGGTGTAAACACTGGGCTGCTGCAGTCCCCTCTGAAGGCAGCTGGGCAGCTGTGAGAAGGCCAGGGAGAAGGGACCTTGGATGGGATGCCAGGTTACCTTATGGCAGGGTGTCCCCACCCCCGCCTTGGATAATTCACTGCCTAGGACTGGTGTGCCCCTCCAGGGATGAAACTACGTGAGACCTCCTGTCACTCGAACCGGTCTGCAGACATGGCCTCTGTCCATCTCCCTTCCTCTTTTGGCTTTCTCTTTCAGCCCTTGACTGGGCAGGGAACATTCCAGAATTTGGAATTAGTCTTAGCACCTTTGTGAATTCTGTCAGTTCCCCCAGAAAAGAAAGTCCCAACCCATAGCCCTGCTGACAAACTGGTAGAAAAGGACCCCAGTTATTTTCCTTGTCTCACTTTCACCTGCTGTTTGGAATGCAGTGGCCCTGATTCAGGTGCCCTGAAACCCTGGTGATTGTGGAATAAATGGGCCTCTGACTTGGGACGGGAGGGGACAGGAAATGCCTGTGCAGTCCAGGGGGAGGCGTGTGTGAGGGTTGGCCGCCGCTGACCTCCCTCCGCCCTGGGGTTTCCAGCCTGGGCTCCTGCCCTTTCCCTGGCCTGCGGGTGACGCGTGGAGGCCCGGAGCCCCCGGCCCTTCGAGCGGCAGCCACCGTTTCCAGCCCCAAGGAGTGTGACCCGTCCGGGCGGCGCTTTTTCTCTTGCTGTAAGAAGCAGGGAATTGAAGTCCTTCAGGCAGACACGGCTCTCAGACATCTGGGGGGGACGAGGAAGGACACTGCATGCAGATGTACGCTCTGAGGCTCCTTTCTCTTTGAATTCCTGCGGCATTTATAGGAAGCCATGCGGTGTGGCGTTTTCTTCTTTAGGGCTGGGTGCTGCTTGCTCAGAATGTGGCTTTCAATACTGATCATGGTGCCGGCGGCATAAGCTGGGGGCTTACCGCTGATTAGCAGTCACGAACCTCTCCACTGAATTTCTGTTACAACCAAGTGAAGCAAGTGGGGCAGACGGTTGTATATGCATTTCGTAGTTGCTAAAACCCCAGGTTTCCCGGTGTTGGGAGGGGGTGTGTGTGAGTAGTTTTTCTCCTCGACAGTCACTGCTGGTCAGAGCTTGGACACAAAGCCGCGCTTCTCACCTCTGATCCCAGCCCGTGTTCACGGCAGGACACAACGGTGTCCTGAATCCTTTTAGGCAAAGACTATTTCATCCTTCCTGGTTTTTCCTGTCTGCCGTCTACCCATCCATCTCTCCACCTAGGCCTCCATCTTGTCCCAGCAAGGAACAAGATGCCCCCAAGAGCATAGCTTTCTCTATACATCTTGAATATATAAGAAATACAGAAATACGTATTTATAATAGACGCATAAGTTAGATACTATGTGCCCAACCTATATGTGGATGTTTTATATATATATTTGTAGATACACATTTGTGTATATGTGTATGTAATTAAATAAAAACCCATAAATACGAGATCAGGGAAAATGTGGATTAACTAGAAGGTCAAAACGAGGGAGAGAGTTGGACTACATACGCAGGCCATTGAGCTGTGCACGGTTTGCTACATTTGAACCACAAATTTCGCCCTGAACTAATGAGCAGTCGAAGCGGGAAAACAATATTATTTGCACGGTTCATGGGATCTATGCAGAAAAGGATACCAGACGCCCAGTGCTTTTCCAGGCAATTAGATCTGAAGGAAATCTCTTGCCTGGGTGGTCATCTATGGGACCCGGGGTGGCAAGGAAAATATGGGACACGTGTGCCGCTGCTGTCTGCTCCACTCCTGGGGCAGACGTCACTAATCAGTCACGGCCCTTTGTCGTCCTTCTGGCATGTGCTCCGGGCAGGCGTGACCAGTGATCTGGAGTCGGTGTGCCAGACAAGACCCCCTGGCCATGAGCCCCAGGGGTGATGGCGGGGTCGGCAGTCAGGACGGAGCCCCGAGCGGGGAGCCGGTTGTCTTGACAGGCACTTCTGCAGATGTCACACAGGGGGCCCTGTCCTGTGTCTGGCGGAGATAGCGTAGCTCGGTGCCAGCTGGAGTGACCCGTCGGGATGATAAGAGGGCCCAGATGTGTCCGGAAGGACACGGCCACACTGGGAATTTCTGACATGCCACAGTCCCTCGTGTTCCTCAGACACTTAGCAAACACCTATTACTGTGTGCCTAGAAAGGGTGCCTGGCCCACTGTCCGCTCCCCTCCGGTGCTGGTCACTTCCTCAGAGACGCCTTCCTCGACTCCTCCAGCCCGGAGCGCACACACCGTGCCGCCCTGCACCTTTCTCTCGTGGCCCCTGTCACAGCTTGGACTGAGGTGTTCATTTGTGTCGATTTGTTTGGTGGCCTTGTTGCCCTCCAGGGCGCGAGTTCCGGTGTCTGTCCGGATCGGCCCCAGTCCCGGCACAGGTGCGGCACGTAGAAGGCGCGCGGTACGTGCCTGTGGAATGACTGGACGAAAGACAAAGAGGGCACCAGACAAAGCGGAGGCAGCCTGCCCGGTGGTAAAGACGTGAACGAATAACATCAGGGGGCAGGTGCTCAGCCCTGAGGGGAGGGGACAGTGGGGGGCTAAGGGCCCTTAGGGGAGGAGAGGCTGCTTCCAGAGGGACAGGGAGATCAAGGAAGGCTCCCCGGTGTCATGTCATTCCCTGGGTCTGCAAGGATGTGGGAGGGACACCTGGGGCCCCGGGGGCAGCCGGAGCCGAGGCAGCGAGGCAGGCAGAGCTGGAGGCGAGAAGGGGCCAGAGTTACTTTGGGGTGCGGTTAGGGCAGTGGCGGGGAGCCGGGGAGCCGGCTGTCAGAGCTGTGCCCACAGGCTTCCTGGGGCTGCAGAGGGGGTGGCAGCAGATTTGTGGTTGGAGCAGGGATGGGGTGGGAGGGACCTCAGGCAGGCAGGGCAGGTGGGAGGAGATCTGGGGAAATCAGACCCAAGTTGGCTCCCAGAGTGGGGAAGGCAGTACCAGGGACGCCGCACAGCCTTTGCTCTTCAGTCTCGGTTCACATCCTGCCTCCCCTGTGCCTGTCAACCCTTGGGGACCACCCTCTGGCAGGTTGGGGGAGCCANCCAAGCCCCCCCCCCCCGCCCCCGCTGACCTGCCCAAGCGCTCCAGATGGGCTTTGTGCAGCTAGGTCACTGCATGACACTTTTCCAGTTTTAAAATAGAATCTGTATTGATCATATTTGTAGCATGTTTTCTTGAACATAGCTTTTTTTTTTTTAATGCTTTTAGTTTCCAGAAACAGATTTATTTTCCTAATTTCCCTCCTCTTCAGCTTTTTTAGGTGGTTTTTAGCCACGTACATAGGGAACTTTTATATCCTGTGTATATCAACTGTCAAATTACCGTCTGTCATATATGAGTCATCCCGTTTATCCCTTTTGGCCTCCTCCTTGCAAATCTTGTATACGGACTCATGAAACAATTGGGTGCCTACTTTCACATTTGAACCCATTCGGTGCGGTTTGGACTGGAGAGTGAGGGGGTGCAGCAGCAGTGGGCCTTTCTGCCTGTGATTCCTGTATCACAGGAAGATGCCGGGTTCAGAGACGCCAGAGGATGCACACGCTCCCCAGTTTGCGTGGAAAGTTCCGGAGTCAGCACGCATGGCTTCCTAGCCATGTCCCCCTGGTTGCACTAGTCCAGAAGACCGGCAGACCTGGGTGGTTCGTGGTGAAGCTGGTGCCCAACTGTGGATCCTGGCGAATGAACCAGGGTCTGGGAGGAGCTGGGCCAGCTTCCTGTGTCCTTGGGGCACAAAAGTGCTGAGCCTCCTGTAGCGGTCTGGGTAAGTTCCCAGTGACCCCAGGGAGGTTGCCGTACCATCCGGGGGCCACAGAGGGGTGTCCTCTGGGCCTGGGGACCGCAGAGGGGCCAGCGCAGGCCCGGGAATGCTCGCGGGGCACTTCAAAGGGAAGCAGCCCCCGCCCTGGCGCCTCCAGGCCGGACTGCTGCTGGTACGGACCTCCGCAGGGGCAGCTGAGCTCTGGAGCAGGAAGCTCATTTCCAGGGCGTTTCAATGTGTCAAGTTCACTCAAATCGGTCTATGTGTTTCTGTTCCTTCCCATTCCCTGAGAGGTGCCTTACTCAGGGCTCTTGATTACAACCGACAAAGACCCAATTTAAACTACCTTACACAGAAAGGAGACTCTATGGCCCAGGCAGCCTGGGCATCAAAATGGTGATTCAGGCATGGCTGGATCCAGTGACTGATGATAGCATCTGGGTCATTTAGATCCATTTCTCAGCTCGGCTTGGTTTCATTCTCAGGCTGTTTCTAAGCAGTAGTGACATGGCCACCGGCCATCCTGAGCCAACGTTGTCCTCACAGCTTACTCACACAGGAAAGAGTGTGTTTCTTAGTAACTCCAGTGAGAGCCCTGGCAGAGGACCCTGGAATGGCTGGGGCTGGGTCCCACGCTCAGTCCTGAGTCGGGGTCGCCGTGCCCGGGGAGGGGAGGATATTCTAATTGGTCGACACCAGTCACATTCACCCCGAGGAAGGGGAAGGTGGGGCTGTGTCCTGTCCCCTGTTACCTCCCCCATCGTCGTTGTGAGAAAGACTGGGCATGATTTCCTGGGGCTGGAGGAGGACTCATTCTCAAAGACAGGAATGCTGGGCAAGCAGCACGTCTGCTCAGGCCAGCCTCTGCCCTTGCACACGGGCACACAACTGTCTAGAGTCAAGGGCACAACTGCAAAGCCGCGTGATCACGTGCCTGTTGCCCTTGGGAGGATTACGCCCACTCAGACATCTTCACATCCTCAGGGCTGGTTCATCCAAGCCGGCTCATGCCTGCAGCAAGCCGCTTGGAGCCTGCGGAAGCCAACTCCTGGCCACTGCGCTTGTCCCCGGTCTTTGCCCAAGATCGGCTATGGTTAAGAACACCGCTTCTCGTGGCTCTTTGGCCTCTGGTCCTGGAATTCCCATCCCAGGACTCACAAATCTGGCTCCGCATTTGACCCTGTGCCTGTTGAGGTTCGAATCTCCTTTCTGGATCTTGACTCATCTCTGGGTGTGGCTCGATTTTGGTGTCACCTGCACTTCCTGCAGCCTGAGATCCTGCCAGGGGAGGGGCAAAGTGGCCAGGTCCAAGGCTCCCCTCCACTTTCCCTGAACGCCGAGCCCACGCTCAGGGTGTAGGGCGGGCTGGTTCCCGGCGCACCTGGTATGTGGCAGCCAGTCCTCACAAACTCAGAGACAGCTTATGTCATACTCTTCTGTTTGATATCACCGGCATCACACATCCGCCTTTTTCAACTGTTAGCCGTTCTTTCCTGTTTTTTTCCTAACGTTTTATTTTATTTTCTGAGAGACAGAGAGAGAGCACGAGCAGGGGAGGGGCAGAAAGAAAGGGAGACACAGAATCTGAGCTGTCGGCACAGAGCCTGACACGGGGCTCAAACCCACAAACGCGCGATCATGACCCAAGCTGAAGTCAGGCGCTCAACCGACTGAGCCACCCAGGTGCCCCAGCTATTCTTTTTTTGAAATGAAACCTTCTCTCAAAGTCCAATCTATGAAGCAGACCAAGAGCCGTGTTGCTCTGGGTTGGGTTGGAGCACACTCTCTGTATCCCCCCCATCCTGCATCAGCAGCCCTGGAGAGGTATGTGACACCCCAGGGCTCCTTGGAACCCAGTTTGAGAACCTCTTCATGATTATGTCCCGTCATCCCTTATCAGTGGCATCTGCTTCTGCTCCCCGTGAGCAATAGGTTGCTAGCTGTGGTGCTTTTCTTCTCACCACGACAGTTTTTCTGTTATTAACTTGTTTGCGCTATGAAAAGATCAAAAAGGACATCCTCCTCATCTTCCTTCTCTCACGGTGGCCAGATGTCGGCGTGTAATGGCCCCCAGCTACATAGGGGCTCTCTTCCCTGTCCTTGTCCCCCTCAGGCTACATTTGGGGGGCCATTCCATTTATAGCAATGGTTATGTTCTCTGTTCCTCAGTTTGCCTTCTTCTTGGGGAACCACACCCCAGGTTATGAGGTGCTCATGTCTCCTGCATGACCACGGCCTAGGAGGGACATTTTGGATACCTCTCCATGAAGTGTGCCCTTTCTAGCAACAACAACAAAAAAATCCTCAAAATTCATAAAAGTGGCCAGACTACAAAAGTAATACCAAAAAGATCACAGATATTCCCAAAGGAGGCGTCCCTCCAACAGGAAGTGTCCTGAGTCTGTTCGGTTTTAGAAGAGACTGTGTCGTCAAGGAAATCGGTCATCAAGGAAATCGGTCACCAGCAGACTGGCCCTGGGCTGGCTTTGTCCAGCCTTCCATCCGCCCGGGAGAATCCAGGCCTTGGTTTGGCTGCAGCTGGGGCCTCCCGGCAGCTGCCACTTACTGCCTTAAGTCTGAGTGATTCAGATCTTCCTGGGTCGCCCCTGACAACACGTGGCTGGAGGGAGCGTGACTTCCTCCTGTCTGGGGCGCCAGCAGGGCCAGGCCCGGCGAAGCCCCTCTCCGTTCCTGGTAGGTGTTTTGGGGTCTCTGGCTCTGAAGGGACAGGAAGACGACTTGTGTTTCCTGGAGCCAGGCGCTCAGCTCATGTGGGGGGTTTCCCAGAACCCTGCTAAGTCCCAGGGCAGGGGTGTGTCTGGGCCGGGAGAGTGCGGCTTAATGGTTAACCGGAGACTTGCCTTTCCGGGTTTGCTTGCCCGCGTCCTGCTGCTCCAGGGGTCCTCGCCCAGTGCTGATCTGACCATTGCCGCCGTCTGTGCCATCGTCCTAGAGACCCGGTGCCCAGGGACTGATTAGGGGATGGTAGGCGGGGAGGATGTGTGTTTTGGTAGAAAGCTGGGCAGCCGCGGCCAAGGACCAGGTGGAGAATGGGGCCACGTTCATACAACCGAGCTAATTGGAACATTTGGTTTGATAAATATTTTTATTGCCCATCATGGTGGATATAGCCACCAGGAGAAAGGTGGCAGGATCTGTGTCCCCAAAGTGCTCACATTTGGGGTCAACCAGGACAAGCCTAAAATAAGTCCCCAGGTAGCTGTGTGATAGGCCAGCAAAACCAAGGGCCACGAGGGGCAGAAATAAAGTGCCGAGGCAGAGTTTCTTAGGGTGTGAGAGGACTTTCTAGTAGACAGTACTATTAAGTTTGTTACACAGACGAGGGGCGCCTGGGTGGCTCAGTCGGTTGAGTGTCTTGATTTTGGCTCAGGTCATGATCCCAGAGTCATGGGATCGAGCCCCACATTGGGGGCTGAGCAATGCTCCTTGTAGAGCCTGCTTAAGATTCTCTCTCTTTCTGGGGCACCCCGGTGGCTCAGTCGGTTGGGTTGAGTGTCTGACTTCAGCTCAGGTCATGAACTCACGGTTCATGAGCTCAGCTCCACATCAGGCTCTGTGCTGACAGCTTAAAGCCTGGAGCCTGCTTTGGATTTTGTCTCCCTCGCTCTCTGCCCCTCTCCCTGCTCTCTCTCTCTCTCTCTCAAAATTAAACTGAAAATTCTGTCTCTCCCTCAGCCCCCTCTTCCACTTGCTCTCACTCACTCTCTCTCTAAAATTAAAAAAAAAAAAAAAGCAAAAAGCGTGTTATACTGTTAGACCACCTTTTCCAAAGAAGAATCGCCAAGGACAAATCAGGGGCTTGCTGCAGCCGGGAGGAGCTAGGTTGCTCAACCCCTGACCTTTTACCAGAATAGAATTTGAGATCAAACAATGGTTGGTATTTCTTCACTTGCAAGCCCCTCACCTTTTGGCCCAAGGGAGTTTTTACAACATAGATGAGCATTTAAAACACTTAATGATTTTTTTCATGACTGTTAGAATATAACTGTTTTCTTCAGTTGCCTTCTGTTTATGGCAAACGATATGGTTTTCTGTTTATGGTGGAGATACACAAGTTCCTTTGAAAATAAATGTAAGTGGAAGAGTGAGCTGGTTTGAAGGAAAATATTAAGAATAGTGCGGGGACCATGTGGGGAAGGCAGGTGTTGCGGGATCCTGTGGTTTGGGAACAGCCTGCTAGACGGATTCAGAGACCAGGAAGGGAAAGGGCTCATGAGAGAGTCAGGTGGGGTGGGGGGAGGAATAGGTTCCACCTAGGATCCAGCTACGGTGACTCTGTACTCGGATCCAGAAATGTATGTGCGAATCCTGGTGTAATTCATTTCCGTATGGGTCCTGTGGGGACTGGAGCATGGGTTTGGATTATACCAGAGAAGACAGTGAATCCCAGGGTGCAGCCTCTGAACTTGTTCAGGGGAGAGTGGGAGACATTGAAGGTGCTTGAGGAGGGGAGCGAGTGAGTGGTTCATGCCTGCCCTTGAAGAGACTCGCGTGTTGTGGGAACCAGGACTAGAGGTAGGGTGACCAGTCAGGGACCTAAGGAAAGAGAGTGTAAGAGCCCAAGGCAGGCCCAGGGCTAGCTTCCCAGGTTGTCTCCCGCTGGCTCTGGCCAGCAGCCTGGGGTGGACAAAGCAAGGCTTGGTCCCTGTGTGGGGAGGCAGCGGGGGCCAGACAGAGGTGCAGGGCAGAGGTCGTGCGCACAGGCCTGGAAGGGAGGTTCTGCCCTCCTCTGCCAGCTGGTCCCCAGTGACCACTTCTTGGTGTTTTCTGGCTGAGCATGGAATGTTCTGGAGGAAACGGGTGGGGACGGCTGAAGGAAGGTCCTCTCCAGGCCAGAGCTCCGAGTTCCTGCAGGAGAAGGAAGCAGGCATTGTCCTGCCCTACTGCTTGGCCCCGGGCAGCCTGGCTGACAGCCCCCGGCCGGGATTTCATTCATCAGCGGAGCCTGCGGTCGTCTGGGTCAGCTGTCGTGTTTAACTCTTCCGTGTCTTCCTTCCAGTGCGGAGGAGTTCACGGAGCTCAGAGACCAGCTCGGTTTCCCCCTTGAGGATATGTGCCAGGCTCTGTGCTTGGAGTTTTGACTCTGTTGTCAGAGTTCAACCTGGACAAAACCTGTTGAGGAAAGTGTTACTGCCCCGCTTTATACGACAGAGGGAGGAGTGTGGGAAGTACCGCCAGTCCCCAGTCCTGCAGCCACTGACTGCAGAGCCTGATTCCACGTACACGCTGCCGTTGTCTGTGGGAATGAGACTGCAGACGAGATCTGTGACTCGGGAGAAGGAAGTCACTGTCGGTGCTCCTCTGCCTGTGTGGGGGCAGCCCCCTGCGGCGTGCTGGGCTGCGTCTGTAAAATGGGGGCATGGACAGCACCCCACAGCATTGCAGCGAGGGTTATGTGAGTGATGATAATAGATATTGCCCACTGCTGCCATTATTACGTTAAACCGGGGGTTGATGCAATCTGGAACATCAATTCTACTGGAAGACATTTCGGGGACAGTATCACTTGAGGTGAGGGAGAAGCACTGTTTTAATTTTAAAATTATTAATAATAAGGCCTAGCCTGGGCATTTGACATCAGAGATACTTCACCTTCGGGCTGGCTGTTTCTGGCCACGCTCCCTGTCCCTGGATGGCAGGGGGTTGGGGGTGAGGGATCTGTGTTCACCTTCTTCTGTCAGTAGCCTTACTTGGGTGAAGCCTGAGCATCAAGGTGCACTGTGCTGTTTTCATGGGCTCCTAGGCGGTCCCAGGATCTCACCCTGAGTGGGTGCCCGGGAGCTGTGTGTCCTAAATAACTGTGACCTTCACTCACTTTCCTCGGAATTACTTCCCAGCTCTAAAGCTCAGAGAGGTCTCTTCCTTTCTGGCCCTTCTACCAGGATGACTCCCTTCCAGGAAGGACTGCCTGATGCCTGCCAGGTCCCTACTTTTTCCTTTCAGCTCTCCACTAGCCTCCTCCCTATGAGGCCCTCCAGGATTGCCGCAAAGAGAAATCCCAACTGTGCCTGCTCTTTGCTCTCACTGTCCTTTGTACGGTCCCGGCGTTTATTCGTTTATTTGAATCATTGTCTGAATCACTCGGGATTCATCCTGCTCACGTGCAGTCTCTGCGCGGGGCATTTACAGAGCCAAACAGGGAGAGGGCCCTCTCCCGGGAACCCTGTGGAGACGAACAAAGAAATAGATGCGCATGTTCAAAGAATCCAGGAGCTAGTGTTTCTCTACCTTGGCCTTCTGCAACAGGCTGTGTCCCACGTGGGCCCCGAGGTGGGGATGGAGACGACGATCGTGCACTGAAGGCACGAACAATACGCGCATTCCCCGCGAATCAGGGATGACATCGAATTGTTAATTGGCCCCCAAACATTTGAAGGGTCTGACACGTTTTACAGATTTAATCTTAATCATAAGGGCAGTATCAAAAGATTCTTTCCCATTGATGAAGATTGGGGTGTAGTGCTTTTTTTTTTCTTCTGTAGAAGAAAATTAAAAATTTTTTTCTATTGCATTAGTAGCATTTGACTTTTTTTTTTTAAACAGTATGGTATTCATTGGGTTCTTTTAAAAAATATTTATTTTTCATTTTTATTTTAGTGAGAGAGAGAGCAGGGGAGAGGGGAGGAGGGAGAGTCTCAAGTTCCACGTGCAGGGTAGATCTCAACTTGGTCCCGCAACCCTGGAATCCTGACCTGAGCCGAAATCAAGAGGCAGATGCTCAACTAACTGAGCCACTCAGGCGCCCCTGATTTTTTGTAAATACAGTTTTGAGTTTACAGGGAAAAAAATGAGTGAACCGTACGGAGGGTTCACACAGATCCCCTTATTGTCCTGTTTCCCACTATTAATGTCCTGCATTGATGTGGTACATTTGTTACAGTTGGTGAGCTGATATTGAGACCTTACTTCTTGTTTTTTAAACAAATGATTATCAGTGTTTATCGTACAAGTTGTAGCGTTATTATTATTATTTTTAAATTTACATCCAAGTTGGTTAGCATATAGTGCAATAATGTTTNAGTCTCTTATGTTTTGTCCCCCTCCCTGTTTTTATATTCTTTTTGCTTCCCTTCCCTTATGTTCATCTGTTTTGTATCTTAAAGTCCTCATGAGTGAAGTCCTATGATATTTGTCTTTCTCTGACAGACCCATTTGGTTTAGCTTAATATACGCCAGTTCCATCCACGTTGTTGCAAATGGCAAGATTTCGTTCTTTTTGATTGCCGAGTAAGACTCCATTGTATATATATACCACATCTTCTTTATCCACGCATCTGTCGATGGACATTTGGGCTCTTTCCATACTTCGGCTGTTGTAGATAGCGCTGCTATAAACATTGGGGTGCACGTGCCCCGTTGACACAGCACACCTGTATCCTTTGAATAAATACCTAGTAGTGCAATTGCTCGGTCGTAGGGTAGCTCTCTTTTTAATGTTTTGAGGCACCTCCGTACTGTTTTCCAGAGTGGCCGCACCAGTTTGCGATTCCCACCAACAGTGCTGAAGGGCTCCTTTTTCTCCACATCCTCGCCAACATCTGTTGTCTGAGCTGTTCATGTTAGCCATTCTGACGGGTGTGAGGTGGTATGTCACTGCGGTTTTGATTTGTATTTCCCTGATGAGTGATGTTGAGCATTTTTTTTTCATGTGTCTGGTAGCCATCTGGATGTCTTCTTTGGAAAAGGAGACATTATTATTAACTATAGTCCAGAGTTTACATTAGGGGTCAGTCCTGGTATTGTACCTTGGGTTTTGACAAATGTAACTGACACATTGGAGTGTTTCCACCATTATGGTAGCCTATAGAATAATAGTTTCACTGCCCCGAAAACCCCGTGCTCTACCTGTTTATTGTTTCCTTTCTCCCCCAAGACCTCTGATCTTTTTACCGACTCCATAGTTTGGCCTTTTCTAGAATGTCATGTCGTTGGAATCATATAGGTTCCAACTTTCAGACTGGCTTCTTCCACTTAGCAGTACCAGTTAAGTTTCCCCCATGTCTTTTCATGGTTTAAGCTCATTTTTCCTACTGAATTTTATTCCACCGTGTGGATGTCCAACAGTTTATTTATCCATTCACCTCTTGAAGGACATCTTGGTTGCTTCCACGTTTCGGCAATAGTGAATAAAACAGGTATAAAGAGTAGTGTGCTATTTTTTGTGTGGGATATAAGTTCCCATCTCTTTGGGTAAATACCAAGGAGTGAAACTGCCAGATCGTATGGTAAGAGCGTATTTAGTTTTGTAAAATACAGCCTTCCAAAGTAATTGGACAGTTCGGCAGTAAATAAGAGTTCCTGTCACTCTACATCCTTGTCAGCATTTGGTGTTGTCACGTTTCTGGATTTTGGCCATTCTAGTAGGTGTGTAGTGGTATCTCATTGTTATTTTAAGTTGAGCATCTTTTCTTATGCTAGTATCTTCCATTTGTGTATCTTTGGTGAGGTGTCCAGATCTTTTGCCATTTTTTAACCAGGTTGTTTTCTTATTTTGGAAAAAATAGTGATTCCCGCTTTGGAATCTGACTCATCGTCTCTGACTTATCTGAAAGGATCAAGAGAAAAGATTGTGTGTGTATGGGGAGGTGATTGACCCCAAAACACATATACTTCTGTTTAGTGTTAAGGGGTTTGGGATACTCTTGAAATTAAGAGCTTTTCCTTAGAGTCCAAATCTTGGGCTTTGCCACTTACTGACTGTGTGCCCTTGGGTAAATCATTTGCCTTTATGAGCCTCAGTTTGCTCCCTGTAAAATGGGCATGTTAAAACCTGCTGTGAGAAATAAGAGAGATGATCCTCTTAGCACTTGGTACCAAGCTTGACAAACGGTAAACCCTCAATAAATGGTGGTTCTTCTAATAGATAATTAACATGCATACCTTTCCTTTCTCCTGTGTGACGTTTTATGTTTCCCTTGTGTCCTGGCCTTTGAGACCCCAGAGCCAACTAGAATCCCACTTATCTTTACAGCACAGAGTTAGGAAGCGTGCACACGCGGGGAGCGCGTCATGCCCTAGCAGACACCCGCTTCCCAAAGCTCAGCCCTTCCCTGGCCTCCCCTCACCTGCCTTGTTAGAAGCCTTGCACTTGGCCACTCACCTTCTCTTGGAGACTCCTTCTATGGGCCATGTCCTCTGAGCTGCTGCGCTAAGTCTGGCTGCGCGTGTAGACATCCTTGCTGCTCCTCATTCTGACTTCTCTGAGAATGAACCCCACATCCATCTTGTTTGAGCGAGTTCCTGCTGTTGGTGTAGGGAGAAGTCAGGAGAGGTGGGAAAGTGCCCAGGTTGGTGGAGGTCTCCCAGCGGTGGCTCCTTTACACGTGGGCATTGGAGTTGGCTCGTCAGAGGGCGCCACCGATGGGCCCCTGCAGGCTCTCAGGAAAGCAGTATGGCCTCTCCCCTCCTGCTGCTTTCTTTCCCAGGAGATAGACTTTCTTTCGCAGGAGATAGACTTTCTTCTCCCCAGACCTCTGCCCTGCCCAGAAATGATGCTCTTTGGTCATTTCCCACAAAACAGCATGGAAAGCCTGGAAACCGTCTACATTCTTTGTACAGAGGTCAGACAAGTGGCAGGACCAGCCATAGGCAGAGGGCAAATTCGGTGAGACCCTGCTTCTTCCCTCCAGGGAAGCACAGTTCAGTAGTTACCATCATGGTGGGGAGGGGAGATGTATTAGTCCGTTATCAACTGACCTCCTTTGCTCATTGAGAGGGTTGAATTAATACACGTAAAATGAACAGAACTCACACAAGGTCGGTGTTAAATGAGGATGTCAGCGGGTATCCTCATTATTGGCTCCGATCCTTTCCCCGGAGCACCCCACCCCCACCCCCCTAACCCATCTCCCACTCCCTGCCTCCCACTGCTTCAGGTCCCTCAGGGGAGCTTAGGCACTTGAAGGTGCATTTTGGAAGAGGGCGGCTCTTAACCCAGAGGGACAACCCGTTCAGCGTGGCATGGCGACATCCATTGATGCCCCTACCCGTGCTCTTCTGGTACCGCAAATCAGAGGGCCGCGAGCACTGACCGTGACCTTGAAGGTGATGGCGGTGGTGGCCGTGGTGGTACAGTGATGGTGATGATGGCCACCATCATCAGGCACTGAGAGTGCACAGAGTTAGAGGTCCTGTGCTGGATGTGTGACCCGCACCGTCGAAATCAGGCTTTCTCAAACTTGGCGCTTTGATGTTTTCAGCTGGGGGATTTTATGCGGGGTGGGGAGGTGCTGCTCTGTGCTTTGCAGGGCGTCAGCAGCGTCCTGGTGTGGCCTGTGGCCCTTCCCGCCCCTGTGTTCCCAGAACGTGCCAGCTGTCCCTCGGGAGACAGAATCACCCTGATTCAGAACCGCTGATCTAATTTATTCTTCTCAACAGCCCCAGGAGGCAGCTCCTCATTTTACAGATGACGCAGCTAAGGCTGCGAGAAATGACGGAAGCTGTCCAAGGTCGCCGAGCTAATAATTCAGAGGGCAGAATGCAAATCCCAGACACCTGATCCGAAGAACAGACTTGTAACCGTTGCTCTTTATTACTCGGCAGAAAAGGCGAATTCAGAACCACCTGGGGACGCAACCAGGTTGGGGCCGGCACGGTCAGCCCGCACATCCATTGCCAGATTCATTTGGAGCTGATAAAAACATTGGGGCGGCTGCCCCGTTTTCTGACTTGGCTTGAACCGGGAGAGCTGTCTCCACAGGCCCCGGGGTCTTTGCCGTGGCAGGAAGTCCCACTGCTCTCTCCTCCAGGCAGCCCTGTCACCTGCAGACACCTGTGGGGAGAAGGAAAGAGAATGTGGGCGGAGTTTTTGGCAAATGGGGCCTCCCAGGCTCATTGTCTGCTTTCTCCCACCGAGGCTGTGAATCTGGGGTTACGGTTTGAATGCCCAAAATATTCATCTGTAATTTTTCCTTTTTTTAAAAAAATAATTTATCATGAAAAATTTTAAATGTAAAGCAAAAGTGAAGGAATTTTTACAGTGACTACTAACATGCCCACCACTTAGGTTCTGTTATTAATATTTTACTGCACCTCTGTTTCCCTTTCCGGGAGCTCAGGTCAGCATCGCCTCTGCGCGGTGGGTCAGTGAGCACACTATGAATTTTCCATGAGGAGAATACATTACTAGTGTAGACAGTGGTAATGAGACAAATATGGTCCTCATTAGCCAGGTTGATGGGGGAGGTTCAGGGCCATGGATGACCCCAGGCACTGGTAAAGCAAAGCTAGTTAAAACAAGTTACTAAGTAGATTGGAATGTTATTTAAAAATACCATCCAGTATGGAATCTATGTCATCTTAAAGTATAGAAATAATAGAAGCGTGGGGCACCTGGGTGGCTCAGTCAGTTGGGCATTTGACTCTTGATTTTGGCTCAGGGCATGATCTCACAGTTTGTGGGTTCGAGCCCCGCATCGGGCTCCACGATGACAGTGTGGAGCCAGCCTGGGATTCTTTCTCTCTCCCTCTACCTGCCCCTCCCCTGCTTGCTCTCTCTCTCAAAATAAATAAACTTACAAAAATAATAATACAAGAGTCATAGATTCAGACAATAAAAGTTATATAAGTTGCTTGTGTCGAGAAGGCCCCATTTGTGAAATTCTTAACTATCGTGCTCCTCCTTTTGGGGAGCCCTCCTTTGTCTCAGAAAGAAGCACTGACCCTGTCAGACGCGCCTTCTTTAGTTAATTCCCATTCCCTTCAGCCCAGAGTCCCTGGGGCAGGGGGGACCCACCCTCACGTCTTGAGCCCCACCCTTTCCTGGCTGGGCCTCAGCTACTGCTTCAGGCAGGGAGGGGGTGTGCTCTCAGAAGTCACTGCCCTGTGAAGTGACAGTGGGTAACCCACCGCACCCCACATATCCCTTGGTATAAGTGAGTCTAAATAGTACACACCTTAATATAAAGTTATTTGTTATTTAAGTCATCTCTACACTCAACGTGGGGCTTGAACTCACAATCCCAAGATCAAGAATCACACGCTCTTTTGACTGAGCCAGTCAGGCATCCCCAAAGTTTCTTTTTTTTTTTTTTTTCCTTTCAGTTTATCTATTTTGAGAGAGAGAGTGAGCGAGCGTGCATACAAGTGGGGGAGGGGCAAAGAGAGAGAGAAGGAGAGACAGAATCCCAAGCAGAGCCCGATGCGGGGCTCAAACCCATGAACCATGAGAATCTGACCTGAGCCGAGATCAAGAGTCGGACGCTTAGCCAGCTTGGCCACTCAGGCGCCCCAAAGTTGTTTTTTAATTATACAAAATTTAAAAGCTTTTTATCCTGAGATCAGCTAAACTCACGTAAAATTTGCAAAAATGGTTCAGAAAGCTCCTGTACCCCTTTTATCCTGCTTACATAACGGTATGACCGCTTCTCATTATTTCTTTCTCTCTCATGACCTTCACATTTTTGAAGAGCACTGTCAATTATTTTATCGAATGTCCCTCAGTTTGGGTTTGTCTGGTGTTTTCTCATGATTCTCTTGGGGTTATACGTCTCTGGCACGAATCTCACAGAAGTGGTGTGTCTTTCTCAGTGCACGTATCAGGAGGCACCTGATGTCCCTGTGTGTTATCACTGGTGATAACATTAGTCTTGATCACTTGGTTAAGGTAGTGTCCGCTGGGTTCTCCCCTGCAAAGTTACTGCTTTTTTCCTTTGTAATCAACAAATACTCTGGAGGAGATACTTTGGGACCATGCAAATGTCCTGTTTGTCCTCAAACTTCGGCCCTCTAATTTTGGAAGCCATCCATGGATCTTCCCTGTAACAGTTATTACTGAGATGCTTAATGGTGATTCTTCTGTTTCCTATTTCCTTGTTATATATATATATTTTTAAGTAGGCTCCATGCCCAGCACGGAGTCTATCCTTCTACATTTATTAATTGGAGCTCTTCTGCAAGGAAGAGCTGTCCTCTCTCCCTGTTTATTTAATCAATTATTTATATAAAGACTCATAGCTATTTATTTTATCTTATGGGTTATAATCCAATGCTGTTGTTATTTATCTTGTGGCCCAAATCGTTCCAGCTTTAACCATTGAGAGCTCGTTATGAAAGTTTTTATTGTGAGGGTCCTCAACCACTGCAGAGAAGGTAGACACATAGAACAAAGAAAACCTGTCATCCCTCCACTGACATTCAGTGATTCTTAGCGTTTGACCATATTTGGTTTTTTGTCTGTCTCTCTCTCCCCCCTGCCCCTCCCCTGCAGTGTTATCACAAACGCACCATCTGTCGTGTGTGGGGGTGTGTGTGTGCGTGTGTTTTGAGGTTAGTTTACAGTTCGTCTGGCCCCACACTGTCAGAGGTTGATGGGAAAGTGTAAGCGGCCAGCTCTTTGGCCCCCGGAGTCTGTGTACCCGACTGTCTTGTTCCGACCCCAGGTTCATTCTTCACTGTGGCCTGTGATGTTTTAAACAGCTTTATTTAGATATAATTCACATGGCATATGGGTCACCCATTTAACATGTACAGTTCAGGGGCGCCTGGGTGGCTCAGTCACTTATGCGTCCGACTCTTGATCTCAGCTCAGGTGTTGACCTCAGGGTTGCAAGTTCCAGCCCCAGGTTGGGTTCCATGCTGGGCATGGAGCCAACGTAAAAAATGTACAGTGCAGGGGGTTTTGGTGTATTCACAGATGGGGCCACTGTCATCACAGCCAGTTTTAGGGCATTTTCATCACCGCGAAGGTAAACCCCTGTGTATCCTGTTACCTGCCCTCTTCTCCGTAAGCCCAGGCAACTGCTCGTCTAGATTTCTGTCTAGATTTGCCTGTTCTGGAAGTTTCACAGGTACGGAATCGTCTGAGCAGTCTTTTGTGGCCGGCTTCTTTTAACGCTATGTTTTCAAGGTTTGTCCACATTGTATGAATCAGTACTTTGCTTCTTTCTATGGCTGAATAATATTCTGCTGTATGGTTTTACCATATTTTGTTTACCCACTCCTTAGTTGATGGACATTGGGTTGTTTCTACCTTTTGGCTATTGCGGATAGTGCTGCTGCTGCAAGGATCTGTGTACAAACTTTTGGTTTCGCTTTTTCTGGGAAGATACCTAGCAGTGGAATTGTTGAGTCATTGGTAATTCCATATTTAACTTAAAAAAATTTTTTTAATGCTTATTTTAATTTTGAAAGAGAGTATGTGTGTGTTTGAGTGGGGAAGGGGCAGAGAGAGGGAGACACAGAATCTAAAGCAGGCTCCAGACTGAGCTGTCAGCACCAAGACTGATGCAGGGCTCGAACTCACGAACCACGAGATCATGACCTGAGCCGAAGTCGGATACTTAACCGACTGAACCACCCAGGCACCCCTAACTTTTTTTTTAAGTAGGCTTCATGGTTTTTTTCAGAACTCACCACCCGAGATCAAGACCTGAGCTGAGATCAAGAGTCAGATGCTTAACCGCCAGAGCCACCCAGGTGCCCCTAATTTTTTTTGTTAAGATTTTATTTTGAAGTAATCTCTAATACCAAAATGGGGCTCTAACTCACAAACCTGAGATCAAGAGCCACTCGCTCCACTGACTGAGCCAGCCAGGTGCCTCTCTATATTTAACTTTTTGAGGAATTGCCAAACTGGATTCCACAGCGGCTGCAACATTTTCCCTACCCACCCGCAATGTTAGAGGGTCTGATTTCTCCACATTCTCACTAACACGTGTTTTTTTCCATTTAAACAGTCTTAGCCATCTGAGTAGGTGTGAAGTGGCATCTCATTGTGGTTTTAGTTTGTGTTTCCCTGATGGGTGATGATGTCAGGAATACTTTGATGTGCTTTGAGGCATTGGTCTGTCTGCCTTAGAGAAGTGTCTAAGTCCTTCACCCATTTTTTAATTGAGTTGTCTTTTATTGTTACAGTAAGAGTTCTTTATTCTAAAGACCAGACCCTAATCAGATACATGATTTGCAAATATTTTCTCCGATTCTCTATCTTTTCACCTTCTCAGGATGTCCTTTGCTGCACTAGACTTTCATGTTGATGGAGTCCAATTTCTAAGACTTTTATAGTTTTAGCTCTTTGATCCATTTAGAATTAATTTCTTAAAATTTTTAAAGTTTATTTATTTATTTATTATTTATTTTGAGAGGCAGAAAGAAAGAAAGAGAATCCTAAGCAGGCTCCGCACTGTTCAGCGTGGAGCCCGACACGTGGGTTGAACTCAAGAACCGTGAGATCATGACCTGAGCCAAAACCAAGAGTCGGGTGCTTAATCGACTGGTGCCCCTAGAGTTAAATTTTTAAAAAATGTTTATTTATTTTAAGAGATAACGTGCACAAAAGTGCATGAGTGGGGGAGGAGCAGAGAGAAAGGGAGAGAGAGAGAATCCCAAGCAGGCTCTGCACGGTCATCATAGAGTCCAGTGTGGAACCATGAGATCATGACCTGAGCTGAAATCAAGAGTCTGGCACTTAGCCAGCGGAGGCACCCAGATGCCCCTGAGGTTAAATTTTTTATTTTATTATTTTTTAATGTCTTTATTTTATTTTTGATAGAGAGAGAGAGAGACAGAGAGTGTGAGCAGGGGAGGGTCAAAGAGAGAGGGAGAAATGGAATCCGAAGCAGGCTCCAGGCTCTGAGCTGGCCATTAGCACAGAGCCTGACGCGGGCGGGGCTCAAACGCACGAACCGCAAGATCATGACCTGAGCCAAAGTCAGACGCTCAACCAACTGAGCCACCCAGGTGCCCCATAAAGTTAAAAATTTTAAGTGGTGTAAAGTAAGTGGTGTCCAACTTCATATTTTTGCATATGGCTATCCGGTCATCATAGCAGCATTTGTTGAAAGAGGCTCCTTTCCCCAGTTGAAAGAAGCTCCTTTCCCCACTGAATGGCCTTGACACCCTTGTCTCAAATCAGTTGATCCTAGGTGTATGGGTGTATTCTAGGACTCTCAGATCTACTCCCGTCCACATGTTTCGAGCATCGTCCAAGCACGAGGCTTGTCCTGCTCTTGGGGCGCATCTGATGGGATAGGAAAGGTCAGACACATGCATAGCCACCGGAAATTGGCAAGTGCCGGGAAGGAGTAAAACATAAGTGTTTGTGAAGATGCCGAAGACGGAGCAGTTGGTTCAGGCTGGGGCAGCAGGTGCGCAGTGGGGGAGGGGTAGCAAGTGGGCTGCCCAGAGGTGGCATGGGCTTAGACATGGGGGATGATGCCAGTTGTTTCTGTGTGTCTGGAGACAGATTTGGCAAGAGGGGGCAGAGGCTGTGGATGGCCATGAACTTCCAGGTGAGGGTGTTGGGGTTGTGTTGGAAGTGTCTGAGCAGAGCTGGGCCATTGCAGGGCCATCTGGGTGGAGGAACTTGGAGAATCGTAGGGTGATTGGGGTCTGGGTGAGCCCCTGGGTCAGGCAGTGGGAATGGTGGGGAGCAGGGGCCATCAGAGACTTGTGCCTCTGTGCCTCACTAGTCCTTGGGCCACCGGGGGGCCATAGCAGCACTCACAGGCTGCCATGGTCCAGGTAATCCTGTGCCTTCCCAGAACTCCTGTTCGGCCAATTTCTGTGCGTCTGAGTTTCCGTGAACTCCTGGCACACTCCTTAGTGTTGGGAGCCGGGGAGATGGTTGGAGACTCTACCCGGCCTCTTGCTCTCATTAGATGCCATATGCCAGAGCCAGGGCTCCTTGGGGAACAGAGAAGGTGACAGAGAGTGCCAGGGGCCAGCTGTGCGGCCTTGAGCCTGCACCCCTCAAGTGTCAGGTCTCAAGTTCCCCTCCGGAAGTGGGGGATGGTCAAGCCATCCCTTTGGGATTGTGATGAATTTCAGCTGGTCAGCCTGTGGCAAGCACTGGCAGGTAGTTAGTGCCCCATAAGCTTCCCCAAGTGATAGCTCAGGGCCAGGCTGAGTACTTGCAGGTACATTTTAAATTTTTTTTTTTAATGTTTTTTATTTATTTCTAGGAGAGAGATAGAGACAGCATGAGCAAGGGAGGGTCAGAGAGAGAGGGAGTCACAGACCGAAACAGGCTCCAGGCTCTGAGCTGGCAGTCAGCACAGAGCCCGACGCGGGGCTCGAACCCACGAACCGCGAGATCATGACCCAAGCGAAAGTCGGACGCCTAACCGACTAAGCCACCCAGGCGCCCCGCAGGTACATTTTAATTTGTAGGCTGCTCCTAAAAGGCTCAAAGACTACAGCAAGACGCTGGTGGTTCTGTTTGGCCTTTCCCCGGCTCATCTCTGCCCCACGCTGTATTCTGGGGCTGGTCCTCTCTCTCACGGCCAGGTGCCCCCCCCCCCATTGCCCACGTCCTTGGCAGTCCTCACCATGGGCATCCATGATGGGGACCCCCGCCCCTTCCAGGGGAATGGGGAGTGCCCAGAGGTGGTGACAGCTGGCTCCTGGCAGCGTGGCACTTAACCTTGGAGTTGGAACCGAGAAACGTCTGTTTGTGTTTCCATGAACGAGAGGGGACAGCTGGCTGGCAGACAGCAGGCTAGGTCAGCTGGGGGTTGCCTTGGCTGCTGGCTTCAAGCAAATAGCCAAGGCCGAGGTCCCCGCCCAGGCTCCGGTGAAGTGGGCGGGAGAAGAATGGAGAGGTGGCTGGCAGGGCCAGAGAAGACCCGCCGGAGAGCTGCTGTCCGGGCAGGCCGTGTGGACGCCGCCGGGGGTGGCAGCAGCGAGGGAGCTCTGGGGACCTGGGGGACTGCCCCCGTCAGCACGCCGGAAGATTGGGACTTTACCAAGCAGGTGAGAAGGGCTAGAGCCTTCCTTCCAGAAGCTTCTCTGCTGTGTGGAGAAGTTTCTACTGGGCTCCCCCAACAAGCTACTCCTGAGTGTGAACTCAACTCAGATTTCCTTTGCAGAAATTGTTTGCCTAGGACTTTTGGCGTGCCTGTGCACACACATACACACACGTACATGCACACACGCACACATGCACGCACGTTGCATGCTTGGAAGCGTCGTATTCCTGTACTGAAAGATAAGCAGCACTAACACCCCTCACCGTGCACCCCAAGCCAGGTGCCCGGCAGCCCGTGGGGGGACTTGGGCATTTTCTGAGCACGGTTCCTGGGGCCACAGACAGCCCATTGGCCTGAAAGCTTGTTTTCTTCTGTAGCCTTAATCGAGCTCCAGTTCCATTTCCTGTTCTTTTTTTGTGCCTTCGACCCCTTTTTTGATAGTCTGGTGAGTCCTGTGGAACGTTTCTCAAGATAATGATTTTTAATGTACAAACAGGATTACACAGGAGCCAATTATATTGACGTCTAATTCTCAGAGTATTTTTCAAAAACAAGCTTTTGATATAGTAATCTGTGTGCTGCTTTTTTGAGTCATTAGGTAACCCGCCTTACAGATAATTTCTGTAGCGATGAACGTAAATACTGTTTTGAGCTATCTGCAACTCTGTGATATGTAAATGTCCGTTGATCTATTAATGACCAAGCCACAGGTACTACTAATTTGACTGTGACGTGTTGCCTATGTTCAGTTGCAGGTTAATGAAAATAAGGGGATAATTTTTTCCCACCCGAGGTCACACCTCCCCCGTGAGAACTCCCAAGAGAAGTAATGCCCCAAGGAGATGTTTTCTTGAACCCTCTTTTTGCACCAACCATGACAGCTCTCTTAGATTTAGACCCCTCTCCTAGTGCTCAGCACCTAGGAACTCCAGGGTGCATTTTGGACCCGCCTAAGCTTCTGTGTGTACACACTGAAGGGCCCCTGAGTCTGCTGTCCCCGCCCCCCACCCGGGAGGGCTCCGGTTTCTGTTTTCTCCATGTTACAGGGTGAATTGTGTCCCCCAAAGGGGTGTGTTGAAGTCCGAACGCTCAGAACCTCGGACTGTGGTCTCACTTGGAAATAGGGGCATTGCAGTTGTGACTGGTTAAGGTGAGGTCATGCTGGAATGTCTCTGGTGTCACTCCAGTGTGGCGAGGGGCCCGGGGAGATCACCACACAGGTACATGGGAGGGAGGCCACGGGAAGACAGGGATTGCAGTGACACTGCTTCAAGCCAAGGAGCACCAAGCATTGCTGGGCAAACGCCCAAAGCCGAGAGAGAGAGGCGTAGGACAGATTCCTCTCCAGGTCCTTCAGAGAACGCTTGGCCCTGTCACCGTCTGAGTTTTGGACTTCTAGGCTCCCGAACAGCTTATGCCTCCCAGTCTGTGGTACATGGTCACAGCCGCACTAGGAGACTGTGGCGTGTGGTCCGAGGGGGAAGGGGCCGCTGCGGGGGGGGCCTGGCAGCAGCCTGGGAGGCTCCCCTCCCTCCTGTGGGTCGAGAATCCGGCCCCAGGGGATCTGGTTACCCTGGAGTGGGTCTCCGCCAGCTGTGACTGCCTTGATCTGGGACTTATACCTGCCCTGTGTTAGGCCTTTCAGAAATGACAAAAGCGAGCTGTGCCCCAGGGGACACGTAGGCAGAGCTTGTGGCTGTTAAAATTGGAGGGCTGGCACTCAGAGTGAGAGGGGGGAAGAAGTGGGTTGCTCTGCATCTCATTTCGGTTGGAGGCTTTCCACAGCACTTCAGCCTGGGAAAGAGAGAGTGGCTTCAGTGAGACAAAGAGGCAGGAGGGGGTTGGGCCCCGCATGGTGGGCATCTTGCGTGAGGATTTCCTTCCCTGCAGAGGAGACCCTGCAGCGATTAGGGAGGCCTCCTACCACATGAAGCCTTCTGGGGACACAAAGAACAGCCCCAGCTCTGCCTGCAGCAAACTAAGATGCACAGTCAACACTCAGTGCTTGTTTGGTGAACGAGTGAGGGCAGCGAAGCCATAAGTAGCTGCTGCTTGCCTTTCCGAGGACCCCAGCAGACCCCTAGGTCGGCGACTCGGTGGGCATGTGCCACGGAATGGGCCACAGGGGCCCAGGATCGGCTGTCCTGGAAGGCCACAGACGAGAGGCTGCAGGAATGTGAGCAGGGTCTCAGAGAGCCCCTCCCACGAGGGGGAATCCGAGCAGGAACCACGGGGACAGGTAGGGTGCCTGACGTTCCCTTAGAAGACATGACCGACATCAGTTCACCCATGATGTCAAATCGTACTCCTCCAGCGCACGAGCTCTGCATGTCCCACGACTGGTATATTGCGCTGACATTGTGTCTACCATTTGTTCCTTGCTGGAAACCCTTTTCTAGATCATTTATCACTTATTTTAATTGCTTTTTAAAAAATATTCATTTATTTTGAGAGAGCACGTGTGCGAGTAGGGTAGGGGCAGAGAGAGAGGGAGAGAGAGAATCTTGAGCGTGCTCTGCGCTGTCAGCCCAGAACCTGATGCGAGACTCGATCCCATGACTGTGAGATCATGACCTGGTCCAGAATCAAGAGTCAGACACTTAACTGACTATGCCCCCGGGCGCCCCGGTCATTTGTCTTTTGTGATGTTGACTGTGACATTTGCCCGGGGGTGCTATTGTTGACCACTCCCCAAGAGTGGGGGTCCTTTCTAGATTTCCTACCATCCTAGTTGGTGGAAACCACTTTGCGGAGTGGGCCAGAGGCAGGACAGGTGAGGCCTGTGCGGGAGGTGGGCCTGCGTGGGGTTCAGGAAGCATGAGGGTCACACTGCGGGGCCTGCAGCTCCAGGCCGGAGAGGCTGGGCATTATTCCATGGGCTGCAGCAAACCCTTGCAGGTTAGTATTAGGTCCATAAAGGCGCACCGACACCCGCCATGTCCCGAGCACCTTGCTAATCCAGGCGTGCCGAGCTGCATGCTGGGAGCTGTGGTCTTCATACGGGTAACAGAGGCAAAGACCCCCAGGATACAGAGGGGAATGAAATGCTGTGGGGAGGGAAGGGGTGGATTCTGACCGGGAGGCAGGTGGGGAGGAGTTAGGGAATTCCCGGAGGAGGTGGTTACTGGGCCTCTGCGGGTAGACAGCGTGCGGGAGCAGCGTTTCATGTGAGGAGTTCTGGAGACGGAGGTGAGCGGCCAGAATGTGTCCAGGTTCCCAGTGACTGGAGCATGAGTTTTGCGGAGGGACGTGGTGGCAGGTGAGACCAGATCATGGATGACCTCGAGTGTGGCTTTGGTTTTTTCCTTTGACGGTGGGGAGCCATTGAAGGTTTTGAGCAAGGGAATCACTTGGCCTGACCTGAGCTTTAAGGATGACCTCTCTGGCTGCAAGTGAAGGGCGTCCCAAGGCCAACTGAGGAGGTTTTGCCCCAGTCTGAGCGAGAGAGGACTGAACAGACCAGGGAGGGAAGAGTCCCTCGAGGAAGCAGATGTGGCAGAACGCCTGCTTCCAGGGTGAGTTCTAGGGACGTGTCAGGCAGTAGTTTCCTCGGGGGTCCTGTCTCATCTCCCAAGCCCTCGAGCCCTGCCTCATGCATGATTAGCCCAAGACACCATAGAGAGGTTCCTTCTGGCTTGAGACAGGCCTTCGAGGCTTCCCATCTGGATCTTTCATCCCCCCGGTGTGGCGTGACAGGTGGGGGAAAGGGGGACATATGGGCTCACCTTATCTGGCTGTTAGCATGTTGCCCGTATCATGGTAACAGAACAGATGTCAGGGCCTGTTGCTAAGGGCTCCCCGGAATATTAATACCTGGGCGTAGAACCCAGGGCTCTTACACGGTGACTTGGAGGCCTCGGGAAGCACTAGCTTGGTGGCAGGTACTTTCTGATATTCACCTTTTCCTTCCTCCTTTAGACCCTCATCTACTTGCCTGTTCCCTGGGGGGCCATCACAGCTGGCTGGTGTTGGACGCCAGGCTGGGCAGTGGAGGGTGTACAGGCACTCCTCCCGCCCGCCCAGGGCAGGCTTGAGGAAGGGATCATGGCGGTCCGTCCTCCAGAGGCTGACCGCAGGCCCTGCATCCTTCCCGGGCCAACACTCTTGGTGGCGGCTCAGATTTGGCTCTGGGATGAAGCCTCTTTGCCAGCCCCGCACAGACTGCCTGCCAAGGCTCCAGGCCCTTCCCCAGCCCCTCTCCTTACTCTGACATGTGGGAGGGGAGCAGAGTGGTCTCGCCTACCTCCCTCATCTGGCCGTGTTGGCCTTCCCACTGTCCACACGTTGAAAATCAAACTCTAAACAGCTCTGGGAAGCGGTTGGGCCAGATATTGAGGTCAGGGTCGGGATTTTATTTCCCAGATAGCATTTGTAGCAGTTATATATTTGTTGTGATAATGCCGCATAACAAGCACCCCCAAACCTGGTGGTTTACAGCGTTTATTGTTCCCGAGTCTGTGGGTCAGCCGAGGCTCTTGGCCGGACCTTGCATGTCATTCCTCATGCTTCGGCAGCTCAGAGAACACCTCCCACACCTCGCGTGGAAGAATGCACACTCTTTTGTTCTCTCTCAGTGGCTGTTTGGAACCGGCATCCTGCTCTGCTGGTGACTTGTGTTTGCCTTTGGGCGTGATGTCCCCTCCTAGACCCTGCGGTTTCTTTCAGCCCTTCCATTCTGCTGGCTTCGTTCCCACTGTTGTCTCTGTATCATTTCTTCTCTCCCACGAGGCTGTCTATCCCACCTGGTGGGGAGGGGAAGGGACAGTCATTGTCCCAATTGTATCAGTGGATGCTCCCTGAAACAAAATCCAGGAGGCGGAGAATGCCAGTATCTAAAGGCGGGAGACATAACCCCCGCCAGGGAAAGGTGATTAGCTTTGGTAACGGAGCAGGTGCCTGAGTCTCCACTCTGGCCCTGGCAGGCAGAGCAGAGGACCCTGTGGATGCACGTAATCCTTCTTGAAGGGTAGGATGCTTCGCACCGCCCCATCCCCGCCCTCTCGGAGGCAGCTGTGGGCTGCAGTGTTTCCCAGCCACTGTGTTAAAGCACTCGTGAGTTTGGAAGGTTGGGGGTCTGACAGCAGTGTTTTCTTGGATTAGTGACAATTTGTGCTGCTGTGTGGAGGTCACAGCTGTGCCCTTTCATTTCCTCCTCACCAGGAGCCCATGGTGGAGGTGGAACCCCCCCCCCCTTTTCAGTGGAGAACAGTGGCTGGAGGGGCTCTTACATGACCACCTGGGTCACTCGGGGCTCAGTGTTCACCTCTGTGTTCACTTCACTGGATTCTGAGCACACGAAGCCCTTTAAGGGGGCAGAAGGCTTCTTTCCGGTAGATGCGAATGTTTGTGGGGCAGAGGCCTTTTTTAAAAAAGTGACTAGAGGGCTGTATGCATTACACACTTTTTGTTGTTGTTAATGTTTATTTTGGGGAGAGAGAGAGAGAGAGAGAACAAGCAGAGAAGGGACAGAGAGAGAGGGAGACACAGAATCCAAAGCAGGCTCCAGGCTCTGAGCTGTCAGCACAGAGCCTGACCTGGGGCTCTATCCCACAAACCGTGAGATCAGACATGAGCCGAAGTCGGACGCTTAACCAACTGAGCCACACAGGGACCCCTGGCTGTGTGCATAATAAAACCAACTTATTGGAGATTTCCAGATAGTTTCTTCCATCTTTGCACCCTGGGACTGAAAACCCCAAATCCACACGAGGCAGAAGGGACAGAGCTGCAACTATCACTACAAAAAGTAGTGAACAATTCTAGAACCACCTTGGAGAGAGCAGGCTGAGGCCTGCGACTGAGCTTTCAGCGGCTGTCAATATCACTATGATCAGTAAAAGTTGTCTCAAGAATATATTAGCAAAAAGTATACTTTCCCCTTTGGGAATTTATCCTAAGGAAATAATCAGAAACGGGCACAGAGGGTTATCTCACAGATAATCCATTTTAGTGTGGAATAGAAATACAATAGGAACAAAATTGGAAATCCTCTACATGCTCCCAAAGAGAACAATGACAAAATATATTCAGAATGCTAAGTTACAATTAAAAACCGTGTTTTTGAGGCATTTTAATAATGTGAGAAAGCACAAGGTTATAAGAAAACAGCAATCAGGATATGTAGCATGAACCCAATTTTATTTGGAATCTTTTCAGAAATACCCGGAACAAAATCAGGAGGCATCACACAGAGATGTCAAGGGGCACCTGGGTGGCTCAGTCGGTTGAGCGTCCGACTTCGGCTCAGGTCATGATCCTGCGGTTCGTGGGTTCGAGCCCCGCGTCAGGCTCTGTGCTGACAGCTAGTTCAGAGCCTGGAGCCTGTTTCGGATTCTGTCTCCTTCTCTCTCTGTCCCTCCCCAACTCATGCTCTGTTTCTCTCTGTCACAATAATAAATAAAAAAACATAAAAATTAAAAAAATTTTTAAACTAAAAAAAAAGAAAAAGAGGCTGCATCTCGGTTGGGTGATGTGAGAGTGCAGGCTGCTTTCTCTGCAGCAGGTGACCGGGTGCCGTTGCACTGTGACTTGCCCCGTGGAGGGAGCGGCAGTGACTCACACCCAGGGTGACGAGCTTTGGACTTAGGGAGAGAGAATTGGCTCTCCCTGTAAGAGCGAGTTTGTTTTCACAGATCTGCCTCAGACAGTTGCCTGCAGCTCATGAACCTCCTTCCCCATGGAATTTTCTTTATTTTCTTTTTTTTTTTTTAAAGAAAGGAAGATTATTTTTTTTAATGTTTATTTTTGAGAGAGACAGCGTGAGTGGGGGAGGGTCAGAGCAGGGAGGGAGGCACAGAATCTGAAGCAGGCTCCAGGCTCCAAGCTGTCAGCACAGAGCCCGTCGCGGGGGCTCGAACCCACGAATGGCAAGAGCATGACCTGAGCCAAAGTTGGATGCCTAACCGACTGAGCCACCCAGGCGCCCCCCCCATCCCCTGGAATTTTCTGAGGAAATCGTCACCAGGCTTTTCCTGTTCCCTATCCCCCGTAGGGTCCCCCGAGTCTGGGACGGATGGAGGCAGCACCCGGAGGCCCACTGTCCCAGCAGGGGCCTTGTGCCCCACTGGCCTCTGGGGGAGACGCGGAGGTGCTGACTACCCAGTGGGGTCCTGAGGAACAAACTGTTTTGTGAGCGAACAAGTCGCTGAGCTCCTCACGCCTTGTTGTCTGAGTGGCCCCTTGTCTGGGACCGGCCGTCACTCTGATGACGTCAGTTCCACGGAACAGCTGGTCACTGAGGCAGGCCCTGTGCTGGGGCCCGGGGACACACAGGCCGGTGGGGGGGGGAGGTGGGAGCACGTTGTCAGCAAAATGGGAGCCTGGGGTCCCGGGTCTGACGCCCACCCCCCAGGACCAGTGTTCCTTCTCACCAGGACACACGCGCGTGCACACGCGCACACCACACACCTCTCTCCGTCAGGCTCCCCCCTCCCGGCTGGCAGGACTTCAGAGGGAGGCGGGCCTGGCTGCCTGTTCTCCACTTGTTTAGGGGGAGGCCAGAGCCCCACGCGGCCGCGTCCCCGCAGTCCCTGCCGCAGAATGTGTGCTTTGCACTTCCTGCCTTTCCACGCGCCTCTNCCAACTAAGCCACCCGGGCGCCCCCGGATTGGCCTTCTTTAATATGTTCACTGCACATGGCACAAGAGGCCTGGGCTCTGGGAGGAGGCCTCCTCGCAGACCGCCCGCCGCAGGGGCGCGGAGCCCAGGAGGTGTGTGCTGCCTGGCGGGGAGCGCACGGCCCGGCCCAGGAGGCCCCTGGGTGCAGAGCGTTCGGGAAGCCGGGGTGCCGGCTGCTGGCCCCCCGAGTGAGGAGATTCGGAGAAGCTAGGCTGGCTCTCTCGGCAGCTTCCGGAAGCGTGGCTCCTCCAGCTGCCCTTCCCCTCTCACCATCTGTCCCGAGGTCGCTCTGTGTGGATGGGGGACAGCTGTGCCTTGTGAGATGTGGGCAGCAGCCGAGTTCTCCCTCGGAGCCACCCCTGTGGACAGGCCTGGCCGCGAACTCAGCACCGTTGAAGACCCTGGCAGCCAGTGTTCGAGACCCCAGGCGCTGGAAGGTGCCATCTGCTCGTCTTCCATAAAGCTTCCTGAGCATAGAGAAAGGGGTGGGGGACNCCTGGTGGATGGACTCAGGTGGCGGAATTGCTCAGGGCAGTGCCTCCAGCCCGTCTCAGCCCCTTCGGGTCCCGCTGAGGAAACTGGGGCCCAGGGAAGACAGCTGACTCATTCCTGATCTTTCAGTGCGTGTGCATAGAAGCCAGAGCTTCGCCGGCTGAGTCTCTGTCCCCAAACCTTTGCCTCCGCCCTTCACCAGAAAGTGACCCAATGCAGAGAAATTAGTATGGAACTAAGGGTTAGTAGACCAGTGCAGTTAGCTGTGTGGCCTTTTCTCTTAACCTCTCATTTCTCTTCTGTCCAACAGGAAAAGTAGTGATTAGATTAGGAAGAACAGAACAGTACCTGTGGGCGATGGCAGAGTTATTTTGGCTAAAGTTTTAAAAAGAAGAGTAACCAAAAAAAAAAAAAAAAGAAGAAGAAGAGGAATAGAACGCAGATGGGCCAGAGGAGAGAGAAATGTTAGCTTGGGGGCTCGCTTGCAAGTGATCCCCAAACTCTGGCCCCCTAGGGAGTGACCCACAGGAGACAAAAGGGGTTCATTCCCTAAAGATTGATTTCAGCCTGTGAGGGACTGTTGCATCTCCACCCCACCTATGCTGTCTTCTCCTGGGTGTCCCCACCTGTCCCCACCATAAAGGAGGCTAAGGTTTGCGTGTGACCTTGGAGCATAGGAGCATAGGACCCCTTCCTTCTCCTCACCTCCCCATGCCCAGCTCCACACAGTTTTGGTTTAGAAGCTTCTGCAGAATATGGANCCCCCCCCCCCCGAGGTTCCCTGACTGGCTCTAGCCCTCTAGGGTCACCCCTGGTGTGCTCCTGCTCCTATGGGGGTGTCTGTGCTAGAGCAGAGGGAGACGCTCAGGACCCTCCTGTCCTGCAAGCCGTGGCCGGGCACGTGGCGCCCCCTGCAGGCCGTGGAAGGAGCGGTGGCGCCTGGACACCCAGTTTACCTGACACCGTCCAGTCTCTCTGGGTCAGCGAGACCCTCATCATTTCCATTTCTTGCAGCTCCCAAAGCATTTTTTTAAAGTTTATATTTATTTATTTTGAGCGTGAGCTCGAGCCAGCAGGGGAGGGGCAGAGGGGGAGAGAGAGAGAATCCCAAGCAGGCTCTGTACCTCCCGCAAGGAGCCAGTGTGGGGCTCAAGCTCATGAGCTGTGAGATCATGACCTGAGCTGAAGTCGGACGCTTAACCGACTGAGCCACCCAGGCGCCCCCACAAGGTATTCTTTTTAAAAACTAATGAACAGAGCTAATGAATTGTAGTATGTTCTAAATGTTTACTTGGAACGGAGTAATGCTTTTCACACCCACATGGCAGTGTGATTGCGCTAGTCACAAGATAACAGAAATTTTAAAAAACAACAAAACAAAGCATAGAGCACTAAAGGCAGGAGGCGGGGCACTGGTGTATATTTGTTGGCTGAGTGCGTCATTTTGACCCTGTCTGTGTTTTCCTGGATCATGTGTTTGCCTCGTTTGGGAGAAGATCAAGACCCTCGGTTTGAGGAGGCCTTTGGTGATGGCGGCCTCCCAGTGCTGGGCCTGCCATGGGGTCAGTTTAGGGCCTGGGGGTGCTCAGGTCTCTGCCAAGGTGGCCCACAGTGGAGAGCAGGTGTTTGGATGTGCTGCACGGGAGAGAGAGAGAGCACTGCAATCGGGTCGTGGCCTCGGTGTCTGTGTGGGTCTGTTAGCTACAGTCAGTCCGCTGCCCCCTGCTGGTCATCATAGAAATCGGTGACATTGGTCTGGAACAGTAGTTCTCAAACCACCATCCAGGGATCCCTGGGGTTCCCCAATACCTTTCAGGAAATCCACGAAGTCAAAACTGTTTTCTTAATAATATACTGGATCCTGTTCTCTCATAAATGTACAGACAATGAAAAGTTTATTAATATGGTTCCAGATGCCACATTCAAAACTAATCTTTAGGGAACTCCCATCTGTTTCCGGTACAGTATGAAAGAGCATCCACCGTTATCTGGGAAGACTGTTAAAGTACTCCTCCCGTGGGGCGCCTGGGTGGCTCAGTAGGTTGAGCATCCAACTCTTGGTCTCAGCTCAGGTATTGATCTCAGGGTTGTAAGTTCAAGCCCTACGTTGAGCTCTGCACTGGGCATGAAGCCTACTAAACAGGTAGGTAGGTAGATTAAAATATTCCTCCCTTTTCCACACGGAGTACATATCTGTGAGAGTCTGGATATCCTTCAGGTTTTAACAAAACCACATAATCTCAAGATTGAACAAAAAATATCAGATATGAACATGCAGCTGACTTTTGTTAAACCAAACATTACACAGATTATTTTTATTTAAAAAAAAAACCTCAACTTTTTTAATGTTTATTTTTGAGAGAGAGAGACAGATCACAAAGGGGAAAGGGGGAAGAGAGAGGGAGACACAGAATCCAAAACAGGCTCCAGGCCCCGAACTGCCAGCACAGAGCCTGATGCAGGGCTCAAACCCATGAACCACGAGACCGTGACCTGAGCTAAAGTCAAATGCTTGACCGACTGAGCCACCTAGGTGCCCCTAAAAACAAACATTTAAAACTAAATAAATAAAATATGTGAACATCTAATGGACTTATTGTTTTCTGATGAATTACAATTAAAAATTTTTTTAGTTCTAATTTCTAATGTGTTGAATATCAGTACATAAACTCCACATCATTTGCCATTGTCAAGAATGTTTCTATAACTGTTTAATGAGACACAGTTCTCATACCATAAAATTCACACTCTTGAAGGTTGTGATTCATTGGTTTTAGTTTACTCCCAAAGTTGTGCAGCCATCACCATGACCTAATTCCAGAATATTTCGTGACCCCAGAAAGAAACCCTGAACTCAGTAGCAGAAACTCCTCATTCCTTCTTCCGGCCACCCGCACTCCAGTCCCTGCCAGCTGTTAATCTACTCTCTGCTTCTCTGGGTTTGCCTGATCTGGACATTTCTCGTAAATGGAATCTTATGATATGTGGTCTTTACTGACTTGCCTTCTTTTTTTTTTTTTAATTTTTTTAAATGTTTTATTTATTTCTGAGAGAGAGAGAGAGAGACAGCTTGAGCAAGGGAGGGTCAGAGAGAGAGAGAGAGATACAGAATCAGAAGTAGGTTCCAGGCTCTGAGCTGGCTTTCAGCACAGAGCCTGACACAGGGCTTGAACCCACGAACTGTGAGATCATGACCTGAGCCGAAGTCGGACGCCCAACCGACTGAGCCACCCAGGCGCCCCGTGACTNAATTCCTAGCAGTGCTATTGCTGGGTCATCCGTGACTTGCCTTCTTAAACTTAGCATGATGCTTTCACGTTTCAGCCATGTTGTAGCCTATATCAGTCCTTCATTCTTTGATGGCAAAATAATCTTCCAGTGTGCATGGGTATGTCATGTTTTATCCATTATCAGTTGGGGGACAACTTAAACTGTTTCTACTTTTTGGCCGTTGTGAACAATGCTACTGTGAACATCCATGTACAAGGTTTTGTGTGGACATTATGTTTTCAGTTCTCTTGGGTATATACCTAGAAGGATTTTCTGGGTTACATGGTGACTGTGTTGAACATTTAAGGCACTGCTAGACTAATTTCCAGCCTCAGTAATTAAAAAAAAAATGCTTATTTATTTTGAGATAGAGCAAATGAGCATGAGTGGGGGAGGGGCAGAGAGTGAGGGAGAGGGAATCCCAAGCAGGCTCCTCTCTGTCAGCACAGAGCCCCACGTGGGACTCCGTCTCACGAACCATGAGATCATGACCTGAGCTGAGATCAAGAGTTAGACACCCAACCGACTGAGCCACCAAGGCATCCCCAACTTCAGTAATTGTTAAGAGTATGAAGGATTCCTGTGTTTGAGATCTGCTGGTCTAGATGGGATTAGACAAGGGAAGTGTGGATAACTCAGTGCAGCCCCTCATCTTTGCTCTGGGGTTTACTCCCTTTTATCTTCCCTCAACACACACACACACACACACACACGCACACACACACACGCACATACATTCACTCACTCCCTTCAGAACACATGAGCTCGATAATCCTCATGCTATTAATCAAGGAGTAGGTCATATCCTTGGTGGCGAGCAGAAAGGCAGCTAAGTTGGGCTGCACCAGTTAAACCCCCAGGAGCTCTGGAGCCGGGGTGCCTCCCCGCAGGATGCCCGAGGGTGCCGCTGTCATTGTAGTCCTGGTGGGCTGTGTCCCCTACAGTTGTGCAGGATGGCAGTCCCTGCCCTCCTCCCTGCTCTGGGGAGCACTGTGATGTCAGCAGAACATGTTGGGGAGCAGAGCCCGTGAAGGTGGCTAGCTCTTCGCTGCACCCACGGACCTGGGGCTGCCGTGGTGGGGCCCCCAGGTCTGGGGGTGGTGGAAGTCTTGCCTGGGCTATCTAGCTGTGTGGCCCCTCTGGCCCCGGCCCCTCCTGCTAGGCGCTGTGCTCAGTACAGTAGGGGCTGTACTTGGGAGGGGCGGGAGTCCGATGCCCTCAGGGCCTGCCGGCTAAGTTGAAGATTACTGGGACGTGCCTCTTCTTCCTTTTCTGCTTCTAACCCCGGATGTGCAGCCAGTCATGTCCAATCTTGTCACTTAGCACTGCAAGCCACCTATTTATCCCTCCCAGAATTATGGGAAAGAGGGACTGGTATTTAGCTGGAGGAGGGATTCTGTGGGTGAGGCATCAGCCGTGGCCTGTACGGGGACACAGTGGAAGTGTCAGTGCTTAGTGTGCCATCGCCTCCCCAGCTGCTGACGCGCTCTTTATCTTTCCCTCTTCTCACCTCAGACGTGACTCCCTGCCCTGGCTGGGCGCTCCAGGCCATGGCTGACACCATCTTCGGCAGCGGCAACGACCAGTGGGTTTGCCCCAACGACCGGCAGCTTGCCCTGCGAGCCAAGTGAGTCCCCCCAGTTCCCGCCAGGCCTTCCCTTCCCTCCCCGTCCCTGCTACCCTCCTTTTTTGGGCAAGGTTCGTTATCGGGGACCCAGAAAGAGAAGTTCGGAGACAAGTGCATGACTAAGGCCCACCAGGCTCTGAGCTGGGCACTTACCAGCCCTTCACTCATGTAACTGCCATGTCGGATTTACCCTCATTTCTTGGATGAGGAAAGCAAGACAGGGCTCCTTGCCCAAGGCACTTACCTTGTGAGCCTCAGGACTGGGACCCACACCCAGGCTCCCCTGACACCCATGCCTGTGTTCTGTCGCAGCAGGCTGGGGGTGGGGGCGTCAGGCTGCTTCTTCTGCCTTTTCTGTTAAGAATATAAATCCCCTGTCACTGAGCCTTCAGTCCCTGAGCCCCGGAGTCTGGGAGCCTTTGATATATGGATGCCCACTTCATGGCGATTGCCTGGCGCTGACAGTCAGGACACAGCTAAGGCTTGTCAAGTGAATGAAGAGCTGCCCCCCGCCCCGCCTCCCTGCCTAGGCGGAAACACACAGCTAGCCTCGAGGCATCCCCGGGCTCCTCCATGCCCTTGACAGGGCCCCTCTGGTGCCGGTTTGTCCCCTGAGAGCACTGGTTTTCCTGCTGCCCTCAGCCTGGTGAAGCCTCAGATCCAGTGAGACTGGGCCATCTCTCCCCGCTGTCCCCCCGTGGCTGGAGACCAGGGGCTCCCGGATGCCCGTCCTGCCTTCCAGTCTTCCCTATCCATCCAGGGACTTGGGGGTCCCTGGTGTCTGCTAAGCCCAGGAATGTCCCTTCGATCTGTCAAACCGTGTCAATTACGGGAGCCGGCATTTCCCCAATGGGACCAAGTTCAAGAAATTCACAATTAGATGCTACAGGCCTGCAGGAAGGCAGAGCGGAAACATCAAAGAGGGATAGAAAAATTAATCCGAAATGCCCGAGAAGAGCGGAGCCTTGCATGATTTGCAGGAATCTCTGTGCTGTAGTTAATTTGTCCCTCTCGCTGGGGTGGCTCAGCTCCTTTCAGCCCCGCACAGCCCCCCCGCCCGACACACACACAGGGGAGAGACCAGGGATGAAGCCCGCCCTGGCCCTCTGTGCTCTGACGCCAGGCGAGACGCCGTGTCCTCCCTGGCGGGATGCGAGGGGCTGCAGGGAGCAGCGCTTGTTCCAGGGCCTGCTGTGACCCCTGGTGACCCCTCCAGCACTTCTCTCAGTTCTCCCATCCCTGGTCTTGTGCTCAGCCGCGGCCAGAAGCTGTTGTAGCATCTTTTAGAAGAGCAAACGCTTTTATCCCCTCCCCAGGGTGTGCTGCCTTGTAATGCCAGGCTCCGTCAAGGAGAACGCCGCAAATCCTGCAACTGGGCGTTGTGCCCTGACGGTCTCTCTGGGAGGCCCAGGGAAGTTACCTCCCCAGGCATCAGCTCAGGTCTGCCCTCCGGCACCATCAGACGTTTTCTAACCCCCTACCAAGTGCTGGGCACTGGTTGCACAGCAGTAAACAAGACCAGTGTGCTCCTTGGTCTTAAAGCACTGATATGGAGAGGTGAACATTATACGTGAAATTACCCATGTGTAGCTACTTTGACCATAGAAACAGGTAGTGGGGTGAAGAAGGCAGGTGCTAACTGAATCCAGGGATTCAAAGAGGCTTCCCTGAGAATGTGATGTTTAATTTGAGTCCTAGAGGAGGGGTACATGTTAAATGGAAATGGGGGAAGGAGCTTCTAGGCAGAAGGAACAGCATGTGCAAAGGCCCTGAGGTAGAAGGAATATGCCATGTAAAGGGCCTGACAGGAGGCCACTGTGGTTTGAATGCAGAGTGAGGTAGTGAAGGGTGCAAAGAAGTTGGGGAAGTGGGCAGGGGCCAGATGGGGCAGGGCTGGCCCTCCAGACTCACGTGCTGGAGGGGGAGACAGAGGGTCTCCCACCTGGCCTTGAGGTAATGTTTAAGCCCCATGATGAAGCTATGCCTGGGCCTTCTGGGAACTCTGAGAATGGACTCTTAACCCACCTTGGAGGGAATCTTCACCAGGAATCTACAAGAAGCCTTGGGGCACCTGAGTGATTCAGTCGGTTATGTGTCCAACCTCAGCTCAGGTCATGATTTCATGGTTCGTGAGTTTGAGCCCCACGTCAGGCTCTGCTGTCAGCATGGAGCCCACCTTGGATCCTCTGTCCCCCGCCTGCTCTCTGCCCTTCCCCTGCTTTCTTTCTCAAAAATAAACAAACATTTAAAAATAAAACATAAAAGAAGTCTTAAAAAAGCATAGCAGTGACCCGGTAGAAAGGGGCTTAGGGAGGAGGCAGGCACTGCGGGCGGAGGGCACAGCACGAGCACAGGCCTGGAGACCGTGTGCAGCCCAGAGCACAAGGAACTAGGAGCACGTGTTGGTGCGCCGTGTGAGCCCAGGCGGCCGAGGGAGGAGGGCGCCGCGTGGGGGGGACGTACGGATGGGTGCTGGCCGCCACTGTGGCCTTCCTCGGGGCTCACGGCCATGCCTGCATCTGGCAGCCACGAGCTGGCCACCTTTGCCAGTGTGGAAGGGCATTCTGGGGAACAGGAGACTCAGTGCAGCCAAGGCTGTAGGCACGAGCTGCAGCCCATCTGGACGGAGCAGTGGGCCCGGGGAGGAGGTTGAAGGAAAGGACAGCACGTCAGGGCTTGGTAGGTGACCAGATGGAGGCAGAAACAGAGGCTTGGAGGATGCCCCAGGGAAGCCTGGCAGGGGCTGTCAGCTGCGGCTGTCTGCAGGCTCCTCGGACCTGGAGGCTGGCCAACCTCTGATTGCCTTTATTGTTTATTCGATTATGATTATGATTTTAATGTGTATGTATTTATTGTAAGAGAGAGTGTGTGTACAAGTGGGGGAGGGGCAGAGAGAGAGGAAGAGAGAGAGAATCCCAAGCAGGCTCCATGCTGCCGGTCCGGAGCCTGACATGGGGCCTGAACTCACAAACCGTGAGATCGTGACCTGAGCCGAAATCAAGAGTTGGAGGCTTAAACGACCGAGCCCTGACTTCCCTTCAGAAAGCCACGTAACTGCACTCGGTCTCTTTTCTGCACTGAGAAATGGGGAGGCCTGCTTGCAGCATGACCTGCTTACAGCCCGGGGCTGCTGGGTAGGAGTGACACCCTCCAGGATGGATGGGGGTGCTGGTGCTGTGCCCTCCCGTTTCGGTGTTCCCTGGCCTTTCTTTTTCCCATGCAGGGGGAGGCCCCAGCTTGGGGACCCTGTTTTTCAGGTCTCCTCCCAGGGCCCAGGGGGTCACACACAGAGGGTGTCCTGGCCAGTCACTGACTGAGTCCTTGAAATGCTCAGGTGAGGAAAACCTGCACGTTGGGATGAGAGTGTCGCTTTTCAGGGCCCGAGTCTGCCTGGTGGACAGAGGAGGGGTGGGCGCGTGCCCCTCCCCGCTCCAAGGACTGGTCTCCCTTCCTCTGTCCCCCAGTCCTGCCCCTTTCCCGCTGTTTGCTTCCCCCAGCCCTGCGAGTACGGCTTGAGAAAGTGTCAGTCTAGGGCAGTGCTATTTGTTTTTGTTTTTTTTTTTATGTTTTATTTATTTCTGAGAGAGAGAGAGAGAGACAGCGTGAGCAGGGGAAGGTAAGAGACAGAGGGAGACACAGAATCTGAAGCAGGCTCCAGGCTCTGAGCTGCCTGTCAGCACAGAGCCCGACATGGGGCTCAAACCCACGAACTGTGAGATCATGATCTGAGCTGAAGTCGACTGCGCCACCCAGGCACCCCGAGGGTAGTGCTTCTTGAATCGGAGACATAAGCTGTCTAGAAGTCTGGAGCCCCTCCGTGCAGCACGTTATTTCACGTCTTCATGCCTGTGCATGCACAGTTTCCTCTGCCTGAATGCCATCCCCCTCCTTCCGTTTGGGGAAGCGCCCGTTCATCCTGCAAAACCCCCCACAAGCACAGCCTCTGGTCACGCCATTCCTGATGGTCCCACCCGTGGTAATTACGGTAATCATCGTTAACCACCACTGATTAAGCAATTGGGCATCTGCCGTATGCAGAGCGCCCTGTCTACCCTGCCTCATTTAATCCGCATGGCACCCCTTCAAGAGGCAGATCGGGAGATCCGGGATAAACGGCTGCCCGCATTCTCACAGCTGGGAAGGGAGGGAGCCATCAGGTAAGACCGGCAGACGCCAGCCCGAGTCCTTCACCTTAACTTCTCTGCAAGTGCTCCACTTACAGACAAAGGACGTGCTCTTTCGCTCTCCTGACATTCACAGTGTCGACCGTACAGGAACTGTTTGTTGAAGCAGCCTGGGCAGGGCGGTGGTACGAGAGCACCGGGGACCACCTTGTGTCAGGGGGCCACAGGCAGGTGTCTACGTCCCCGCCCCCCTGCTCTGGGTCCTGAATCGAAGACTCTTGCCCACGGTCACTTCTTTTTTTAAGTTAGTTTGTTTTGAGAGAGAGTATAGAGGAGGGACAGAGAGAGAGGGAGAGAGAGAAGCAGAGTTGGGGAAGGGCAGAGAGAAGAGGCAGAAGGAGAATCCCTAGCAGGCTCTGCATCGCCAGTGCAGAGCCCTATGCGGGACGCAAACCCATGAATTATAAGATCATGACCTGAGCTGAAACCAAGAGTCGGACGCTTAACCGACTGAGCCATCCAGGTGCTCCTGCTGCCACTTCTTTAGGGAAGCCCTTCCAGAACATACCCCCCACTAGGTTAGTTCTCTTATTTATACATCCTCCTAATGCCTGCCTACATGTCCCAGCCAGCGGCACTTCCCCATCGCCTGACGAGCGTGGCCTCAGTGGACACCCAATAAGTATGTGTTGAATGAATAGCTCTTCTCATTTTTCATTAAGAAACTGCTGGTGTAATTGATTGGGCATCTGTGTCCCCCAGCGTATCACAGTCTTCGAGGTGGTGACTTTGCCATCTCGGCCATCTCTGTGTGTTGCCAGCACTTGGCTCAGAATGTCTCCAAGAAGCTGGGAGCCTGGGCGGAGACCTGGGGCTTGGTCTGCTGCTGCCACTCCCTTGCCATCTAGAAAAATGGGAAGTGGGTGAGTTCTTGCCATCGGCCCCTAGTCGCAGCTCAGGAGGCGGCACTCTTGCAGCCCAGGGCCGTGGAGACTGCAGGGAGGATGGGGAGGAGGGCCCAGCCGTGCCGCAGCCCTGCCCACCACCCGGCCTGCCCTCACCACCTCTCCTCGTGCACGGCTGTGTTGCCCTCCTACCCTTGAACCCTCTAGTTCTCAAACTGCTGTGCGCATCTCCTTTTATCTTCAGGGTTTGTTTTTAACCTGATTGCCATTCTTTCCTACCCCGTGGTCAAGTTCCATTTCACTTATACGCCTCAGATCTCAGTCTTGATGATCTTCCGTGCTCCTCCCTCATGTGCTGTGGCCGTGGCCTTCTCCACGTGTGGAGGCCTCACTCCATGCTCCTGCCTCCCGCGGTGCTGAGGCAGCACTGCTGTCTGCGGGACCCAGTGGCTGGCGGGTGTCAGAGCCAGCTTTCGCAGCGTCTGCCCTGTTCCCTGAACCCCTCCTCCTGACCCACAGCTCCCGGGCTGTCCCCGGACTGTTCCCGGGGGGCTTCATGATCTGGCAGGGCGGCCTGAGTTTGCACCGTGGTGGCCTCAAGGCGGGCCGTGTTCTCTCTGCAGGCTGCAGACGGGCTGGTCTGTGCACACCTATCAGACAGAGAAGCAGAGGAAGAGCCAGTGCCTCAGCCCCGCCGAGGTGGAGGCCATCCTGCAGGTGATCCAGCGAGCAGAACGGCTGGACATCCTGGAGCAGCAGAGAATTGGGTAAGGCGGCTTCTGAGCTGGGGCGGGAGCAGGGTCCGGGAGAAGAAAGCGGGCATGTAGCGTCAGATCAGCACCCTGGGGCTCCGTGCTGGCTTTCACCACAGGGTGCAGATGCATAGCCCAGCACAGCCTCAGAGCACCCCTCTGTAGGAAGTGGAGAGAGCGGGCTCCTGTGTGGGCCCTAGGCTGGCGGGGCTGGAGTGAGGGTGGTGAAATGCACTGGGGGCCGCTCAGCTCGGCACACGGGACGGTCCGCTGCGGTTCCGCCAGGAGCGGGGTTTAAGTTGAGGCCGAGCCTGGACCGTCCTGTCCCAACCAGGACTCCAGGAGGAGACGCTCTCCGGCTTGTTCTGAGCTCTCCTTCTGGCCTCCAGCATCCAGAGCTGACTTCCGTGCGGCCTTCAAACCACTTTGTTGTGTCTGTTTTTGTTTGTTTTAATTACGAAAGCAATTCATATTTCCTAGAAAACTGGAAAAACGCAGAAAAGCACAAGTAGGAAAACACAAATGCAGTGCATTGCACCGGGGCAGGAAGTAATTTGATTCTGATCTCCTTGTTCTTTTTCCATTTATTTTTTTCTATTAAATATATGATTATTTTTTTAAGTTTATTAAAAAAAATTTTCTTTTTTTGGGGCGCCTGGGTGGCTTAGTCGGTTAAGCGTCCGACTTTTGCTTAGGTCATGATCTCGCGGTTCGTGGGTTCGAGCCCCGTGTCGGGCTCTGTGCTGACTGCCAGCTCGGAGCCTGGAGCCTGTTTCAGTCTGTGACTCCCTCTCTCTCTGACCCTCCCCTCCTCCACCCGTCTCCCTCTCTCTNGCTCTGTGCTGACTGCCAGCTCAGAGCCTGGAGCCTGTTTCAGTCTGTGACTCCCTCTCTCTCTGACCCTCCCCTGCTCACGCTGTCTCTCTCTCTCTCTCTCCTAGAAATAAATAAAACATTTAAAAAAAATTTTCTTTTCATGTTTATTTTTGAGAGAGAGAGAGAGAGAAAGACAGAGCGTGAGCAGGGGAGGGGCAGAGAGAGAGAGACACACAGAGTGTCCCCTGGGTACTGGAGATATTGTGGCCAACAAGACAGAAGTGGCCCCCAGCTTCACGAGGGTTGTAGTGTCGCCATGAAAGGGGGGAGTCCCAGTGGGCTGGGCGGCCTGGTACCCCGAGGAGAGTGGTCACCTATCCCAGGCTTAGCAGGGCTCAGGGCAGGCACACTCAGCATCAGAGGTTCAGGGAGGAGCACTTTCTCTTTCTTCCTCCAGCTTCTCCACGCACACGCTTGCTCCAACTAGATCCTCCACATCGTCCCGGGTCTCCCTCTTACCTCCTCGCGCCCCTTTCTGGCGATGCCACCCCAGTCTCCCCGGCTTGGACCCCCTTCACGGGACCTCCCACCGCCTCCTGCTGGCTTCCTCACCTACACTCCCCCCCACCAGCCCCCCATAGTCCTGACTCTCCACCCGCAGCTGGAGTGAGCTTTTAAAAATGTCACTTGGATCAAATCACCCATCTCCTTAAAACTCTTCCGTGGCTTCATGTTGATCTTAGAATAGAACCCAAACTCCATTTTGTGACCTTACAAAACCGTCGTAAGCTGTCCCCTCTCGCCCCTCCAGCTCCCTTTATCCCAGCCTCCTGCTGGCTCACAGGGAGGGGTCCCACGGCCACCCTGCTGCTCTAACGCTGCTCTAACGTGCCAAGGCCTTTGTCTCTGCCCTCCCTGGTCCCTCCTCCTAGAGTGCCCCTCCCCAGCTCCGTACCGGTTTGGCCTTGTCAGTTCATGCGTTCTCCCTTCCTTCTCCCAGAGGCCTCCACTGATCACCATCAGGCGTGGCTGGGCACGCAGTCCCCCCTCAGTCTTCTCCCCACACACTTACCTGATTTCATCGCACTCCCTCTGTCTGAAGTCAGTTTGCATGTTGAGTCGGTTATGGACTCTCTCCCTTTGTCGAACGTAAGTTCTGTGAGAGCAGGACCGTGTCTGTCTCTGGCTTGTTTGCTCCAGCACCCCAGTGCCTGGCACGTCACAGGTCCTCAAGGCTGGGGAGCAAATGGATGATTAGAAAGTAGCCTGGGAAAGGGCCGGGGTAGGGAACAGTACCCCAGCTGAGGGACCAGCACAGGGGCAGGGCACAGTGCTGGGGCCCCATGGCAGCCATACATGGACAGTGGGCAGGTTGGAGACAGGAAGCACATTCCCTCTGACTCGGTGTCCTGTGCTGCAGGCGGCTGGTGGAGCGGCTGGAGACCATGAGGCGGAACGTGATGGGGAACGGCCTCTCCCAGTGTCTGCTCTGTGGGGAGGTGCTGGGCTTCCTGGGCAGCTCCTCGGTGTTCTGCAAAGACTGCAGGAAGGTAAGGCCCGCTCTGCGGCTCTGCGCCCTGGATCCCAGGAGTGTGTACTGTACGTGTCTGGGTCCGCGCATGCATGTGTGCGCACGTGATATTCTGTGCTTCTTGGCAAGAAGAACTGAGGCCTTAAGTTGAATGGTGTGGCTTCTAGGGTCAACTCTGGGGAGCGGACCCCTGGGTTTCATAGGCCCAAGTATGAATTCAGTTCTTCCACTAACTGGATTACTCCAGAAAACTTGTTTGATGTGTTGAGTCTCATCTTCCTCATCTGTAAAATAGGGATAATGATAATATGTACCCTAGAAAGTTGTGAGGATTAATTATTACATGCAAAGTTCTTAAAAACCTTATTTGGCACATAAGTAAGTATTCAGTAAATTTTATTATTTATTTATTTAATTATCATTAAATAAATAAAATTCTCCTCAGGGTCAAAAATATGCTGGATTATACTTATTCTGTTGGCCTACTCTCAATCCCTGGCCCCTTAAATGAGAATGATTTTTGCTGCAAAGTCAAATGGCTTTTTCCCTTATCTTATACTCCACAGATTATTCTAAATTGTGCCACATATTAAATTGTTTCATACTGAGTCCAGGACTTATTTCTTTTATTTTTTTAATTTGCTTAATGTTTATTTTTGAGAGAGATACACACACAAACAGAGTGTGAATAGGGGAGGGGCAAAGAGAGGGAGACACAGAATCTGAAGCAGGCACTAGTCTCTGAGCTATGAGCACAGAGCCCGATGGGGGTCTTGAACTAATGAACTGTGAGGTCATGACCTGAGCTGAAGTCGGATGTTTAACCAACTGAGCCACCCAGGCGCTTTGAGTCCAGGACTTCTTAAAGTAACTGTTTGTTTTTCCTGGAGTTTCTAATTGCCTTTATTTTCTTATGGACCCAAGAATAATGTGCCTTCCAGTCCTCAGGATTATTTAGCATCTCAATTTCACTCTCTACGGCATGGAGTCTACATTCTTTTTCCTTCTAGACACTTAGCTTAACCCCAGCCTAGACTAGTTGCTGCATAGCCGTCATCATGGAACTTCCCTTGACTGTCCTCCTAGGTTAGAGTCACTGTTCCCAATTTACCATATCTCCCTCTTTCTTTTGTTCTTCACCCTAGTTTCACTGGTTCTCACCTTCCATGTGTTTTAAGCCTAGAGTTATTTTGGTCAACAAGACAGAGATAGAAACTTCTCTTGAGATTACATTGGGTAAGGGAACCAAAAGCAAATAATGATCCAATAAATAGGAATATTTCAGGACGTAATATATTCTTGGAAGTAATAACAGCGGATAGAAGATTGGGGATGGGGTAGGGTGGGGTGGTTAGAGCTGAGAGGACTGTAGAGTATAGAGAAGTCAAAGAAGTAAACATGGACTTGGCCACACGGAGGCCATTGGTAGCCTTGTGATCATTTTGAGTTGGCATTCAAAAGCTGTATGAGAGAACCAAGATGCAAAAAGGTCAGTATACCAAACTAATAAGTGGAAAAGCCCAGGATTTCAGTTAAAGTCCTTTTTTCCCCTGTCTGTGACATGTGGTGAACTGGGCTAAGGAGTGTGAAGTCACTGGTGAAGGGTCCCAACAGCAGTGGAGATGTGGCAGGGCAGGGGTGGGGACTTGTGTGTCAGCTCCCCCTTAAGTCCTTCATGCCCCTGGACCAGATACCAAACAGATAGTAGGCAGGGGGACTCAGAATGTCTTGTTCCCAGCCCTTGGGCAGGTTCGGTTCTATTTTGTGACTTCTGCCTGGGACAACAGGGCCCAGCAGCCTATTTCCTCTTTCTGCCTCTCAACGCCCACAACTGCTACAAATGTTCAGGTTTGCAGGACCATGATGAGGGGACAGAGCCTTGTCTCTTCCCCTGGAAAGGTCCAGAACCTTTGTTCTAGAGGCAGGCTGCTGCCCTGACCACTGAAGAGTCCTCGGAGAGCCATTTTCTGGGCATCGGTGGCAGCCCCAGGGAATGATCTCAGCTGTGTGGGGGCGGACAGGGTAAAAACCGTTCTTCCAGATGCTCTTGACACCTCCCTGCCCCGTGGTATCCTGGAGCACTGGGCCATTCCAGAGGACATTTCCATTTGAAATTGTTACTTGGCAGCAGGCTGAGGACCTGGTTTTGGCTTGGATGGTGAGGCAGGGAGGCCTTTGAGTTTCTGAGGGAAGTTGTTCCTGGGTAGAAGTGGAGGAGAGGGTGCTAGCTGGGACCACAGACGAATGATGGGCATTTGGAGGTTTTCTTCATCCATCCTTGAGAAGATTGTGTCACTCATTCATTCTCTGATTCATTCATTCTGCAAATAGTAGCGCATCTGCTACTGCAGGCCGTATTCTAGGTGCTGGCAGTACCATGAACGAGAAAGACAAAACCCTTCCTCTCGTGGAGACTTTTTTCCAGGGGTGGGAGAAGAGAGACAACAAACAAACATGCCATGATTTAGAGCAGGGTCTTGTGGGAGAGTGTGACCATGAGGGCCTCTCTGAGCTCAGAGCTGAAGGAGCCAGCCCTGGGGAGACCTGGTGGGAAAGTGTTCCAGGCAGAGGGAGCAGCAAGCATGAAGTTCCTGAGGCAGAAACCAACTGGGGCATGTTCGGGGAACCGACAAAGGCATCTGGGTCAGAGACTCAGAGATGGGCGTGCCGATTGTGCAGGAGCTTCGAAAGTCAAGGTCAGGAGTTGAGATTTGATTCTAAGTTTAATAGGATACCAGTGGAGTGTTTGAAGCAAGGGTGTGATGTGATCAGATTTGTCTTCGTACATGATTAGCCTAGCTGCTGTCTGGTGAGTGGATTGCAAGGGGACATAAAGTGACAGTGGGAGGTCGGTTAGGCACTGCCTGTCATTAGGGATGAGACAGTGGGGTTGGAGACAGGCAGCACAGCCTGGGGGCCACATCTTTTCACTGTATCTAAGCAGGTGGGCACCATTACAGGGGGTGCTCGAGGATCCCAGGAGGGAAAGTGGGTCCTAGGCTGCAGATGGACCGGAGCAGGGTGCCCTGTGTGATAAGGGGGTGGCGGTCCTTTGGGGCTTGCCAGTGAGTGCCGTTCCCATGCACACAGGCGTGGGTTGTCATCTCCACTCGGCCACAGCACCGGGACCTCGTACAAGGTGTCTAGCGCTTAACTTCTGGGCTTCTGTTTCTTCATCTGTAAATGGGGTAACAAAGCTTCTTACGTCATCATCGGGTGGGGGTGAGGAGGAGGTGAGCTAAGGCAGGGGAAGCCCTTTAGCAGAGTGCAGGGCCCATTTCAAAGACCCAGTAAAGGATACCTGTTGCTGTTATTATTAATCCACTTCGAGGTCCTAGCTGTTCAGACCCAGGATGGAGCTGACCTTCCGTGTATGTCAGATAGATTTAGTGACATGCCATGTCTTAGCTCAGGCTGCCATAACCAGATGCCCCAGACTGGGCAGCTGCAGTAACAGAAGTTTGCTTCTCACAGTTCTGGGGGCTGGAAGTCCAAGATCAAGGTGCCGGCTGATTCACTTTCTAATACAAACTCTCTTCCTGACTCGAACACTCCCGGCTTCTCACTGGGTCCTCATTTGGCAGAGAGCGAGCTCTGGCCACTCTCTTCTGATAAGGACACCAATCCTTCTGGATCGGGGCTCCACTGTTATGACCTCTTATAACTTTAACTGCCTCCTAAAGACCCCTTGTCTCCAGGACAGTCATGTTGGGGGTTAGGGCTTCAATATTCGAATTATGAGGGGATACAATCCAGTTCATAGTACCCCACATTTTCCTTATTAGATACTCATGTTTTCTTGAACTTAAAATTGTAGTTCACACAATTACTCATATAGTTTTGATCATTGACATAAAAGTTTCCAGATGTCTCTGTAGCTCTTCAGCATCGGATGTCCCGTGCGGCAGGGAGATTCCCGGGTTTCTGTCCCGTACCTCATGTGAACGTTAACACTCAACCACTTAACGCAACTGTTGTGGGCAAATTCTGGGTTGGGGGTCCCAAAAGGAGAGGTGTCTAGAAGAGTCACTTCCCTCAGGTCCTGACAGTCAAGGTGGGCAGACTGTATCATCTAGAGTGATGCTCAGCACGGCTGGACCGGAGTTCCAGGATGAGCAGTCAGGAGGTCTGCCTGTAGGAGCTGGCTCCTGAAGGCTGAGAGCAGAGCGAAGGGCAATCTGAGGAGGGGAGAACAGCACAGTGGAGGCACATAGCTGGAAACAGGCAGTGCAAGGACTTGATAAGGATGCAGGCCCCGAGGACAAGGAGAAGTGGGCTGAAAGAATGAAGGACACAGAAGGCATCCACAGAAGACTGGGGAACGGGAGCCTTGGGGGAGGGACAGGACAAGGTCGTGGGGACTGCAAGACATGGGGCAGGGCTGAGATCTTTGGGAAAGAGATGGGGCTCCTTAGAAGGAAGAGCTGTGTTAAGGACCAAGCTGCATTTGAGCAGAGTGGGCTGGTCTATATGGCCCTGGGTCCCCGGGAAATGGTCGCAGAGGTGCAGACGCCCTGCCAGGATGGGGCCATCATGCCAGGTGGTGGTCACTTAGGAGCCGAGTCCCAGGAGAATCAGGGGTGGGGTTCAGACTTAACCTTAGAGCCCCTGCTCTAGTTGAAGCTTTGCAGGGGCTCCACAGTGTCTGGGAGGAGAGGGACAGTGTCCTCCATGCACTTATCCATCAAGTATTTATTGTAGGTCTGTGCGTGCAGGCACTGGGGATACAGTGTAGAGACACACAGATCCTGCCCTCTTGGAGGGGGTGTTAAATGATTATGGGGGGTTGGGATTACTGAGGCAGCCCTGGGGGCCGAGAGAGCTCTCACAGGCACTGGACCTATGAGGGGCCTCAGGAGCCCTCCACTCTGGGCTCACCAACTTCTAGGGAGCGTCCCCTGTTTATTTGCATGTCCACTGGCCGCCTCCTCACATTTTGCCTGCGGCCCTGGGTGCTGGGAGGTGTGCGGGCATGAGTAGGCTGCTGGGCGGGGAGACCTCTGACTCGGGGTGTTCTGATTGTTCTGATCCGAGCCTGGGGGCCAGATGCTCAGGCGCTCCCGGCCGCAGGGAGCTGTCGCCAGCAAGAGCCCTGGCGCATTCAGCAGTCACAAGCTAATGAGTGTGCTGGTAGAGCTCATGGCGGTCCTTGGTGCAGCGTCCCCTCCGTAATTGGGTCTGCACGCCCAGGCTGCCAGTCCTCATTACCCGAGGGCTGTGGCGGGAAGGGAGAGGGACTGGCTGCTTAATTAGAGAGGCCTGGCGCTTCTGATTGCTCAGGCGCTGAGTCAGCCGGCTTTCGGTTCGATTGAGAGTCTTCACCCAAGGGGGGAGGGGGGGAACCGGGCTGCAGGAAAACCCACGTGAGCCCAGGATGGCGTTGTCACCATGCAGGGGAGCAGTCGATTTTTCTGGTCTCAGCCAAAATGTGGGTGAAACAGAGGTCTCCGTAATGTGTGCCGAGTCCCTGTGAAAGAGGGACTCTTTCTGCTCTGCTTAAAGCCTGTAGGGAAAGTCCAGCTCCTTGTGGGGTCAGGCGTCCTGCCCAGGATAGGGAAGCCCGGCAGGAAGGGGCCACACCCCTGCTCAGGGCTCTGAGGCAGTGACCCCCCCACTAATCCCCATGACCTCATCTAACCCTAATCACCTCCCAAAGAACCCCCCTCCAGACACCATCACCGTGGGGGTTAGGACAGTACACATGAATTTTGAGGGGACGCATTCAGCCCCTAGAACCTACTGAACTGAAACCCTTGGGGTGGGGG
>NW_027551561.1:2407243-2425718 GCF_008692635.1 Crocuta crocuta | reverse complement strand
ACCCCACACCTCCCTCTCCCCCATCCCTTTCCCCACACACATCTCCCCACCCCACACACATCTCCCCACCCCCACACCACACGCCCCAGCTCAGGGTCTCCCTCAGGCTGTCCTTGCTCTGGCAGACCCTGGACACTGAGGCTGTGGTCTTTCTTGCCTTGTTATGTCCTTTAGGCTTTATAAAGCTCTTTTGCAAAACTCCTGTTTGATCCTCAGGACAAAGCTGTGAGGAGAGCACTGGTGGTGAGGCTGTTCCGCGGTCACAGATGGAGAACGGGGATTCATCTGAGGTCATGTGGTTCACTTGGGTCACCCAGCCAGGTAGTGGGGACTGGTTTCCCCGGAGGTGCTTGCTGCTCGTCTGTTTCTTCAGACCAAAGTGGCCACATATTTCCCTTCCTTGAGAAGCGGGGCCATCTTTCTAAGGAACACAGAAGAAGCATACTCAGTGGGAAAATATTGAAAACTGTCTCAAAAGTCAGGAGTAAGACCAGCGCTGTGTATCTTTACCGTTGCTTCTATCCCACACTGTGCGAGAAGCCTGGCCAGTGCCATCAGGCAAGGGAGGAAATGTATGTACAAGGATTGGAGAAGAATAGCTAAAACATCATTATCTATGAATAACATGGTTATGTAACTAGAATAACCTGAATACAAACGGTTACGGGGCGCAGGAGGGGCTCAGTCGGTTAAGCGTTCGACTTCGACTCAGGTCATGATCTCATGGTTCGTGAGTTCGAGCCCTGCATTGGGCTCTGTGCTGACAGCTCAGAGCCTGGAACGTGCTTCGGATTCTGTGTCTCCCTCCCTCTCTCTCTCTGCCCCTCCCGTGCTCATGCTCTCTCTCTCTCTCCCTCTCTCTCTCAAAAATAAACATTAAAAAATAAATAAATACAAATGACTATAATTAGTAGGTGCATTTATTAGCAAGGCTGTTGCATACAAGTTTAATATACATGTAAGAGAATCAGTATTTCCATACATCTGAGGGCATTTCACACAGTAGCTCATTCAGTCCTCCTAACAACCCTGTGGGTCAGCACTGTTACCATCACCCTCTGACAGGTGGGGAAACTGAGGCACCGAGTGGTCACACCTTGCCCAAGGTCACTCAGCTAGCGGGATGTGGAGACAGGATTCAAAACCAGGCTGAGCATCCTGGCTGTGAACCGCGGTCCCACACCACCTCTGAAGTGTATGACCTAGAAAGGCGAGATGGATGAGAACAACTACAATAATGTCACAAAGCTGTGGGCAGAAACGGAGAGAGTGGGGGGAGGGAGTAGGAAGGAGCTACTTTATTTTGGATGCACAGCATGGGCCTCTAGGAGATGGCAGTTGAGCTGAGACCATGATAAGAAATTTAAGTCGGATCTGAAGAAAGTGTCCCAGGTGCACAGGGTGCGTGGACAAGGTGCTGCGGGGAAGAGCAGGGCACAAGTGAGAAACAGAAGAAAGAAGGCCAGGGATCTGGGGAGGGAGAGGGCCCACCAATGACCTTCAAATCTCTGCAGTCCGGCCCTAGTTGGGCCTACATAGTGGGGGGCTGTCCCGCCCTGCTCCTTGGATTTACTCGAGTCCCTCAGAATACGAGGCAATTAAAAAATATGTTGTTTAATTTGTGGTAGAATGTATATAACAAAATTGGTGATTCTGACTGCTTTTTAAAAAATGTTTATTTAGAAAAAGAAAGAAAAAGTGCAAACTCCAGTGGGGGAGGCGCAGAGAGAGAGAGAGAGAGAGAGAGAGAATCCCAAGCAGGCTCCTTGCTGTCAGTGCACAGAGTCCAGTGTGGGGCTTGAACTCATGAACCGTAACTGAGCCACCCAGGCACCTTGATTTTAACCTTTTTTTTTTTTTCTTTTTGATGCTAGTGTATTTTGAGAGAGAGAGCATGAGCAGGGAAAGGGCAGAGAAAGAGAAAATTCCAAATAGATCCCACACTCAGTGCAGAGCCTGACTTGGGGCTCAGTCTGATGACCACGAGATCAGAACCTGAGCCAATATCAAGAGTCAGTTGCCTAACGGACTGAGCCACCCAGGCGCCCCTAACCATTTTTAAGTCTACAGTTCAGGGTCATCAAGTACATTCACATTGTTGCCTCAGCATCCCTACCATTACCTCTGGAACTTTCTCGTCTTGCAAAACTGAAAGTCTGTACCCATAAATCACTAACTCCTATTCCCCCCACCCAGTCCCTGGCATCTGCCAACCTACTTTCTGTCTCTGTGAGCTTGGCTACTCTGGGTACCTCATCTAAGCAGAATCATACAGCGTGTATCTTTTTCTGTCTAGCTCCTTGCCCTTAGCATACTGTCTTCAAAGTCCGTGTGCATGGTAGCATGTGTAAGAATTTCCTGCCTTTCTGCAGCACCTGTCCGATGGTTGATTTCAGCTCAAATCATGGGATGGAACCCCATGTCAGACACCATGCTGATCATGGAGCCTGCTTAAGATTCTCTCTCTTTCTCTCTCTCTCTCTCCCTCCCTCCCTCAGACCCTCCCCTGTTTGTGCTCATGCACATGCACCCTCCCTCTCTCTCTCTCTCTCAAAAAAAAAGAATTTCCTGCCATTTTCAGATCAAATAATATTCCTCTGTGTGTACAACACATTTGGCTGAGCGGTTAATCAGTCGATGAACACGTGGGTTGCTTGCACATCGTAGCTGTTAATCGTGCCACTGGGAATATGGGCGTGGGAATCTCTTCGAGGCTTTGCTTTCGGCTCTTTCCAGAAGAATTGCTGGATCGTGTGGTCGCTCTGTGTGTGATTTCCTGAGGAGCCGGCAGACTGCTCTCCACGGTGGCTGCGCCGCTTTCACCCATCCCACCAGAAGGGCGCGAGGGTCAGGAGGGGCAGTTGTCCACACGTCTCCCCGTCCCCGGCTCCCTTTCCAAGCCCAGCCCCCGGCGGCTCCGTCCCTCGGCGCGGCCACCAGTTCATTTCACCCGAGCTGCCTCCAGGTTGACCTCCCCGTGTCCTTTCTCCTCCTCGACGCAGCTCAGCTGTGGAGGACGCGTGTTTGTGCCTCACCGCGAAGACGGGCTTTTTCATTCAGATACTCATGTTTCCTAAATTCGCGGGGAAAGACCATTCGTCTGCCCTGCGTCACGCGGGATGCTTGGCAGGAATCGACTTGGCGGCTGTTGCCAAGACGGGAGGCTCAGACCAGACGCCACGTGGCATCTTGGAACATCCTTCTTGCTCCGGAGTCAAAGGAACAGAGCATCTCCACTAGGCACGCTCCTCTCTTGCCGTCCCGGGGGCTGCGCCGTGGCTTTAGCTTCTTCCCTGCTCTTCTGGGCTGTGCAGAGTCCATTCTGTTCACCCCGTGCTGCCCCTGACCTTCAGCTCGGGGTGGTCAGGACAAAGGCAGCGGAAGAGCCGGGCTGAGTGAGGGTGGCCCCTGGGAACCGTGCAGGCTCCTGATGTCAAGGCCAGGAGGGAGTCTCCCAGGAGGGAGACTGGGATTGTGGCTATTGGGTCACCTCCTGCAGCGCTGGGGGGGGGTCGGGACTCGCCTGCTTAGCTCGCCCTCCTGCCGAGCCCCACCCCCCAGAGCTCACCACTGCTGACAGTGCGCTGCAGGGAGAAGTGTCAGCACAGAGGTGTGGAGTGCGGGGGGGCACAGGGCCCCAGGAGAGACGGGAGGTGCAGGTTCTCAGCCAGGCCGAGGGCCGGGAGGGTGGGCACTGAGGGGCCTGGGAGGGGCATGGCAGGAGACACACAGCTCTGCAGGGGCTGGGTGAGAAGAGCTGGGACTGGTGGCCATAACTGGTGGGAGGGGGGAAGGAAGAGGAGGGTGGGGAGGGAAGGAATGGGGCCAGGCTACCAAGCCGGCAAAGGGTGGGAGGCAGGGGATGACACCCAGGGGTCTTTGGGGGAGGTCACATCCAGGGGCAGGTCTGGAGGAGGGAGGGAGAGCCTCGTGGGTTGGAGAGCCTGTTGGATGCTGAATTATCCAAGTAGCAGTAACAAGGGCCCGAATTCAGAGAGGGACAAGCCAGGAAGGAGACTCGAAAGACAGTTAAGAGTTACAAATAACAAAAGGGGCCAGTGATTGAGAGGCTGCTTAATTACCAGCCACCCTGGGAGGAAACAAGTGTGTGGAGGTGAGTCCCTCGCCCGGCCACCCGAGGGTCAGTGGCCTGATGGCCTTGCCCCGTGTGCCGCGCTTGTGCTCAGGGCCTGGCGTGCAGGGCAGGGCTGGGGCGCGAGCAGGCATGGGGATGGGGGGGCATGTTGATGCAGATGGGACTGAGGTCACTTGGAGAAGCCATGGGGACCGCGTGGTCTGTGGGCAGGATCCCAGGCGGTGGATCTGAAGAGGGGCCCTGGAAGCATATGGGCAGCCCAGAGGTGGATTTGGGTGGGGTGGGGGGAGCAACCAAAGTGGTATGGGAGAAAGTGGAGGTCTGGGTTGAGGAGAAGACACACATGGTGGGAGGGGAGGGGGCAGCTGTATTCTCCCCCCTGAACCTGCTTACATAACCTTCCGGAGACATTTCTGTGACTTCTTGTTCTTGTTCCCACATGGGTGTCGTGCTTTTAAAATGTCAGGACCTGTCTGTCCAGCAAGTGAAGCAGGGTCACTGGCCACCTGCTCCGTACAGTCAGGTCACCCAGGTGTGAGCAGAGCCCCACTGAGAAGGACTGGTCCATATAAATGTCAGGGAGCTGCCTGGGAGGGTGTTTGGGGCATAGAAGGTTGGAGAGAGCTGGGCCTCCAGGAGGGGTGGTTCTTCCCTGTGCACCCCTGGCTATGAGATAGGCACCCCCTCATCCTCCTGATTGGCCCTTGTGGGGCCACCTTGCACAGGGCCACCAAGAGCTCAAGGCTTTCATGGGAGTGCCTCCATCTTTTTTTTCTTTTAATGTTTTATTTATTTCCGAGAGAGAGAGAGAGACAGCGTGAACAGGGGAGGGTCGGAGAGAAAGGGAGACACAGAATCCGAAGCAGGCTCCAGGCTCTGAGCTAGATGTCAGCACAGAGCCTGACACGGGGCTCAAACCCACGAACCGTGAGATCCTGACCTGAGCTGAAGTCGGACGCTCAACCGACTGAGCCACCGAGGTGCCCAGGAGTACCTCCATCTTGATGATGCCTCCATTTGGGCTTCATCTTGAGCCCTGACAGCCGGCACCTGCACCTTTAGCCTTACCCTGACTGTGTTTCCAGAACTCACGACTCCTGTCCTGTCCCAGGCTGTGCACCTGCCCTTGGCCTATTCCTCTCCCGCCCCAGGGATCCGAGAGCCGGGTAGCACTTGATGTCTATTTTTGTATAATCTTTGAACTAGAATAGTTTTTACATTTGCAAATGGTTGGGAAAAAAATCAGAAGACTATCTTGTGACACGTGAGAATTATATGAAATTTCAGTTTCAATGTCCATAAGGTTCTGCTGGACAAGCTACGCCCATTCATTTGCATATGGCTACTTTGGCTTGACCTTGGCACTGTTGAGTAGTTGTGACAGAGAGCGTAAAATTTTACTTTCTGACATTCGGCCGAAAAAGTATGCCGACCCTGTCCCAACCCGTCCGTTCCCACCCAGGGCGCCAGGCCACCGGCATGAGAAGGGGTGTGACTTCCTTCCTCTCCCTGTTATGTGTTGGTGGAGGCCAGATTGTTGCTGGGGCTCCAGAGTATTAAAGAATTTAATGAGATGGTATCCTCTTATTTGTATTGGTTTTCTTTTCCTGGAATTTTAAGTACTCCTGGGTGCCTGGGTGGCTCAGTCAGTTAAGCATCCGACTTCGGCTCAGGTCATGATCTCACGGTTCACGGGTTCGAGCCCCTCGTCGGGCTCTGTGCTGACAGCTCAGAGCCTAGAGCCTGCTTCAGATTCTGTATCCTTCTCTCTCTCTGACCCTCCCCTGCTCATGCTGTCGTGTTCTCTCTGTCAGAAATAAATAAAACATTTTTTAAAAATTAACAACAAAAAAGAAATACTCCTCACCATTGCATAGAGGTTAAGGGCCCTGGCTTCACGCTGCCTGGCTTGGGCAAGTTGCCTCCCCTTTCTGCCTCAGTTCCCTCACCTAGAAATTTAGAATAACGATGGCACCTACCTCACAAGGCAGTGAGAGAGTTGGAATGAGTGAAATATATGGTAAGCTCTTAGAAACAATGCCTGGTACATGGTAACTATGCAGTCATTCTCAAAATCAAACAGTACAGAGCATATAAAATTCAACCCTGCCCCACCCCCATCGCTAGCAGCCTGGGTTTTTGTCTTCTGCACCCTTCTGTGTCCACATGCATACAAGTGTACACAGGTGTGCATGTACATAACTTTATTTTTTTAATGCTTATTTGTTTTTGAGGGAGAGAGCATGAGCGGGGGTGGGGGTGGGGGCACGCAGGGGAGGGGAACAGAGGATCCGAAGTGGGCTCTGTGCTGACAGCAGCGAGCCCGCCATGGGGCTTGAACCCACAAATTGTGAGATCATGACCTGAAGTTGGATACTTAACCGACTGAGCCACTCAGGTGCCTACGTACATACCTTTAAGTGGAACCATAATATACTCTTTACTCTGTAACTTCCTTGTTTTTTTTTCCATTTACTAACATCAAAGATACCACCCATCCCCCCCCTCCCCCTTTGGGTCTATACGTGGAAATCTAATTCCAGGCAAGGGCATAGGTCAGCTTCTTTCCCAGAAGGGAATCAGAGAATGGACACAGCTTGTGGGCTGGGGTGGGGGCCGATGTGCCTCAATCTGTAGGTGAGGTACATGCGCATCTGTCTCGACAGTACCCACCTGCTCTATGCCCAGGGGCCGCGAGTAGGCCCCGCATCAGGACAGCCAGCCACAGCCACGACTCCGTTACCCGCCCCTGTGACGCCAGGATAAAAATCCCTCCCCCCTCTGGGCCTCTGTCCTCCCTTGTGAAAGGAAACCGTTGGATGGGAGGGTCAATGGGCCCTTTCAGCAGTTTCCTCCTGTGAAGCCCAGGCCTCGTCAGCCCTTATACAGTGTTGCCGCCACAGAGCCTGGTCCCCAGGGGCTGCACTGGCCTCACCGATCGGGGAGCAGCAGCCGAGAGCTAAGCCTCCTCTCTCAAGCCTCCCCAGTGCAGTTCAGCTTGTCGCTTTAAAGCCAGGAGCTCTTTGTTTCCCAGGCTGCTTTGGCTCAGACTATGATCGCGTCTGTGGCCTTTTAGCAGGAGGAAGCCAGCGTGGGGGTTGGCATGTGCCTCTGAGTGCCTCCCCTGCCTCTGATGTTTCTCTGACTCCATGTGCCCCTCACGGCACCCTCTGCCAGAAGTAGGTAGGGAAAAGGCAGTGATTATACCCATTTTCCAGATGTAGACAGAGGCTAAGAGAGAACTCCTCTCACTGCTTGGTTCAGAACTTTGCCCGCATATCCTGTGGGAAGTAGAGAGAGCTAAAGACACGTAGGAGACCCTCAAAGGAAGGTACTGTCTGGTGCCAGCTTGCCAGTTGGGTACCAAGGCTGTTGACCAAGTGTGTAGCCCATAGAGCAGACCACCCGTAGTCCCTAGACAACCCCCCCCCCCAGCATACCCATCACAGAGTGAGCCTGTGGCCTTACCCTGCTTTGTCACAGCCCCAGGGTATCTGGGTGGCTGGATGTATGTAGGGGGTCTGGACCAGAGTCACTGTGAGGCCACTCCTCATCGAGTGGGCGGAAGCTTCTGCAGGTTTGGGTTGGGGCACTGGGCACCCTGGCCGGGCCTCTTCCCTAAAGACATGTGTCCCGCACCCTCATGGGCTCCTTGCCGTCCAAGCTGGGCGGCTCTCTGCCCGGGTCTGGCTGGCGTAGCTTTTCGAGAACACGGGCAGCAGGAAGCAGTCTTGGCAAATCTGTTTAGCGGCTGTTACCAGGAACAGTGATTTTGTGCAGCCTCGTGTCCTCTGTTGTGGTAAATAACAGATAATGACATTTCCCGGCAGCGGCGGGCCCTCACCTCTCCGGCTGCACCCTGCAAGCTGCCACACTCCAGACGGCCTGCGATTCTTCATCGCTCTCAGATGGCCTGTTTTTCCTCCTGCGACATTTCCCTCACGGCTGTTTGCTGGTCCCTGACCTTAGCTGGAGGTGGATTGAGCCAGTCCTGTTCCCCCACGGGGCGCGCACAAGGCGCCTCTCGTGCGGGTGGGGGCAGCTGAGGGGAGGGGGTGCTGACTCTCCTGCAGTTCCCTTTAGGCTGGGCTTCCCATCCAAGATTCAGACCTTTCTCAGAGTGGGGCTGGGGGGCTCTGTAGCTTCCCTTCCAGACCCTTCCCTCACCCCTGTTATCCCACCCTCTGTGGGAGGGATGGTCTCCCAGTTACAGATGGGCAAACTGAGGCTGGGAGGCCTTCCAGAGGCCCTTCTGTGCAGGAGCCGCATCTGCCTTGCTGAGTTTCCAGGTGCAGACAGGAGTGTGGTTTGGGACGGCCAGGGAGAGAGGCCGGAGCGCCTGGCACCTCAGAGCCCCCCGCCTGGCTCCTCACGGCCTGCCCTGGCATCTCAGTCACTTTCCAGATCATGCTCTGCTTCCTCACTCGTCCATCTTGCTCAAGTGCGATCAGTGTGCCCCTTCCTCCCCGTGCCTTCCGTGGCTCCCTACTGCCTGTGGAATGAAGTCTAACCGCCCCCACAGGGTATCCAGGCCTCTTGGTCCATTCCCTGGATACGAGCTGCTGCCTTTAGCAGCATTCACGAAACACCCGGGGTTGGGCCTGACGCCACGTGGCCCAGACCTGTGGCCGCTCTCCTTGGTGCTCTGTCCCTGCACAGCACCAGGGCCCCTCCTTGATCGTTAGTGCTGCTGCTCCTGGAATGTTTTTTTTTTTTTAATGTGTTTATTTATTTCTAGGAGAGAGAGAGAGAGAGAGACAGGGTGAGCAGGGGAGGGTCAGAGAGAGAGGGAGTCACAGACTGAAACAGGCTCCAGGCTCCGAGCTGGCAGTCAGCACAGAGCCCGACTCGGGACTCGAACCCACGAACCGCGAGATTGTGACCCAAGCGAAAGTCGGACGCTCAACCGACTAAGCCACCCAGGCGCCCCACTCCTGGAATGTTTTGAAGCCTAGGATGTTTGTCTAGTCTGCTGTATTTTTCAAGTGAAAAAAATCAGTGCCAACAACAGGTATTTTTTGGCTTCAAGGATATCTGCTGTGTCCCAGGCACCGGAGGGAGAGGGTATTTTCACTAAACTGACTTTTATGATAATCCCATAAAGTCAGAGAAGGCAGTACAGACCCCAGGGACAAGTGGGGCTCCTGAGGGACTGGAATGTGCCATGCTGAGTTGGTGGGGGCAGGGCTGGGGGGTGGGTGGGTTTCCAGACTTGAACCAGGAGGCAGTTGGTACTGACTCGGCTTCTGGCAGACCCTCACCAGCCTTCCCCAGTCTCCCCAGTCCTTCCCTGCTTTGTACCCTGGCCTCTGCTGAGCAACCAGTTTGTTGGAAGACTAGCAATTGCATCCAGCCTCAGGCCCCACGGCAGCGCTCCTAGTCCCCTTCTGCCTCCCCCAGGTGCTGGGCCCAGAGGCAGCCCCATCCCCTACTCTGCTCTCCCTCTCCACCAGCCCCATCACTGAAAATCCAAGTCCCTTTCAGATTAAACAAACATTTATTGGCATGTAGGGCACCACCGTCCAGGTTCGGGAGCTCCCACAGGGAACAAGGCAGACAGAGCCTCCGCCCTCCCGAAGCACTTTCCAGGGGTGGTGAAATCGACAGTAGCCGCACACGGATCAATATGGGAAGTTCGCTGATGTGTAAGGCCTCTCCACTCCTCTCCCTCTCCTGGAGGTTGCCTGGCCTTCCTCCAGCGCTGGTCCTGTGTGTCAACTACCACTGGGCAGCTCTTCCCAGGGAGTCAGCTCACACTGCAAATATCAGCGCATCTAACGCCATTATCCCCCCGCCCCTCCCCTGGCCCTGTTACCTTCATCACCGCCCATCAGCAGCCTCAGCACGACCCTGGAGCCCTTCCTTTCCTCACCTCCTTTATCTAGCTAGGAACTGGAATTCCACAGTAATCCGGGAATGGTCTGGAAAAAGAACCTTTGCTGAGACTGCAGAGGACAGATGGACCAGAAAAGCGACTGAATCACTCAGCAAAAGCACTTTTTCTGAGATGCAGATCTGATCTGTCCCTCCTCTCCTAGAAAGCAGTAGAATCCCAGCCTTGGGCCACACTGTGCTTGTCACTCAGGCCCTCCCTCCTTCCCTGGACAACTTCATTCATGCCAGCTACCTGCTAAAGTTGGGCGTCTGAATGAAATGAGGTCCTTTTTCTCCAAGGACTCATAGTGGGGAGGGAGGGGGAGGCACAATCATGGGAGAGACAATTTCAATACAGTGCAATCAGCAGTCTAGAAAAGGCCAGCTCATATTGCTCTGCCGGGGCAGGGGCGGTAAACCAAGGAAGAAGCCCTGCGGGAGGAGAGATTTGGATTGTGCCCGAAGGATACACGGAGGTTTGCTAAGCATGAAGCAAGCCTGGGAGAAAGCATGGAGGGGTGGAAGTTTCTAGAGTGTTGGGAGCAGACAGTGAGGCAAGCGGGTGGGCTTGGAGGGGCTGGAGGGTTAGGTGGGGGTGAAGGAGCACTGTGGTCCGGTGCACGCACGTGTTTTCCTCTCTCTCCGCCCCTCCCCTAGAAGCCTCGCCGTGCTCGCAGCCTGGTCCAGGACCTGGTGGTAGTGGGGCCGTGGCGGGCGTTGCTACCCGCCCGATTGTAGGGAAGGGGCTGGTGGAGGCTTAACAGGAGCCTCTTGCCCGTGCAGATTTCAAGCCTTCCGCAGTGGGGCTGTGACTTCAGCGAGTCTGAGGTCAGGCCCGCACACTGGTCACATGCCCTGGAACCACAGAGTTCCCGAGCTAGGATCTGTGGGGCAGACCTGGCCAAGGGCTCCTTGCGCAGCCAGTGAGGACCACGGTGGGTCTCCTGGTCAGGGGCGGCTTTGTGGCAGTCCACGAGAGCCAGGCTTATTTGCAGCCATTAGTTCAGGGGCCGCAAAGAGGCGCAGGGCATTTTCAACATGCTGGATGTGAGGACAAAAAGAAAAAAAAAAAAGATCCGGTCTCTTCCTCCAGCTGTGGTTCTGAGAACCGGGGTCCTTTAACAGAACCAGAGCCAAATTTCTACGAGGTGGCAGGCGTGCCCCCAGCGAGAAGCTGCCTGCAGGCGGCCTGGGCCCAGGGCTGCTGGAAGCAGAGGTGGGTCGTGCAGCCAGGGCTGGGCCGCGGGAGGCCAGGGCCGGCTGTGGGACTTTCGGTTCCCTGTGTTCCTTCCCGGCACGGACGGTGTCTGTCTCAGAAAGTGAGCTGCCGCTTCTTTTCAGGCCACCGTTGTTCATAGGACCGTTCTGTCCACTTGTTCTCTCCCAGTGACGTCTGTTTCCTGGTCCCTCTACGCAGGGGGTCGCAGAGGGCACGGGAGAGAGGCAGGGCTGGGAGCAGGATCCGAGCCCAGACTGAGCAGGGGTGTGACCCCAGACACATTACCCAAGCTGTCCGCCCCACTCCCGTCCCTGTTAAATGGATAATCCGGGTAAAACACTCATGCCGTGCCCAGCACGAAGTGCGTGTTATATAAGCTCTTGCTTTTTATTATGATGGACCCGGGTCCCCACCCTGGCCCTGCCACTTCCTTGTAACATGAATTTGGCCAAGCTACCCGACATCTCGGGGCCCTCAATTCCTCATCCATGACATTCAGATCATAAAACCACCCTCTCAGGGCTGTTGTGAATGTAAACGAGATTGAATGTGATAATGATAATGCGTGTTGAGCACCGAGCGTGGTGCCAGGCGTGGAATAAAGTGCTCAATAAATGGTGGCTATTATCATTATTATGAGTTGTAATTCTAAGTAACCACACAGCAGGGAGCAAGATGGATGTAAACCGGCTCCCCCCACCACCTGGGCCTTTCCCTGCCCTGAGTCCTTCCTGACAGAGGGGAGCTGGAGAGCTGCAGGCCACCGTGTGACATGGTGGTCCTGGAAGACCCTCGGCCGGACCCCCCACCCCGGAGATTCAGGTGTAGTGTGGTGGACCCAAGGCTGGGAGTCTGGGGGACAAGATAGGCTAAGCCACGGCTCAGGCGCCGTCAGTCCCAGGAACCCAGGCTGGCAAGCAGGGCACAGAAGCAAGGAGCCCTTCCCCTAGGCTGGAAGGAGCTAATGAGGGCTCAGGGATTCAAGTTGCGGGACTTGTCAGAGCCACGTGGAGGCGAGCAGGCTGTGTTCAGAGCTTCTGAAAAGCTTGTTGGTGGAACTCCACCGACCATTCAAATACTCCTTTTCCCTTGGGGGGTTGGCTCAGTGCCGAGCGAGCCCTGAGGTGCCTACCAGGCCCCGGGGATTTTGGGAGGGTTGTGTTCAAGGACCCTGGCAAAGCTGCTCTCAGAGGACTAACAAGTTCTTATGCACGTTTCTCCCCATGTTTGTCTGGAGAAGAGGCAAAAATCGGGCCTGAGAGGCAACGCAGAGGACAGGCGGGACCAGGAAGACCTAGCGGGATTGAGGGGGCAGGTGGGACAGCGTCTGGGCACGTGCAGCCAGCCCGCCGCTTCGTTCTGCCTGAAGCAGGCAGTGCGCAGGGATGATCCCAAGCCCTATCCAAGCATGATTTCTTATCGTGTGCCTGGGGTGTTAACAGTCCGTAGCTTTTTCCGGTCTTCTTTCCAACCGCCACTCTCCACTCAGGGCTCCGTGCTGTGTGGCTGGAGTGAGGTGTTCTGGAAGCCAGTCCTGAAATGTGCGGTGCTTCCTTTCAGCTGGGGGCTGGGGGCGACTGAATGGCAGGGGTCAGCGGCTTACCTGATGGGGGTCGGCCTGCTCAAAGCTGGCCGTGCAGCCTTCCGGAAGCCCGTGTGAGGAACGGAGACCCAGCCCCGTATGGTCATGCACCTGCTCCCCACAGCCAGGGTGGAGACTGCTGGGGTTTCCCTGGCCAGGCATTAGGGTGGGAGGCACAGAGGAAGTGGACTTCCTTCTGAAATCCTTCTCCGGTCGCTTCCTGGCTTCTGTGTCAGACAGAGCATCAGATGGCTGGCAGTCTTAAGGCTGCCCGTCTTTGGGCCCAGTGACTCGAAATTTGCAGGCAGTCAGGGCTAAGGTCAGCGTGCCTTCAGCCCCACTGGGCCCTCTCATACTTGAGGTTCAACCTTGTCTGTAACTCTGGAGGAGGGGCCAGCTGTGCCATCACTGGGGGTTGGGGGATAAGTGTCTGTCCAGGCAGCCACTGAGGGCTCAGATAGCATGGGTTCACACCCCAGCTCCCCGTGTTGAAGTTACTTAACCTCAAGCCCAAGATCCCTTGTGTGTGAAATGAGGACAATAGCACTCACCTCCTAGTTTATTATGAAAATTAATAAGATTCTACATAAGACATCTAGCTTGGTGCCTGGTAAAGCGTGTAAGTATTTATAAGAGGTATGTCGGTATCTGAGCTAAAGTCATCCAGCCACGGGACCTGGGTTCCAGATACTGAATCCAATGCAATCAGGCGTTTCGAGCCCCTGTACTCCTGGCCCATGGGGGCTGCTGATGCACCTCCAAACCTGCCCGATGATGTCTCCGGGGTTCAGCAGGGCTGCGCGTGTGATCAGGGGGCCAGTGACTCAGTGAGGGCATCTGGAAGAGGCTGGGGGACAAGGCCGACCATCTACATTTGAGCCGTAGACAACCAGAAAGTCCTGTCTCCTGCCTATTTGTACCTGTGCTTTCAGCTTCGTAAATCTGTCCTGACCCACAAAATATAGATCTGGTCAAAAGAACGAACTTGGGGCTAGTGATTTCCAAAGTATTTAGCACAGACTTCCTTTAAATAGGAGCTCTGCTTCTCCATTTAAAATAGATTTTGACTTAGCACAATTTGATTTACATTTTGGGCGCTATCGTTCCATATATTTTCCTGTGCATATATTGACTTCCAAATAGATATAGGCTGCTTATACATATTTATACAGTGGAGCACCACACTATGCATGCTGTTTATAACATGCTTTTTAAATTTAACTTCTTGTGAATGTTGTTCCATTTCAGGACAAATAACAGCTTCTCTGTGATCGTTTCCACTTCCCCTGGTTTGCACTGTCAGCGTTTTTATCGCTGTAGCTTTCCCAGAGCACGAGCAGATTGCTCCTTGTTGCAGATTGCTCCTTGTTGCAGATTGGGCCTCTAGCCCCCGGAGCACGTCGTGGGGGGAGGGGCAGACTTGCGGGCTTTCCTCTTGACGTGGCCTCATGCAGGTGCTGCGGTCACTTGGCGGAACCACTCCTTCCCCCGCTCCCAGGTTAGCTCGCCGCTGCGTGAGCGCCGCAGCAGTGTGGGTCCTGATCGGTAGGCTCACCTCCAGACCATCCTCAGCTGATGATCGGAACTGTCTGGAAGGTCCTTTTCTAGATGAGTGTGACCAGTTCATAAAGTCCTCCGTTCAGCGGGACACTCATCGAGTCCTTGAGGACAAAGGGTCCTGCCAAGTTCACCCTCCTCCTGCCTGGAACACAGCCTTACAACCCGTATCAAACATTTGTTGAATTAAAGCACCACATATTTTTAAATGAACCACAGCACCGTGTACATTCTCCGGTCCTTGCGTGGAACATTCGAGCCCCTTTCCGTCTTTTTTTCCCTTGACTGAGCATCACGAATGTGGCTTCTGTGTGATAGCTGATGACACCACAAAGCCCTCAGGACCCGGCGCGGGGAGTGTGGCTCTTTCCCGCTCGGCGGATGCCCCCAGACCTCTGCTCCCGTGAGGTGTTGGAAAGCGTGCCCAACGGTCATTCCCGCCCTGCGCTGGCACTGTGCCCCCTCCCGTCTTCTGACAGCAGCAGCTAGGGGACCCCCGAGAGGCACGGGGTCTGCTTGAAATGGGTCAGGGGTTCACAGTGAGGGTGTGAAGGCTTGGCCTGGGAGGAAAGTGCTTGAGCCCTGGTGTACATGGCCTCTCAGACTTTCTTGTACCTTCTGTTTCGTGGCTGTGGTGTGTGAAGGCGAAGGTTTGGACTGCAGTGTGGGGGCTCTAGGGAATAGAAGGGGGAGCCGAAGTGGCCTGGATTATGAGGATGTCAAAGAGGCAGCTGATCAGACCTTGGAAGGAGTCTGCAAACACGGGTGGCCTGTGGGATGTACCCTTGGGGAAGCAGGCAGAAGCAGTCATGTGGAGGGTGGGGTACACATCCCTTCCCCCCATCCTTAACAAAGGACCCTTGGTGTCCTTTCCTCTGTGGCTGGGCAAACCTGGGTTCGTGCCCCATCCCCTGAGAGTGAGGCCCACCTGGCCAGCAGTCCTACCCCAGGCACTTCACCCCACGCACGGCCTCTCCCATTGCCCTGCTGTTAGCATTGCTTGGTGTGGACGGGAGCACACCCTGGCTTGTGCTGCTGTTTCCTGTCTCTGTGTGTCTCTCTCATCTCCCCAACAGATTGGCACTTTCTAGAAAGGACTATGTCTTGCCTTTCCAATATCTCCTATATATTTGTTCATTCATTCATTCCATAAACATTCATGTGCCAGTCACTGGAGACAGGAAGGTGAACAGAAATAGACAGGGCCTCGGCACTTGGGGACCTGACAGCTTAGTAGAGGGAAGTGACAGTCACCACGTAAATGAGGGTAAAAATCTTGACTCTGGCAGCGGAGGAAACAGAGGCCAGAGACTGTTATGGAAGCTCCAATGAGGCAAGAAGTCAGGGAAGGATTCCTTGAAGAAGTGGCGCTTTTGCTGAGGTCTGAAGGGTGCATAGGTTAACCATGAAAGAGTGTGGCCAAGTGCATTCCAGATGCATGGAGCAGCATATGCAAAGGTCCTGTGGCAGAAGAAGCAAGTGAGGAGCAGGGACTAAAGGCAGGTCAACCTGGCTGGGTCCCAGAGCATGGAGAGCGAGGTAGTAAAGCAGCAGAGTGAACTGAGGCAGACGAGGAGCATCCAGCCTGAGCAGGCATTGCATGCCACGTGAAAGCAGGTGGTCTTCATCCAGAGAACAACAGGAAGTCTCTGAAGGCTTTTAAGCTGGCAGGGACAGGAGAAATGACATGATTAGATTTGCATTTTGAAAAGATCACTCCTGCTGCTGTGCCAGGAACCACCTGGAGGCTGGCCAAAGTGGGGGTGAGGAGACCTGCTGGGAGGCCACGGTACAGGCCAGGCAGTGAAGACAGACAACCACCGGCCACGGCGTGGATCGGTGGGGGCAGTGGCGGGGAGGCGACAGTGTCCAGGGAGCTGTGGAGTTCTTGGAGATGGATTGTTTGGTGGGGATGAGGGGGAGTGAGGATCAAGGATGATTCTGTGCTTGGACTTGTGTGACTGATGGGTGCTGGCACCCTCCACTGGGACAGGTGTGCAGGAAAGAACCGCGATGCCGCTGCTCTTTACCGCGTGGTGTTCTAAGCACTTTCATGAATCATCTCCCTTGATCTCCCAACTCTGGCAGGAATCCGCCCCGTACCACTGCTTAGCGGGCGAAGAAATAAGGCTCAGAGAAACTTAGAAACAAGTCCAAGGTTGCGTCTTAATGGCAGACGGTGCCTCCTTGCCCCCAAAGCCTGTGGACTGTGCCCTGAGCCACCCCCTTCTGGGCTGGAATACGTATTTGCAAAAGGCGGGCGTGGAGGGAAAGAGAGAGTGCAGGTGCGGGCTGAAGGCCTAGAGCTTCGTTGCTTCTGCTCTGACGCAGGCCCAGGAGCTAGACTTGCTTCGTTTAATGCTCACAGGTCCAAGCTGCAGGAAGCAAAGGACAGTCGAGCCCGGGAAGCTGGTGGTCGCTGCCCCAGGGCGATTCCGCTCAATGGAAGCCCATCTCCAGGCCCTGAGACTGTCCCTGACATAAGGGTGCTGTGTGCCCTTTGCATCGGGTTGATGTCATGGCTGCCTCACCCTCTCTGTCACTGGCTTTTTCAAATACCACCTGCCTAATTTCCTTTATTGGAAACCCGGAGCAAAGACCAAGCCCATAAGGAGAAAAGGCACATTATTCTCTTACAGATCCGAGATTTAATAGAGCAGCAGTTATGTATGATTTGAACTGGAGCATGTTATCTTTTTGCTGGCCTGGGTTCCCTAGCCAGAGACACTGCAGGCTCAGGAAGGCGACTAGGAACGGACCACGGGCTCCACCGGTGATGGCTGGTAGCCCGAAGACAGGCTTGTGCATCAGCTGGGGCAGGAGTGTCCTGCCGTGCCGCCCCGGCCCCCGACAGCGTTCCACGGGACAAGAAGCAGGGGAACGTCTGGGACATACAACCCAACCCTCTTCCTCCCCTCCAGACTGGGAATTGACCCATAGCCTTTGGCCCCGCCTCTGGAAGGCCACGGCCATGCGGCTCCTGCCCCCGGGCTGGGCAGTTCTGTGTCCCGAGGTCCACCCGACGTCCTCAGGTGGAAGACGACACAGCTGCTATGCATCTTGCCCCAGAGCACAGGTGTTCGTTCACCCGGGCAATACGTACTGAGGGCATGTGCATGCCCCTCCTTCAAGGCTCGCTTCACGTCCAGGTGTTTGCTCCTAGAACCAGTGTCATGCAGCTGATAAGCAGTGTGGCTGCGCCCCAATCCCAGCAAAGCCTCTTCTCAGGTATCAGCCACGCTCCCAGGAATGCAAACCAGCTCCCTGAAGAGCCAGGGGCACCAGCTTGGTACCCGGGTGAGGGAGGGTGTTACCCAGCTCTGCCGAGGTCTGGGGGAAGGGAGCCTCCCAAATCCCGATTGTCCCCAGCTAGCTGTGGAGCCTTGAGCAGGTTTTAACACCTCTGAGCCTCAGTTTTCTCATCTGTATAATGGAGATCATAACACGCCCCTCCCGCATACTTTGTCACCAGGGTCCCAGTGCCTGGCACATGCAATTGCTCAGGAAATGGTAGCCACTGGTCTTCTATTCTCTCCATATTCGTAGTGGCTTCATCTCACTGGGAGGGGCAGGGGGTGCTTTGAGGTGAGCTGTCGTCCGACACCATAAGCATGAGGAAAATCTCGCCTCTCTGGGAGGGCCACGCGTGTACCATTTATACAGAATGGTGGGAATTCGCAAGGAAGGCAGCCAGCTGGCTTCAGTGTTTCCTTTGGCTCTCTTTACCCCCAGCAGGAGAGGCTCGTGTTGTTTTGAGGCGCCCCGTCTGGACTTATGGGGCCCCCTGTCCTAGGGGTATAGGGTTGAGGGTGAGTACTGGGAGAGGTGGCGGAATCGCCAGACCAGGTCAGGGATGGCAGCTCAGGACCCCTGGGAGACAGGCTGCTGGCCCCTGGTGTCACTACACCCCAGCCTGTCGCAGATCCCAAACCCAGGCCTCGTACAGAAGTAGCTGGACCCCTTCCCCCTCCAAGGGACTGTGGGCGCCCGGAGGGAGAGCAGTGCAGCAGTGAGCACCCCAGACGGCGCTCACTGACCCCTCCCCAGTTGGACTGCACCACCAGAGACCCCAAGCTTAGAACCTTCATTAGAGCCCAGGAGGGGCCCCGGTTGTGGCTGGGATGGACTTCCTGCCGGCCCAGATGGA
>NW_027551561.1:2405889-2406981 GCF_008692635.1 Crocuta crocuta | reverse complement strand
GACGAGAGCTTGAAGCAGATTACATTTTATAATAAATAAAAATGACGTTTCTGGTCCCCGAGCGTTGAATGGTAGCAAATGTATCCCCCCCACCGACGCATCACAGCTTTCCCTCTGCTGAGAGCCGGCTCCCGCCTCCCCGCCTTGCTGGGCTCAGCCACCTGACTGGGTGGTGACGACATGCTCTGGGAAGCCAAGTCGGTGACATTTCCCTCTCTGAGGAGAGTGTGTTCCTTGCTCAGTTGGCAGCCTGCGGAAAAGGCCAAGCTACAGATCCCGCCTTCCCTGGGTGGCGGCGGGAGGCAGGAGAGAGAGCCCCCCAGCCCAGCAACGAGAGAGCCCCCCAGGCAGCTTCCTCGAGGCAGAAAGATGGATTAGCCAGTGGGACAGTCCTCTGGAGGAGGATGTGCTGCCACTGAATCATACTTGCCTGGGTTAGCTGGGGACGGGTTTCAGCGCCGCGAAGCCCCCCTCTGCCTCCCCGCGAATTTATCCGGGCCCTGCCCTCCCCGGCCTGTTGCTGTGCGTTTCAGAGAAGCCAAATGTGTATGTAGAAGTTACACGCTTAAGCACCACTTGGGGAAGGAAGAGCACTGCAGAAACCAGGCTCTGGCCACTTCCGTGTCTGGGAAAAGGATACAGTAGCTCTAGAGTCAGACCTACCCATGACTTACGTGCTGCATGAACTTGGACAGATTTTCACACTGTTCTGAGCCCGGGGCTGCTCACCTGTGAAATGGCCTACCGCTTCCATAACAGGATTGCTGGGCAACGTGGCCTAAAGCTGTCACTGGTGTTTCTCACCAGACCATCTTCTCATCTTGTCAGGCACGCAGGCGAGTTTTTTGTGAGGTCATATATAAGCGTATGTTTTCTCTGTTGACTAACATTGGTCCCTGCCCACATCACCAGGTATGAACACGATCTGCTAAGAACTTAAGGCCACAACATATCTGTTAGGTTTGCCTGGATCTTCTGCTGGCATCTAGTATCTGGCTTGTGTCCAGAACTCTGCTGTGGAAAATGATGCAGCTGTGAATACCAGCAAGCTTTTTTTTCCTTTCTTTTTTTTTTTTTTTTTTTTTTTTTTTT
>NW_027551561.1:2401417-2405419 GCF_008692635.1 Crocuta crocuta | reverse complement strand
TGATTATATATCATGACGGGCCGTGGGTGGGGACGTCCATTGGGCCCCAGAGCCAGCCACGGGTTTCAGATGCTCTGTGCCCTCTGACTCATGTACCCTGCTTCCGTCCCCTTGGAAGGTGCCAGAGGGTTCCTCGGTTCGTTTTCTCAGCCCTCAGCTGAGGGGGAGGTGGCTGAAGTGTTTACATTCCCATGTTCTCTCTCTTGTAGAAAGTGTGCACCAAGTGTGGGATCGAGGCCTCCCCCGGCCAGAAGCGGCCTCTGTGGCTGTGTAAGATCTGCAGTGAGCAGAGAGAGGTAGGATGCCCAGGGCGGCGGGTGGGGGTGGGCTGGAGCGGGCTGGGTGGGCGCACGTGCATTTGGGGAAACTCTTGGTTCATCACTGGGAGGGCCTTCCCTGCGGGCCAAGGAGGACCTACCAAGGGTGGCCAGGGAGAAGGGCAGAAGCCCTGCCCGTTCCACAGTGCGGCGGCGGCGGCACCCCGGCCTGGGGCCTGAGGTTTCGGTGGGAAGCCACTCACACTGACTGTGGGTGCCTGTGGCATTTTGTGCGAGGCTGGTGCTCCAGGAATAGTAGTGGCCGCCCTAGGTTGAATGTGTCCTATGCACCTGACACTGTGCCGAGTTCTTTATATGTATAAGTTCGTTTCATCCTCACACAAGCCCAGAGGTGGGTGCTATTATTATCCGCTTTTGCTGATGGGGAAATGGAGACCTAGAGGTTAAGAAACTTACGGGCACGGCTGCTAGTTAGTGAGAGAGCAGGAAACCCACCACAGCCAGACCAGGATCGGGGCCGAAACAGCAGGACGTCGGCAGGGAGCCTCTCTGCCATGGGGCGGGGATTGTGGGAACAGCAGGAGCCGGGCACGAGGGGGCACACCCCAGCTTTTCCAGATGTGGATTTATTGTTTTCCTTGTTTCACTTTGCAACGGATACACACTTTTAAAAAAATTATTCATTTTTTAACTTCCATCCAAGTTAGCATGTAGTGCTACAGTGATTTCAGGAGTAGATTCCTTAATGCCTCTTACCCATTTAGCCCATCCCCCCTCCCACCAATCCCTCCAGGAACCTTCTGTTTGTTCTTTATATTTAAGAGTCTTTTATGTTTTGGGGCGCCTGGGTGGCTTAGTCGGTTAAGTGTCCGACTTTCGCTTAGGTCATGATCTCGCGGTTCGTGGGTTCGAGCCCCGCGTCGGGCTCTGTGCTGACTGCCAGCTCAGAGCCTGGAGCCTGTTTCAGTCTGTGACTCCCTCTCTCTCTGACCCTCCCCTGCTCACGCTGTCTCTCTCTCTCTCTCCTAGAAATAAATTTAAAAAAAAAAAAAAAAAAAAAGAGTCTTTTATGTTTTGTTCCCCTCCCTATTTTTATATTATTTTTGCTTCCCTTCCCTTATGTTCATTTAATTTCCTCATATTAGTGAAGTCTTATGAAATTTGTCTTTCTCTAATTTCGCTTAGCGTAATAACCTTTAGTTCCATCCACGTAGTTGCAAATGGCAAGATTTTGTTCTTTTTGATTGCCGAGTAATAGTCCATTGTGTGTGCGTATATACACACTACATATATATCCATTCATCTGTCGATGGACATTTGGGCTCTTACCATAATTTGGCTATTGCTGAAAGTGCTGCTATAAACATTGGGGTGCATGTGCCCCTTTGACTCAACATTTCTGGGGGCACCTGGATGGCTCGGTCGGTTAAGTGTCCAGCTTCGGCTTAGGTCACGATCTCGTGGTTCGTGGGTTCGAGCCCTGCCTCGGGCTCTGAGCTGACAGCTAGCTCAGAGCCTAGGGCCTGTTTCAGATTCTGTGTCTCCCTCTCTCTCTGACCCTCACCTGCTCATGCTGTCTCTATCTCTCTCTCTCAGAAATAAATAAAACATAAAAAAATTTTTTTTGAATCAGCATTTCTGTATCCTATGGATAAATACCTAGTAGTGTAATTGCTGGGTCGTACAGTAACTCTATTTTTAATTTTTTTGAGGAGCCTCCATACTGCTCTCCCGAGTGGCGGCACCAGTTTGCGTCCCCACCAGCAGTGCAAAGTGCTCCCCTTTCTCCGCATCCTTGCCAACATCTGTTGTTGTCTGAGTTGTTGACGTTAGCCCTTCTGACAGGTGCGAGGTGGTTTCTCATTGTGGTTCTGATTTGTAGTTCCCTGATGATGAGTGGTGTTGAACATTTTTCATGTGCTGGTTGGCCATCTGGATATTTTCTTTGGAGAAGTGTCTATTCGTGTCTTTTGCCTGTTGCCTGTTGCTTCACTGGATTATTTGTTTCCTGGGTGTGGAGTTTGACCATGATACATACTTTGAATCTACGGATCCAGAAAACGTCTTCCGTTACAGGGCATTTTCAGCCAGCACTGCTGCCCTTGCACATTGCTATCCCACTAGCCCATGTCTTCTCTTCTGGAAACCCTGTCGGACACATTATAGAGCCTCCGTCCATCCTCCAGTGGCTCCCAACTGCCCTTTCCTGTTTCTTTCCTGATCTTTCGGGGATATTTCCTGGGTAGAATGTTTAGTACCACCTTCCAGTCACTAAATCTTTGAGACTGTCTCTCAGCTGTTGCTTTTGTGAGTTGTCTTCCGTAGTGGCAGCCTTCCCCGGGTGTTTTGGAATTTGGGTTTGTACGCTCGTCTTGAGTGGGAGTCCGTTTCTCCCCCTGCCCACCACCTCCGCCCAGCTCTCCTTGCCAAGGGACTTTGTTTCCTCCACCCACGTCCTGGGTCCCCCCAGCGCAGTGCGGAGCCAGGTGTCCTGGGGTAGTGACGGGCCGTGTGTCCCCAGTGAGGACGGGGATGACTGTGCCCAGAGCTGATCGTTACTGCCGTGGGCAGCGAGGCCGGGCTCTGGCTGTGTGGGTGCTGCTTCCGCCCTGCCTCGTATTCATATTCTTAGTCTGGGGCGAGGGGACAGTCTACTTTTTTCAGCCTCCTTCCCCAAGCGGGAAGTCCCTTCACCAATCCCACCTTCAGTGACTCTGGCTCTGGTGCCCCACCTCTCATGGGGCGCTTTTAGTCCCCGTACCCTGGAAGGCTAAGCTCCCGGCTGCCTCCACCTGCTTCTGGACCCAGAGTTCAGCGGGCTGTGCCTTCAGCCCCTGAAAACAGTAACTGTTTGGAGTGTCTGATCCATTGAGGTATATATATCTGATATATGTATATATCAGAAACTCCAAATATATATACATAAATGTGTAAATATGTGTATATACACACATATATGTCTTTTTAAAACATTTTTAAAACTTTTTTAAATATTTATTTTTGAGAGAGAGAGAATGAGTGGGGGAGGAACAGAGAGAGAGGGAGACACAGAATCCAAGGCAGGCTCCAGGCTCCAAGCTGTCAGTACAGAGGCTGACACGGGGCTTGAACTCATGAACTGCGAGTTCATGACCTGGGCTGAAGTCAGACGCTTGACGCTTAACGCTTAACTGACTGAGCCACCCAGACGCCCCTAAAAATTTTGTAATATTTATTTTTGAGAGAGAGAGAGAGAGCATGAGGTGGGGAGGAGCAGAAAGAGAGAGGGACAGAGGATCTGAAGCAGGCTCTGTGCTGACAGATGTGAGCCCAATGTGGGTACTCATGAACCATGAGATCACGACCTGAGCCGAAGTCGGACGCTTAACCGACTGAGCCACCCAGGCACCCCGATATATATGTATCTTCTTTTCAAACACAGATAAGTTTGCTTTTTGTTTGTAGAACATTTTCATCTTTCACTCCTGTGTTTTGGAACAGGGAAGGTACTCAAAATAGGAGCTAACATTCTGTCTTGTCTGGAGGTCCCTGCTTTCTCACCCTGAAATGGAGATGGTAACACCTAGTTCCTAGAGGTGCGGTGGGAATTTAGCAAGGTTATTAAAGTATACAAAGTGCACAAGATGTCTGGCTTAGAATAGGTACTTTGTCATAATGAGAGGCCTCTCTCTCACCCAGCCAGAAATTCTCACTTTGAACCTGAGGTCCTTCCGGTGTCTTGGAG
>NW_027551561.1:2397460-2400959 GCF_008692635.1 Crocuta crocuta | reverse complement strand
TGTCCCTTTTACGATGCAGGTATCCACTGCTGAGAGCCAGAGAGAGAGGAGAGAGAGGAAATTCCTTCCAAGGGGGGCTGGTGGCAGGTACTTAGCAGGATGAAATGGCGGTCACAGAGGAGCTGTGGGAGACGGGGAGGAAGGAGCTGTCAGGGAGAAGGAGGTGGAAGACGAATTTAGCAAACCTAATGATTTAGCGGGGCGCCTCCGCTCCGGAGGCAGCTGCCCCGTCCCGCCCCCCGCAGGTTGCCCTCACACTCCCCAGCCCTCCTGAGCTGCCACGTGCAGGGCCTACCGCAGGCCCGTCCTAATCTCCAGAGCGCGCTGGTGCCCAGGAAAGCCTGAAATAGCTTAGGATGAATTTTCTTATCTCTCCTAAGGCAAAGAATATAAGGCTGTGCATTATGCTATCAGTTTGTCCTTGAATTTCTAGAGGCCGATACAACTTAGTGAGAGGAGGACACATTCCTGGGACGCCTGGATGGCTCAGTCGGTTAAGTGTCCAACCTCAGCTCGGGTCATGAGCTTGTGGTGGTTCGTGGGTTCGAGCCCCACCCTGGGCTCTGTGCTGACAGCTCAGAGCCTGGAGCCCGCTTTGGATTCTGTGTCTCCCTCTCTATTTGTCCCTCCCCGGCTCGCACTCTGTCTCTCTGATTCCCTCTCAAAAATAAATAAAAACATTAAAAAAAAATGGCCACATTCCCTCTGTGCAGCACCAGGCCCACTGTGGACATTTAGGAGGTGTAGACGGCCGTGAAAGGGCACGTGTGGACGTGTCTGAGTACCTGTGTGGACCATACCCAGGTGCTGCAATTTCCTGCCTGTTTTGGGGTGTGAGAGTGACAAGGTAATTGGTTTCCTCATGCCTTTTTGTCTTAGAAAAATGATCTAATCACAACAAAGAGATAGCTAAATAGAAAGAGCATTTAAAATGTCATTTTAAGTGTCACAGAGAGCTGGTTCGGAGTCTGCGAGAAAATTTGGAGTCCTGTCCTGCCGCAAAGCCACATCCCGATGGAAGCCCTTGAATTTCATGATGGAAACTTTTACGCCGCTGTGCCCAAACACTCCTGTCCTTCTTCCCTTTTGACACTTGCCTTCTATCCTCTCTGGCTGTAATGTAAGGATTTTCTCTGGAGTGCGTGAAACGCGGGTTCTGTGTCCCTGGGGCCCTCAGGCTGGTGCCGCCGCCTGGTTTGTGAACTTCAGCCCTTCGTCTAATGCATCTCTTCACCCGAGCATTCAGCACATATCTTCTCATGGGACAGGGAGGCCACAAACACAGCAAAGTAAATTCTGCCACGTCACGGATGGTGAAAACGTGCTGAGGGTGAAGGGGAGGGGGCTGGGACTTTGGGGGTAGCTGCCATTTCATATGGGGGTCAGGGAAGGGCTCACTGATGAAAGGACACTTGAGTGGAGGTCTGCGGCATACCATGTGGCCATGTGGTTGGACCGCATGCCACGTGGAGGGTACAGTGAGTGCCAAGGTTTGAGGAACTGCAAGGAGATGAGTGGCTGGCTTTAGCCGGGGCTAGAAGAGGAGGCTGGAGACACGGCGGGTTAGACCATGCTGGTCCTTGCAGACCCTTGTAAGGACTTGGGCTTTTACTCAAGTGAAATGCAGAGCCCTTGAGGGGTCTTGAGTAGTGGAGGGACAGGACCTGAACCCTTTCCCTCTCTTTAAAGGCTGCTCTGGCTACTGTTTTGAGAATGGTGTACCACGATGTCAGAGCCAGGGTGATGGTCTTTCAGCTCTCGTATTCAACATTACCCCGGATATTTAAGTTCTTAACTGTTGTGATTCTTAGAAGTTTTCATTTTCCTAAATTTTTTTAAGGTTTATTTATTTATTTTGAGAGAGAGCAAGAGTGAACAGGAGCAGGGGAGGGGCAGAGGGAGAGAATCCCAAGCAGACTCTGCGCTGCCAGCACAGAGCCTGACGCAGGGCTCGAACTCACAAACTGCAAGCTTATGAACTGAGCTGAAACCAAGAGTCAGGTGCTTAACCAAATGAACCACCTAGGAGCCCTGAAGTTTTCACTTTTTTAAGCGTTACGTACATTGTACTCTTTTCTGATTTTGAAATTAAGATGAATCACTGACATTTACAAGGTATCAAAAAGCATAAAGAAATACACACACACCCGAAATCCATAATCTTGCCATCCAGAAACAATCACTGCTAACATTTTGGCATGTTTTCTTCTGACCTTTTTTTTTTTTATATTATTAACCTATGTCTCAAAATTAGTAAGTAGTTTTCAGCATGATCAATAACTCGTTATAAACATTCTGTCATGTGTCTACTTCTACTAATTTAGGATGTCTAAGTTATTTTCTTTTTTTCTTCTTATTAACAACTGCACTATATATCTGTGCATAGCTCTTTGCCTACATTTAAAATTATACCCTCAGGTGGGACGCCTGGGTGGCTCAGTTGGTTAAGCCTCAGACTTTAGCTCAGGTCATGATCTCGCAGTTGATGAGTTCAAGCCCTACATCGGACTCTGTGCTGACAGCTCAGAGGCTGGAGCCTGCTTCAGATTCTGTGTCTCCCTGTCTCTCTGCACCCTCCCACCCCCTGCTCACACTCTGTCTCTCTGTCTCTCAAAAAATAAATAAATGTTAAAAAAAGGTTTTTAAATTGTATCCTTAGAACGGATCCTTGGAAGAGAAGAATAAACACCAGCATTTACATTCGCTCTTATACACCTTTGAGTTACTGCTTTTGATTTATCTCATAATTAGCTGGTGTGTCATTTTATGTAATCTTAAGTATGGGCACATGGATGGTATGTTTTCGGAGTCTTTTGTTAATCTAATAATAGCCCTTGTCTTTATGCCATAAAGACAACTTGACTAATAATAGAATTGATCATACTCTTTCCCACTCACAGTTCTGCGGGTTGGCCCCGTTTTCTGCCAGCCACATGTGAAAAGAATCACCATGAGGGAGAGTCAGCAAATGTAACAACTAGGCGTGGTGTCCAGGAAACTAGAGATAATAGAGAAGCTAAAAGAGATATAAATATGGGGTGTTTTTCGTTAGTTAAGGAAAAGAGATAAGAGAAGGACTAGAAACCAAATTGAACAAACAGGACCTTTGAAGAAAGAATCAGCAACATTGATAAAGAACCACTGAACCATTTTCATTTCTAAAAATGAAAAATGTTATTAATAAATTTTAAAAGTCAATTGCACTATACTTCAGTAATTTTTTTAGAACAATAAACCTTGTCACTCCCATTAATGGCCATGTATGTTTCCTCGTTTTTTGCTTCTTAACCGACTGAGCCACCCAGGCGCCCCCGCCTTGTTTTTTGCTTCTTATTGATTGCTTTTTAATTTTTGATCCCTGGTGAAAACTCCCAACAGCCTAGAGCACTGAGTCCCTACTTCTACTGTACCAGCTGTCGTGAATATGATGTTTTTGTGACCACACAAAACTACAGTCCTTACCCAATTAGCCTTTTTTCAACTTGCTGCCTTTGCTCTC
>NW_027551561.1:2346934-2397449 GCF_008692635.1 Crocuta crocuta | reverse complement strand
GGGCTCCCTGCCACCCCCACCCCCATCCCCACCCCCAGCTCCCACCCCCGTTTCCATTCCCTCTGCAAACAGCCACACTCTACAGTCACTTTCCTGATTTCCTCGTTGGCAAATTAATAGACTCTGACATGTGTTCAAGATCGAAAGAACCAGAAAGGGGGGATGAAAGAGCCCTGGGTAGACTGGTGAAATAGCACATCAGGCACCACTGGAGAACTCCAGGAAGGACATCGTGAGCCCGAAGACAGTTTCAGGGACTCTGGGACACAGCCTAGGCTACAAGCCCGCGGAGCCCGTGAAGGCAAAACTGAGAAAAAGAGAAGGCGGGATGACAGGATCCGATGCACAACAGTTTTCAAGGCAAGCACAGAGGCATGGGGGAGAAGTCTGAAGCCAGACTTGGCTCGTTTGGTTCTTCTTTAAATAGCCTGGTGGTGTGTATATGTATATATTTGGAAATTAACATTTTTGTCTGGATACACTTAAGTCATTTTCATTGATTATTTTTCTAGAAGAGGCATATCTGGATCCTCCATTCCAGAAAGGGCTTCAGTTATGTGTTTGCTTATTGCTTTGTTCCCAGCTCTTCTGGTTTTTTCTTAGGGGGTTGCGTTTCCATCCTGTCTTCTTTATTCACAGGCTTCTACCAAATCGTCTCCAACTCCTCCATTCTGGAAAATCTTAAAGCTTTCCTTCCATGTCACTGATTTGGGTTTTTTGGGAGGCTGTTGCTTGCTGTTTGTCTGACTCTGGTGGGTTCCTGCATTTGTCTTTGTGCACGTGAATGTGCACCGTCCACCTTCCGGTGCTGTGAGCTCTGCAGACTAGGGCTGACCCCAGGCAGCACACACACTGCTCACGACCCCTTTCCTGTGTCCGGCTTTTGTTCCACGGAGGCGGCCCCATGACTCTCCTACGACCCGGCCTTGTGGCCAGCGGGACCAGGAAGGATGAAGTCTGCGGGCCCCGTTTGGTTCCTGCCGCCGTCCCTGCTCCCACCGCTGAGCCTTCCTTACGGAAACGCACCTTTCCAGATGCAGTTCACCGTGACAGCTCCTTCCCACTCATACCTGGGTCTTTTCTGGGAGTCTGTCTCCCATCTACAGTGGCAGGGCTGGGGGAGTGAGGTGCTGCTGGGCAGTGCTAGCAACGCCCAGACATGCCGCCCCAGGAAGGCTGCCCGGGGCGCTTCGGACCCTGCCCCTGATCCCTACCAGGCAGGCAAGGCCCGGGTGGGCCACCATCCGCTTGCCATCCGGCCCACTCTGTTGTCGGAGGGGAGACCACCTGTGGGCTGACCGTCAGATCCCTCTGTGCTGGTGTCCTGTGCCCTTTCTTCACGTGCTTTCCTGACTGCGTTAGTGCACGGTCAGCAGGGGCTGCGTGGGGACTTAACACATGACGTTGCACGCCGGAAATAATTTCACTTCTTGTTTAGCCTTTAATCCCAATTCATTTAAAAAACAAAAACAGAGTGACTCACTCAAAGTTGTACTGTAATCCATGGAAAAGTTAATTAGAATCTAAATTCCCCAGGATTCCAGAAACCATTCCTCGAGCCTCTTTGTAGAGGCTGTACCTTTGGGATGAGGAGCCTTCTTTGAGGCATTCTCTGAGGGGGCCAAGCCAGAAAGGGGAGAAGACCAATTTGTAAGCAATTGAAAGCTGATTAATACAATTAAAGTGTCCACTTTGCCTTCCAGTTTGTCCAGTTTCCCCGCATCCTGATTATAACTCAGCAGAGTCCAGGCTACACCAACACTTACTGTGTTTCCCGCAGTGCTTTGCATATAAAAGGTGCTCGGAAAACGTTTGCTGATTGAAGGAGACATTTGCAAAAAAGGAAAGCCGGTTCCCTGTTCAGATCACTTTAGACCCTTTTCCCAGCAGGGGGCTTCTAATTTCCCTGAAGATGCTGCACAGCCGCACAGCGGAGCCTGGCTGGGGCCCCACAGTGATGCCCGTGCATGCTGGGGCTCTGTGCTCATCTCTCAGCTCCTCCCTCCTGTTTGTTGATTGACTGAAAAGAGGAATTTTTGAAGTAGGAAAGTAGCTTCCCATGGTGGTCTTTAAATCATCTCCAAATTGCCTAGCCTGGANGTGGTGGCCCAGCTCCGCGCAGGCCTACAGGAGGCCAGGAGAAGCAGGACCCCTTCACGGCAAGCCAGTGCCAGCCTCGCCCCGCAGCCCCGTGGCACCTGCCTGCCGGGCGGGCAGCCCACGCTCACTGCAAGCTGCCATCTGCCTCCCCATGCTGGTCCTCTCCTGGTCCTGCTGTTACTTGCAGTTTGGAGTTTTGCTGTGAGCAGCTTTGCCAGAGGGCTCCTCCGGAGGCCCATGAGTGTGCTCAGGAGTGGGTGGCTGGCACCGGAGCAAGCAGGCGGGTGGCTGCCAGAGCGCCCCGCCATCTGTGTCTGGCTCTGGGCTGCTGTCACGGCGTCCCTGGGGGACCCGGACGGTCACACTTCCTCAGTGTGTTGGTCACCTCCCACACTCCAGGCTCCTGGCCTCCCACACATGTGGAAGTGGCAGGGGAATCGGATGGTGGGGCCCTCCAGCTCGCCTTCCACCAGTGGGGGTGGGCAGAGTAGTCTCCCACCCACTTCCCTGCCCCTTACTTGGGGTGCCTACCCTGCGCCTGTGTCTGTGCACTGGAGAAAGAACTTTCCTCTCTGAGATGCTGCCCAGTACCAGAGGACTTCCTCACCACTGGGCTCCAGTCCACTGGGCCAGTGGTCCTGCCCGTGCACATCAAAGGAATCCAGCGTGGCATTGGGTGGTGGGTGTTAACCAAGCACCCACTATGGACCAGACAGCGAATATCTATCACCGTCCTCTCAGGAGCGCAGTGAACTACTCATTATTGTCCTTATGTGACAGATGGGGAAACTGAGGCTCGGGAAAGGAATTCACTTGCCCAGAAACACCAGGTGGTAATTGATGGAGCTGGGTGTGTCTGCCTCTAGAACTTTAAACAACTCTACTTTCTGTTCATTCATTCATTCAGTAGAGTATTCTACTGAATATTCAATTCACTCATTGAGTATTTACTATGTGCCAGGCACTATTTTAGGCCCTTGGAAAATAGCAATGAACAGAACAGCCAAATACCTCTACCTTGAGTTTACCTTCTAGCAGGGGCAGGAGGAGGAGAGAGGGAACAGATAATAAACATGACCAAACTAATCAATAAGCAAATCATATAGGATGTCAGATTCTGAATGGGGAAAAGAGTATAGAACAGGGCAGAGGAATCAGGAGTGTTGGGTGCAGGGTGGGGAGGGAGGCTCCAGGGTTAAAAGGAGACCAGTCACCACATCACATTGCTAGTTAGGATGACTGATATTTAAAAAGCAGAATATAATAAGTGTTGTTGAGGATGTAGAGGGAGTTGAACCTTGCGCATTGCTGGGGGGAGCCTACAATCGTGCAGCCACTATGGAAAACAATATGGCAGTAGCTCCGCGAATTAATGATCTATCAATTCTACTTCTGGGTCTGTCTCCTAAAGAATTGGAAGCAGGGACTCAAACAGACATTGCACATCAGGGTTCATCGTGGCATTATTCACATCAGCCTAAAGGTGGAAACAACCCAAGCGTCTACTGTTGGATGAATGAATTAACAAAATGTTGTATTTTCCGATTATTATTCATATTATTCAGTCTTAAAAAGACATGGATGGGGTGCCTGGGTGTCTCTGTCAGTTGAGCATCTGACTTTTTTTTTTTCTTAAATAGTTTATTGTCAAGTTGGTTTCCGTATAACACCCAGTGCTCATCCCCACAAGTGCCCTCCCCCATGCCCATCACCCCCCTTCCCCTCTTCCCAACCCCCATCAGCCCTCAGTTTATTCTCAGCATTCAAGAGTCTCTCATGGTTTGAGCATCTGACTCTTGATCTCAGCTCAGGTCTTCATCTTAGGGTCATGAGCTCAAGCCCCATGTTGGGCCTCATGCTGGGCATGAAGCCTGCTATAAAAGGGGGGGGGGTGGAAATTCTGTTACACATTACAACATGGAAGAAGCTTGAGGATTAGGCTAAATAATAAGCTAGACACGAAAGGACAAACATTGTAGGATCCCACTTATGTGCGGCCTCTAGAATAGTCAGATCATAGAAAGTAGAATGATGGCTGCCAGGGGCTGCAGGTGGGGGCGGGAGATTATTCGTTAACGGGCACACAGTTTTGGTTTGTGAAGATGAACAAGGTCTACAGATGGTGTAGCAGTAGCACAATAATGTGAGTGTACGGATGGCCCCGGACTGTACAGCTAAAGATGGGTAGAATGATGAGCTTTATATTATGCATATTTTACCACAGTTTAAAAGCGGGGTGTGGAGACTGGCCAGGGTGGACCTCTGAGAAGAGGAGGTGTGAGCAGAGACCTAGAGAGGGTATAGCAGGGAGGCCAGTGGCTCCCTCGGAGAGGAGCTGTCCAGGATGGGGACACACAGTGCCGTCGTGTTCGCAGAGCAGCATAGAGCCAAGGTCCTTCCACGTTCAAGGTCCTGGGTTCCCTTGAGGCAGGGGCAGGAGGCTCTTTGGCCGTAGGGACTAGGGAGATGGGTTGACATGGCCCGATATGAGGCCCTACCAGGAACACGGCCCACAGTTCCTAGTGTTTGGCTTGGCCGCACCACTGGGTGCCCCCCACTTACTCAGCCACCCTAGGATGCTCAGCAGTCTGTGGGGTTAGGGACTCTGTGATCTGTGTGACCGATCCTGAGTATGACAAGGTGCAGAACCACTTCGCTGTCCCTGTGGATGCATTGGTATAATAATGTCATGACACCACAACCCAGCTCCCCCCACCCCGCCCCTCCCATGTGGGGCCTCTGTGACCTGGTTTTCCCTGCTATGATACCCTCCTCTGTGTGTCCCAGGGAGGTGAGCAAAGAGCTGGGAGAAAGCATATAATTTGGTCATTTTCCTGCATTAATTTGAATAAAAATTTGGATAATCAGATTTTCCTGCCCGTTTTCCAGATGCCAAATGACATTGGCAGACACAGTTGTGCCCTTCCCCCCCACCAGCTGCCTTGCAGATGGAGACTAGGGAGTAGAGTGCGACTCCATCCCTCAGGAAGTATTTATTAAGCTCCTAGATGGTGCCCAGCCCTGGAAAAACACATCCATCTCCTCTTCTAAGGAAATAACTCAAGACACATGACCTACTACTACAGTACCAGAAAATCTCTCTTATTTAAAAAAAAAAAAAAAAAAGGAAGCAGAAAACAGCTTGTTTTTTTTGGGATCCTCCTCTGGGCCAGGCATGGGGCTGTGTCTCCATTTTCCACCCTAGGGGAAGCTCTGGGACCTTAAGTAAAAGTCTAAGGTGCCACAGCAAGGGCATGCAGAGCTGGAATTTGAACCCGGGCTGTCTGATAGGCTCTTGCCACTAGACCAGCTTCCCGCTCCCGATTTTCTACCAAACCCTATGACCCCCACTCTGAAGAATAGGCCCTCACCCCTTCCTAATCCAGGACAGCTCGAGGGCTAGAGGAAGACAGGATGGGTGAATAGAAGTGGCCCTCAGCCTCCCTCTCCTTCGTGCCAAAGTAGCCCTCCCCCTGCTCTGGGGGGCTCCTGGCTCCCTGACCCCCTTCTACTTGTTTGACTTTGTAAGCCATTACGTCCCAGGCTGGGCTAATGCACCCATGACGAAGCCCCTCCTGGCCCTGACCGTTTTCTAATAAGAGTTTGTATCTCTGAACCTAGCTTTGGGTCCCAGCACCTGGTTGTCCCCCTGACCCTTGAACTTTGCCTGCTGCTCCCTATCTACAAACTAAATCAAGTGGCCCCTTCAGTAAGAGTCCTGGCTGGCTCATCTCCACACTGCACCTGTCACCTCATGAGTGTCATCTCCTATGCACGATGCTCGACCTCACACCCTACTCCTAGCCATACAGCCTGGAGGAACTCTCACAAGGCTCCCCAGGAGACATGACCAAGAGTGCAGATAGCAGCATTTTTTGTAACAGCAAAAAAACCTGGGTACAAGCCACATGGTCTTTCACGGTACAACGGATAGGTAAGTCATGGCTATGGAATAATATATAGCAGCAAAAAAAGAACTATACCTAAAGGTATCAAAGAATGAATTAAAAACACAAGGAGCAAGGCGCCTGGGTGGCCCAGTCAGTTCAGTGTCTGGCTCAGGTCATGATCTCACAGTTCATGAGTTTGAGTCCCTCGTCAGGCTCTGTGCCAACAGCTTGGAGCCTGGAGCCTGATTTGGATTCTGTGTCTCCCTCTCTTTGTGCCCCTTCCCCCCCAAATAAATGAACACTAAAATTTTATTTATTTACTTTTAAATTTACACCCAAGTTAGTTAGCATATGTTGCAACAATGATTTCAGAGTAGAAATGCCCCTTACCCATTTAGCGCTTTCCTGCCCACAACCCCCCCCCAGCAACCCTCTGTTTGTTCTCCATATTTAAGAGTCTCTTATGTTTTGTCCCCCTCCCTGTTTTCATATTATTTTTGCTTCCCTTCCCTTATGTTCATCTGTTTTGTATCTTAAGTTCCTCATGAGTGACGTCATATATTTGTCTTTTTCTGACTGACTAATTTCACTTAGCATAATACACTCTAGTTCCATCCATGTAATTGCAAATGGCAAGATTTCATTCTTTTCGATTGCTGAGTAATACTCCATTGTATATATACCACATCTTCTTTATCCGTTCATCCATTGATGGACATTTGGGCTTGTTCCATACTTTGGCTATTGTTGATAGCACTGCTGTAAACACTGGGGTCCATGTGCCCCTTTGAAACAGCACACCTGAGGGGCGCCTGGTTGGCTCAGTTGGTTAAGCATCCGACTTCGGCTCAGGTCATGATCTCGCAGTTCGTGGGTTCAAGCCCTGCGTCGGGCTCTGTGATGAGCCTGGAGTCTGTTTCAGATTCTGTGTCTCACTCTCTCTCTGACCCTCCCCTGCTCTCTCTCTCTCTTTCTTTCTCTCTCTCTCTCAGAAATAAATAAAACATTAAAAATTTTTAAAAAAGCAAAAAGAAACAGCACACCTGTATTCCTTGGATAAATACCTACTAGTGCAATTGCTGGGTCATAGGGTAGTTCTATTTTTAATTTTGGGGGGAATCTCCTTACTGTTTTCCAGAGCAGCCACACCAATTTGCATACGCATCAGCAGTGCAAAAGGATTTCTCTTTCTCTGCATCCTCACCAACATCTGTTGTTGCCTGAGTTATTCATGTTAGCCATTCTGACAGGTGTGAGGTGGTATCTCATTGCAGTTTTGATTTGTATTTCCCTGATGATGAGTGATGTTGAGCATTTTTTTATTTGTCGGTGGCCATCTGCGTGTCTTCTTTGAGAAGTGTCTATTCATGTCTTTTTCCCATTCACTGGACTATTTGTTTTTTGGGTGTTGAGTTTGACAAGTTCTTTATAGATTTTGGATACTAATCCTTTATCTGATATGTCATTTGCAAATATCAACCAACCATTCTGTTGGTTGCCTTTTAGTTTTGCTGATTGTTTTCTTCACCGTGCAGAAGCTTCTTATTTTGATGAGGTCTCAATAGTTCATCTTTGCTTCTGTTTCCCTTGCCTCCAGAGACATGTTGAGTAAGAAGTTGCTGCGGCCAAGGTCAAAAAGATTTTGCCTGCTTTCTCCTCGAGAATTTTGATGGCTTCCTGTCTTACATCTAGATCTTTCATCCATTTTGAGTTTATTTTTGTGTGTGATGTAAGAAAGTGGTCTAGGTTCATTTTTAGGCATGTCGCTGTCCCGTTTTCCCTGCACCATTTGCTGAAGAGACTGTCTTTATTCCATTGGATACTCTTTCCTGCTTTGTCAAAGATTAGTTGGCCATACGTTTGTGGGTCCATTTCTGGGTTCTCTATTCTGTTCCATTGATCTGAGTGTCTGCTTTTGTGCCAGTACCATACTGTCTTGATGATTACTGCTTTGTAATACAGCTTAAAGTCCAAGATTGTGATGCCTCTGGCTTTGGTTTTCTTTTTCAAGCTTGCTTTGGGCTATTTGGGGTCTTTTTTAGTTCCATACAAATTTTAGGGTTGTTTGTTCTAGCTCTGTGAATAAACAGAGTGTTATTTTGATAGGGATTGCAAAAAAAATTTTTTTTGAAAACACAGTAAGCAAAAGGGGAAAAAAAGCTAGTCACCAAAGAATATACAGTGATTCAAGAAAATGATGTTCAAAAACAGGTAGTAGTAAATATTTACTTTTTGGAAATGCACACATAAATGTTTTGTTTTGGTTTAAATAGGAAAGCAAGGGGTTATTTAACACAAGATTCCCAATGGTGACGTCTGGAAGACAAGGAGGGCTTATAGAGGCTCCTCAGATTAGGTAATATTTCATTTCTCCACAAATTCACAGATGTTTACTTGACTGTGCTTCTTTGGTTTGGTTTGGTTTGGTTTGGTTTGAGAGAGAGAGAGAGAGAGAGAGTGGGTGTGCATACAGGCAGGGGAGAGGGCCAGAGGGAGTGAGAGAATCTTAAGCAGGTTCCACGCCCATCTTGGAGCCCTATATGGGACTCCATCCCACAACTATGAGATCATGACCTGAGCTGAAATCAAGAGTTAGATGCTTAACCGACTGAGCCATCCAGGCACCCCAACTATGGTTCTTTGAAATGTACTGTGTTTTCATGTACTTTCGTATTCTCGTATGCATGCTGGATTTCACAGGCACACACCTTAGAGATAACAAGGAATCACTAAAATCAGACCCGGGAAAGCTTGAATCAGTGGTAGGAACAGAAACTTCAAAAATCTCCCAGAATGCCGGTAGAGAGTGGGCTGGGGGTGGGGGGAGGGGATGAGCTAAAAACTAGAAGAGAAACAATGGTGAATCTGGAAGCCAGACAAGGCAACGGAACCTGAGAATTATAGGTTTTCCCCCCAAGAAGGAACAAGACCAATTGGAAATGAAGCAATAATCCAACCCATAACCCAGGAAAGCATTCCTACGAGGCCCATGAGCCCTGCTGGGTAGCGGTCAGCCCAGAAATGGTTTCATGTTGGCTTTGGCACATGATTCTGAGACTGTGTTTAAACATAGACATGTTTGTTGTTCTGGGAATTGAATCAAAATCACAAAGGTCCTCTGCAAAGACCTGGCTGGGTATAATTGGCCTGTCCAGCTTTCTGATTCCAGCTCCATTCATTTCCTGTGGATAGCCCACTCCATCTGGGGACAGAGGCGGGCGTCACGGCCAAGCACCACCGTAACACGTTTGCCCTCCCAAATCTGTCTTGGAACAGGGGAGGTAGCTAAATATTTGGGATTCAAAGCGATTTCATGCTGCATGCAAATGAAGAGTAAGAGGAGGCCAGCTGCAGTGTTGACAACTCAGGTCATTAAGAACAGGGGCATCATTAGCCTGCACGGATCTGTTGAGTTTGTGAGACCATTCAGAATGGGGGAGAAGGTGGCCCATGGGACCCAAGGGAGAGGGAAGACAGGGGTGCCTGTTCTCACCAGCTTGCAGGGGCCTTTCCACATCACAGGTAATGGGGGAGGCTTAGGCAGTGAGGAAGGGGTGAGGCCCACAGCCCCACCGCCCTCCGAAGCTGCCAGACACTCCTCACCGGTGAATGTGCGGAAGCCTTTCAGGAGCGAGCCCCTCGCCAGGGGTTAATGGAAGCCAAAGCATTTCTTTTGCTTCTGAAATAATCTAGCCAAGGTGTTTAAGTTATCTGTCAAGAAAACAGATAGCACCCTCAGACTATTTCTTCTTGCTGCATTTTTCCCCTGTTCTACCATGCTGGCAATCGCTCGCCTCCCCAACTGACCCGGTTACTCAAAACCCACTAGAAATGAAAAGAAAAGCCGCCAGGGCTCCCTGGGCCAAGGGCAGAGCTGCCTGCGGTGGGGCTGGAGGCCCGGGGGGGTGGGGCTCTGGCTCTGCCCGGGCTTAGTTTCCAGTCTCCACAGACCTGGCCCCTGTGTGGGGAGCCAGCCAGCCTTCAGCAGGACCCCGGAAGCTGGCTTTCCAGGCAGGAGGAGCTGGGGCCTAGAGGATGGGGAGGGGGCTTCCTCCCTGGCTCGCCAACACACACACACACNGGGGGAGGTGGGGGGCCCGGGATGGGGGTGGGGGAGCCTTGCCCTGCCACCCGGTGCCTCTCAGAGCCCTTTGTGGGCTCGGGATTGCTTACTCATGCTCCACACCGCAGACTGAGGGTTTCTCCCCAGGCGCTGGGGGGATGGCTGGAGGGAAGCCACACAGAATAGCTCCCGAAGGCGAAGGCGGAGCAAGAACTCACCATGGTAGAGAAACAGAGGACCTCGGCCTGGTGGGGGTGTCTGCCCCTCGTTTGCAAAATCCTTGGATCTTTTCTTTCCTTCCCTCAGTCTTAACAAGTAGGAGGTGCTGAAGAAATGTTATTTGAATGAATTAATATCTCCTTACTCCCTCTTCAGAGGCTGGCTGTAAGCTGCTGTTTCTGAGGTGGGGAAGCCAGCAATGGGCAAAGATGGCTGCCCTACATTTAATTCCTACCAAAAGAAAAGAACGGCAAGAACAAGTAGAAAATTTTGTTTGTTTGTTTTAAGTTTATTTATTGAGAGAGAGAGAGAGAATGAATCCCAAGCAGGCCCTGCACTGCCAGCACAGAACGTGATGCGGGGCTTGAACTCACAATGAAATCATGACCTGAGCTGAAATCAAGCATCAGACACTTAACTGACTGAGCCACCCAGGTGTCCCACCCCTCCGGGAGTTTTTTAATTTTAATCCATCTGTTGATCAAATAAACTCTGCTTTTGGGCAATTTTTTAGGAANATTTGGTCCACAGTACTTTTTTCTAGATGAGAATCAAGGCCATTTTCCTGATTTCAGAGGCAAGTAGAGATTGCGGCTCTAGGCATTCAGGCTGACAGCCTTCCTGGGCAGCCTCTGTGTGGGAAGGGGCCCTGTGACCTGCTCCCTGCTCCCACTCGCTGCTCATGATGAACAAAGGCACTCCGTCAGATCCATGCCACAGTCCCACACACAGGGCTGAGTCTCCTCCCTCCTGGAGCAGGGCAGCAGGTAATCAAGCCGTTAGCCACAACTTCCAGACAGGATGGTCCCAATCTGGTTAGAGCCACAGCATTCCCTGCACGAACTAGAACTAAGAACGACTGTGTTCTTTGCATTAGCACATCTCATGTCACCTCGCCTTGCTCAGTACCAGCTCACCACCCTTGGCTGTAATTAGCGCTTTTCATGCTCAACCTGTCACCACGGACACCCGGTGGCGGGTCCCGCCCAGCAGTGTGAGAGGGCAGCCTCCCTCCAGCAGCACCATGCTCCGGGCACTTCCTGTTTTATGGGGGCCCCAGCTCTACCTGCCTTTTGCCTGGAAGTCCTAGTTCCCTGGGAAAAACTGCCCGAGTTTTTCCCATTGTCAAAATTCTGACTCCTGGACGTGAGGTGGGTACCGTGACAGCCGGGGGGGAGCATGGCTTTCTTCAGGGACAGAAATCTCAGCATCGTCAACTCGTGCAGGTGTTCTTAAGCTAACCATTACTTGGTTCTTTTCCTCTCTTGCTCTACTGCAAAATTTTTAATTACTGCCTTCCTTTCCTTTCCCAAGCTACCAGTTTTTCCCTCTTAAGTCACACCCGGGGTCAGTGCACCAGCCATAGACTGCCCGACTCCGCACGAATCCACCTGCCACACACCCAGGAGTTTAATAACATTGACATCCATTTACCAACCTGTTATCCTTTGATCTTAATCAAAGTGACATGTGTAGTCAGGAAAATTCACTCATTCTGAAGAGCTCCCGCTGGAGAAGGGCAGGCGCCTGCCCAGCCTCTCCCTCACCAGGCGCACCCTGTGTAGACCACCTGTTGTATGTAGTTCACATGCTCACTGCTGCCTTGACTTCCTCCATGTGAGAACTTTGGACACTCTCCACTGACTGCACGCTCTGAAGGGTGATGAGCTGGCCGACCGGGGCCACTCTGATTCCCCCTACTCCCACTTTTTGATGCTTTTATTATTTGTAACTGAAAATGTGTTGGGAGTTTGATAAAATTTCTAACCTTATATAATATTTGCCTCTTCCTTCTTCCATCAACCTCCTGTGTGAGTTGTGGGCATAAATGCCCCTGTTCTTCCCTCCCCTGCACCCCCTCCTTCCTTTTCTAGACAATTCCTTTACTAATTAGGTTGCCAGAATTGTACATTTAGATTGTTCTTTAGGGGCGCCTGGGTGGCTCAGTCAGTTAAGCATCCAGCTTTGGCTCAGGTCATGATCTCACAGTTCCTGAATTCAAGCCCCACACTGGGCTCTCTGCTGTCAGCTCAGAGCCTGCTTGGGATCCTCTGTCCCCCTTCCTCTCTGCCCCTCCCCCTCTCATGCTCATGCTCTCACTCTCTCAAAAATAAACATTAAAAAAATATATATAAAATAGACCTGATGGTTATACATGCTGCATAGGATGTTTGTGAGAGTTAATTTATTGTATATAAAATTCTTTTTTTTTTTAAATGTTTTATTTATTTCTAGGAGAGAGAGAGAGAGAGACAGCATGAGCAGGGGAGGGTCAGAGAGAGAGGGAGTCACAGACTGAAACAGGCTCCAGGCTCTGAGCTGGCAGTCAGCACAGAGCCCGACGCGGGGCTCGAACCCACGAACCGCGAGATCATGGCCTAAGCGAAAGTCGTAAAATTCTTAGAATGGTGCCTGACACATACAAAGTGCTCAATAATAATCAGGGATTTGGGGGCGCCTGTGTGGCTCAGTTGGTTGAGCGTCTAACTTCAGCTCAGGTCATGATCTCATGATTTGTGAGTTCGAGCCCCATGTCTCTCTTTCTCTGTCTCTCAAAAATAAATAAACGTTAAAATTTTTTAAGAAATAATTGTTGGGAATTTAAATTTTTAATTTTTTGTAAACACCTCAGTGTCAAATGGTATGTGAAGATCACATTTTGATAACTGCCTGATCCCTGCATCACCCAAGTGAAAATGTTCCAAATATCATGACCAAATGAACTCCTTTTTAACTTTTCATTTCTTTTTTTTTTTTTTTTTTTTTTAGCATTATTTATTTTTGAGAAATCATGAGCAGGGGAGGGGCAGACAGGGGGAGATACAGAATCCGAAGCAGGCTCCAGGCTCTGAGCTGTCAGCACAGAGCCCCACACAGGGCTTGAACCCATGAACTATGAGATCATGAGCTGAGCCAAAATTGGACCGATTGAGCCACCCAGGTGCCCCTTAACTTTTCATTTCTATGTCATATCTTAAATTTACCAAGTATTTGTGGACTATGACTTTCTGGTATGATTTTTAATTTTCCCTCAAGTTTTTTTAATTGGTTTTTTCTTCTCAGTGACAAAAGAATAGTGAAACTTTATGTCCTTTTATGCAGCTCCTTGATTTTATCTTCTCTTGCGCACAGCCTTCTCGTTCCCTGTCAGAAACCCCTCTCAGACCCTTTTCTGTTCCCAGCCCATGCTAGTTACTGAGAGCCAGCTTCATGGGATTTCCCTTCCAGTGCCCCCGAGTTGGAAACTCTTTCTAGAATCCCATGTGTTCCTCTTCCTTGTTTTTCACCTGTGTTTTGCTGGAGCCCATCCTTACATAACCTCTTTAAAAAGGATTGGCCAGGGAAATTGGAGTCCTTCCAAGTCTAAAAATGTCTTCTCTATTCTGCCCTCACATTTGATTGATAGTTTGACTGACAGAACTCTAGATGCGTAGTCTTTTAGCATCCAGTTGTTGCCGATGAGAAGTCTGATGCTGTTCTGATTCTGTTGTCCTTGTAGGCCTATTTTTTTTTCTTTCTGGAAGCTTCTAGGATCTTCCTTTCATACTTGTAACTAAATGATTTTATGAGTATATGTCTATAGCTTTTTTGTTTTTCATTTTTCCTGCTTTATATTCAATAAGAATCTTTTAATCTGAAGACTCATGTCCTTCTTCAGCTCCAGGACATTTTTTCTATTTCTCTCTTTTTCTGGGGAATCCCTTCAAATTGAACATTTTTGTCTCTTAATATTTCTTTTATATTTTTCTGTTTCTTTTGTGCTCCACATTCCAAATTCCCTCATTTTTATCTTTTAGATTTCAATTTACATTTTATATGTCTGCATTGTATTTTTTGTTTTTTGTGAGTTTTTTTAATGTTTCTTTATTTTTCAGAGAGACGGGGTGGGGGGACGGGGGGGAGAGGAGCACAGGAAGGGGTTTCCTGCTCACGGGCTTGGAAGCTGGAGGTCAAAGTGCCGGCAAGGTCCTGGTGAGAGCGCTCCTCCTGGCTTGCACACGGCCGCCACCTCTCTGTCCTCACACGGAGGAGAGAGAAGCAAGCTCTCTTGTGTCCCTTCGAGAGACATCCATCTCATTATGTGGGGCCCTCCTTTATGGCTGCATCTAACCCTACTGACCTCCCAAAGGCCCATCTCCAAACATCGTTACCCAGGGCTCCAACACACGAATGGGGGCCTGGGGCACGAGTGCGGCCACGCCTCCCTCTAAGCCCATGCTTCTCCTCAGTAACCTGAGTTATATAAAGCCTTGAAATCGGACGAGTCCAGTAGTCTCTGCAGACAGACAACTGTGCTGTCCTGTGTTGGGGCCCCATGTGAATCCTGTCATTATGGAGTTTTTGAGCTTTCGATCTGGCACGGGAAACAGACATGAATAGGCAGTCTTCACTGTGTGTGCCTTGCAGTGGGAGACCTGCATGGTTCCGTAGAAGCTTCTGGATAAAAGTAATTTCCTAAAGGCTGGATTTCCTTGTCCTAGCCCAGGGAGGGAAGAAGGAACAGCATGTCCAAAGGCCTGGAAGCAAGAGACAACTTGTGTGGTCAGGGAGTTGAGGGTGGCTGCATCTGGCAGACCCTGTGTGTGGGAGAGGATGCAAGAGGGGAGGCTGGTGAGGGAGGCGGGGGCTGGCAGAGCCCTGGGGTCTTGTCGGCCACGCTGTGGAACTTAGCTTAGGTGATGGAGCTCCTGGGAGGCTGACACTCCGTGAGTGTGCGTATGGGGGTGTGTTCGGGTAACGGGTTGGAGAAGGCCGTGTGACCTCTCTGCCAGGTGGGTTGACCTTTTAGGAGACCCTTTTTAAAATGCCCAAAGCAGGGGCGCCTGGGTGGCTCGGTTGGCTAAGCATCCGACTTTGGCTTGGTCATGAGCTCACAGTTCGTGAGATCGAGTCCCACGTCAGTCTCTGTGCTGACACTGCAGAGCCTACTTGGGATTCTCCCTCTCCCTCTCTCTCTGCCCCTCCCTTACTCGCTCTCTCATTCTTTCTCTTTCAAAAAAAATAAACAAGCTTTTTTAAAAAAAACACAAATAAAAATAAAATGACCAAAGTGTAAGCAAAAAGACCTCTCTTCTGCAAGAAGACAGGCCACATCCTGTGGCTTGTCAAGCCTGGGCCAGCCTGGAGCGTGTTAAGCAGGTAGAGCACAATGTCCCTGAAGACAGAGTCCCGAGTTCTGCCCCCTGAGAATGATGTCTTTGCTTTACCTTCTTCGCTCGTTCCTTTACTCTGTCAGCCAGCAGCATTCTNTGCCCTGGGCCTCACAGCTTCCTGGCTGGGTGGGATGCAGGGGCCTCCGGGAGCGCGGCAGAGGGGCTCTGGTTCTGCACGAGGTGGCACAGAAGGCCTCCTGTGGGCAGTGTCACTGCCTGGTGGGGGACAAGGATGAAGGACACCTCAGAGGGCAGGCACAGCGCGTGCAAGGGCCACAGACTATACCCCTGCTCCGATCCAGGTGTGGACGCCTCCCCTGAATTCATGCAGGTGCGCTCCCTGCACCGAGACGGGGAGAGGTGGTAACATGTGGACGGGGTGGAGTCAGGGGCAGGGACAGCGGTCTCAGTCTCAGAAGGCGTCCCCTGGCCCACCCTCCCCCGTGGCCTCCTCTTTCCAACAGGGCTTGGCAGTCACCACCTTGTCCAGCCACAGCCACTTAGGCAATGCCAGTGATTAGCGATTGTTATCATGGTAATTAAAATTCCCTGGGAACAGCTTGGCTAATATCCATCAGTATCTGCAGTTAGGGCGGCGTGAGCTGCAATCCTAATGGAAACCTCGAAGCAGAGCACAAAGTAGTGAGTGCCACGGGGAGGATCGAGTGCCACCGACCACCCCTGCAAGGGCCACGGCAGCCATGTGGGCCTTTTCTTATTAAACGGCATTTTCAAGGCTGGCTGCTTTGCCGGCCTTATCACAGCAAACCACACATGGGGAACAGAGTGGGGCTTTGCAGAATCCCAGGGCTCTCTAGAAAGTGCAGGTTTTCCAATTTGTGGAGGGCTTTTCCCGCTACCATTCTTGGGGAGGGTGTCAGCGGGGCCAGGCAGCGGGCGTCAGGCCTGGATGCACAGAGCAGGATCACAGGATTAAAAGCTACTGGGGTGCGTTTTGCAGGGTGGGGGCAGGCAGAGAGGCGAAAGAAGCTCTGAAGATGTGCAGGGATTGGCATGGGGGGGGGGCGGCAGCTCGAAAGTCAGCCCAGCCGGGCTCCCTCACCCCTCGCCTCAGTGGTCCTGCTCTCCTGTGTGGAAGGCGCTTTCCCAAATAGTGTGTTCCATGCACCCCTGCCCAGGTGTGCCCTCCATATCGGGTCAGGCACCTGTGTGCTCTGGTCCCCACCCCCACCCCCGCAGGACCTCAGGAACGGCGGCTCCTCTGCCTGGAGGATCACTGACTTTCTGCTCTTCTGGTCTCTGCCCACTGCGGCCGCATCAAGCCTTCCGCCCGGGTTGCAGGGCCAACACGAGAGAGGCAGACAGACCCCAGCCCCCGTGACAGTGGACCCACCGGACCCCAGGGAGATGCTGCAGGCCTGGCAGTCCCGTGGGGTCGTTGCCCTGCTGAGCATAAATGTCAGGGTGAATATATGAAATTAATGGGGGCGATTTATGGGTCAAAAATGATTGACTACCAAAAACACATTGCATGTTTGTGCAATTCAGCCTCATACTTTGGATCTTGGGCTCTTTACCCTATTTCCCAAAAGCGCTTTACTGATCAGTATTTTTTTAAGCCTAGGGAAAGGGTGGAGGTGGATCGTTGCCGCAGGAGGCGAGGCTGAGGGCATAGGGCCCACTGGCCACGATGCGCCAGGGGAGCCAGGGCTGTGGGTCCCACTGGCGCTTGATGAGGGGTGAGGCGGGGCCGGGAGGGCACAGGGGTGGGGGTGGGGGGTTCACTGCAGCACACCCTGCTAGGCTCTTCTTCTTTATCCCTCTTTTAATCTGAAACATTAAATCCATTTGATTAATTACAAGAACTCAGGTGAAACCCTCAGGCCACTTCCAGGGGAAGGTGACAACTCTGGATTGGGACACATTCCAGCAAACTACCCACAGCTGCCCATCTAGCCACTCAGCCGGTGTTTGTTGTGCACCTAGCATGTGCCAGGCCTGTGCTAGGAGCTTGAAGACAGAATGGTGAGCAAAGTGCCCCGGCCCTCCCTCTGGGGATGGTACAGACTTGTGGTCTCCACAAGCGAAAGGGCCAGCCATAAGGGAGACGCAACTCAAGTGTCCGTCAGTGGATGAATGGCTAGGTAAGGTGCGGTACATACCGATAATGGGACACCGTTCCAGCTCAGAAAGGAAGGAGATTCTGGGGCACCTGGGTGGCTCAGTCGGTTAAACATCCGACTTTAGGTCAGGTCGTGATCTTGTGGTTTTGGAGTTCAAGCCCCGCTTCAGGCTTGTGTTGACAGCTCAGAGCCTGGAGCCTGCTTCAGATCCTGTGTCTCCCTATCTCTCTACCCCTCCCCCACTCATGCTGTTTCTCTCTCTTTCTCTCTCAAAAATAAACAAACATTAATAATAATAATAATAATAAAATAAATACCTATCAGTGGAGGGCTGGTTTGATTAAGTTTAATAAATCCAAATATGAAGCCATTAAAAAGTGATGGTAGACAGTTGCCGTTATCTATAGTTAAGTGGCGGGCAGAAGGGGGGTGAGTACACAGGTTGCATCTACATGATCATTCAAAAAAAAAATGTGTGTGCCAGGGTATACAGATGGCTCTTGAGGGCTTGCTTCACTTGGTCCCCCCGAGGCCCAGCCCGCGTTGGGGGGCAGGAGGCTGGTGTGCTCAGGGGAAGCCAGGCAACGCCGGCACCCGTGGGTGCACAGGCGCTCTCGGAGCACAGGGAGGCTGAGGGAGCCCCTCGCCGGCCCCCCGTGGCCTCTTGGGCTTGGCCAACTGTTCTCAGCAGCTCTGAGGAGTCCCTGATGATGTCTGACCCGCCGAGGCTTTATTCAGCACTCAGCCACATTTCCTGAGCCTCTACTTTGCATCCGTAAACTGTTGGCATGAGACCCCGAGGCCTTCAGTGTGGATTTGAGGCCAACAGAAAGGTGGGCTGGCCTTGGGCAAGTTGCTTAAGTTGTGGGAGACTCAATTTTCCCATCTGGAAAGTGGGGATAATAACAGAGCTCCTCAAAGAACTGAATCGTCAGATAGATGCCTTTGGGAATAGGGAGGAGACTTTAATTTTGCACCCAGTGAATTTTTTACTGTGTGTACATGCTACCAATTCAAATAAATATATACTATAGCAGACTCTATGAGAGGTTCAGAAAGGTTGTTGTTTTTTTTTTATTTAAAAAAATTTTTAATGTTTATTTCTGAGAGAGAGGGGGAGACAGTGTGAGCAGGGGAGGGTCAGAGAGAGAGGGAGACACAGAATCTGAAACAGGCTCCAGGCTCTGAGCTGTCAGCACAGAGCCCAACGCGGGGCTCAAACCCACGAACTGTGAGATCATGACCTGAGCCGAAGTCAGATGCTTAACCAACTGAGCCACCCAGGCGCCCCCAGAAAGAGTTTTTAAAAGGAGGACCCACAAGGGCGCCTGGGTGACTTAGTTGGTTAAGCGTCCGACTTTCGCTTAGGTCATGATCTCACGGTTCGTGGGTTCGAGCCCTGTGTCGGGCTCTGTGCTGACTGCCAGCTCGGAGCCTGGAGACTGTTTCAGTTTGTGACTCCCTCTCTCTCTGACCCTCCCCTGCTCACGCTGTCTCTCTCTCTCTCTCTCTCTCCTAGAAATAAATAAAACATAAAAGGAGGACCCACAAGGCATTCATCCCACCAGATGGGTACTGTGTTATTAAAGTGCTGCTCAAAAGCAGGCTCTTCTGCATAGGGTAGCTGGGAGGGAGGGGGAGTGATTGGAGCCAGGGACAGGGTTCAGACTCAGTGGCCCCGTGCCTAGTACTCTGAAGCATGAAGAGAGGACATATGATAGTTGAGGGATCTCAGTGCTGCACAGTTAAGGGCTGGGTCTATGCACACCGATTAGTAGGGTCGCGCTTCTCTGGGGAAAACCTGCTGAGTACACTTCAAGTGGGAAGCACCACACGTTCTTTGGCGCTGTTGAAGAACCCTGTGTACATCAGCATATTAAAGGCTCTGAGAAGCCCTGCAGTGATGCCTGATTTCACATAGGGCTTCCCAAGTGTACGTGACTAGAAACCTTATTTTATTTTATTTTTTTTTGGTTCAGCCCATGTTAACATCCCCCAGAACTAATATGCCGAAGAAGTTTGAGGATTAGGAAAATCTGTCCCATAAAGAATCAGGACAGCCTCTGTCCTTTTGATTTTATTGATGAAATGCAGATTCTGTTTTCAGAAGTCAGGGATGGAGCTTGAGATTCTATATATATTGTTTTAAGTTTGTTTGTTTGTTTGTTTGTTTAAAGAATCCCTACCCCCAACGCGGTTCTCGAAATCAAGACACTGAGATCAAGAGTCACATGTTCTTCCAACTGAGCTATCCTGGCCTTCTGATTTTTATTTTTATTTTTATTTTATTTATTTATNGGGGGGGGGTGAGGGGGGGTGTGTGACAGGGATGGTCATGTGCATCAGGCCTGTTGAGTGGCTGCCCGGTGCCCTACACTGGCCAGCAGGGCCTTAATGTTTGTTCGAGAGTCTAGTCCTCATGGCTGCTCTGTGAGGCAGATGCTCTTCCTGCATTCCACCTGCTGGGGATAAACCCGAGGGTCTGGAAGGTTGATGTGTCCAGATCTCACAGCTGCCGCGTGATAGACCCAGGGTTCAAACCCAGGGCCGTCTGCTCTGAACCGCCACGGCTCGCTCTTCTCTGAGAAGGTCACGTTCCTTCACACTGTCCCACTCCTCTTTCTAAATACCTCGAAAGTATTTCCTTCGATGCAAAAGATTATGGAGCACTTGGTGTTTTCTGAAGTAGGCATTAAGGGTTCAGAAACCTTATCTCTGTTGCTGCTCTGAATGCTAATCTGGGGGGGGCACCTGGGTGGTTCAGTTGGTTAAGCGTCTGACTTCAGCTCAGGTCATGATCTCACTGTTCGTGGGTTCAAGCCCTGCGTCCGGCTCTGTGCTGACAGCTCAGAGCCTGGAACCTGCTTCAGATTCTATGTCTCCCTCTCTCTCTGCCTCTCCCTTGCTCATGCTGTCTTTCTCTCTCTCTCTTAGAAATAAATTAAAACATTAAAAAAAATTTTTTTAAGAAGATATGAGTGCTAATCTGGGGCCCTCTGAGGTCTGGGCCTTCCCACCCCTGCGCTTTCAGAGATAGTCTCATCCCCAGGAAGCTCTGGGTCTAGTACGGTGCTGTGACTCAGCCCCCCCACCCCTTCTTCTAGCCCCTTGTCGCTTGCTCTGCCCCAGAGCTGAGAGGGAAGGGGCAAGCACCTCTTGAGCACTTTCGGGATGCCCAAGGTGCTGAGCATTTTCCAACTTCGCAGCAGGAGAGGCGGGCAGGCCCATGGGGGGCACGGCACAGGGAGCTGCTCTAGGTCCCTTGCTCTAAGCAAATGTCACCCCTGCCAGGTCTGGAAGAGGTCAGGGGCTTGGTTCTACAGAGGGCTCCCCAAGTACATCCTGCCACTGAAGACCCCCGGCCGGGCCGATGACCCCCACTTCCGACCTTTGCCCATGGAGCCCACCGAGCAAAAGCCCAGAAGCACCGAGACAAGTCGCATCTACACGTGGGCCCGAGGGAGAGGTAAGTCCCCTTTGCTCCGTCTCCCAGGAGAGCAGCTGTCACAGTCCAGCCGTCAGCCCGCCGCCAGTGCCATGGGCACCGCGCCAGCGTCTGCCACGCCATCTGCGTGGCTCATGCTGGTGCTCCATCCCCTGCGTGCCCCCAGTTCCCCGCCTGCACCCATGTGGGCGCCTTAGCACAGTGATGGCTCGCAGGGGGAGGGTCCGCCGGAGGCCATTCCCCAAACAGGCACCAGTCTGGGGGCAGGGATGCCGTGAGCCCTTGGATCTTTGCAGAAATGTGATAGCCATTGGGGTTTTTGGCAAAGTATCGAAGTGTATCTTTCCGAAGCTCCATCTCTTCTCCCAGCTCGTCTCACATCTCAGGAAGGGAAGACTCCTGACGTCCTTGGTCCTAATGAGCAAAATGACTTTGTGCCCAGGGCGCTTTGGTATTTGGGGAGGCAGCGCTGCAGCGGTCAGAGAGGCACTCAGCCCCACTGGTGATAACAGCACCTGCTGCGGGCGGTGGCCTTCCACAGCCCGCACGGTGCTTAATGTTCGGGATTTTATTTCAGAGTTCCAGAGGCGGTCAGTCGGGGCAGGTACTTTGTAACCCCATTTTATAGGTGCGTAGCCTGAGGCCCAGAGAGGAGGATGGACTTCCTGAGCTGCTCTAAGGCCAAGCTGGGACCAAAAGGCGGGTCTTGTCCTCTGAGCCCTGACAGGGTGCATCTGTGTCCTTCAGGCCGAGGGAGGAGCCGCAGCCAGGAAATAGAATGTTGCTTTGAGGGGTTGGGTCAGGGAAGGCCCTTGGGCTGCTCACATCCGCAGAGCACACTCGTTCACACACACCCGTGCTCACACACTACCCACCCCCCCACGGGAAGGCTAGAGTCTGTATGTCCTCAGCCCTGCAGACCCAGATGGCCTTTTAATTACATGGGCGAGAGGGCCAGCGGCCCACACGCTTGCAGCAGCACGGTTTGCTAACCACGTTTGCACTGCGGCCAGGCCACGCGACGTGGAGGCCCCCCGTGTGAACTTGGTGCCCCTCTGCAGACTGGGTCACAAGCCTCCATGCTCCTGGAGCACAAGGCAGCGCGTCCTTCATGCCAAGACCCCAGGCCGGTGCGTTGCAGCCCTGGGATGATCCACACTGTAGCCCCAGGCAGGGAGAGGTGGCCCAGACAGAAGACTTCTGGGTCTCACCCGTGGGCACCGTGAAGGCTGAGGGCCCCAGGCTGGTTGGGGAGGCCCGGGAGGTGTCTGCACACACCCAGGGAAGGCAGACACCGGCAGTACGTGGGGTGCGTGTGGTGGGCAGGACCAAACTTGAGGAAACCCAGCGTCCCGGGAGGAAGGCAGAGCAGGAGCTGGTGGGGGAGACAAAGGAGGCACAGCTGGGGACGTAGGAGGAAGGCCGGGAGGGTCTACGTCATGGGAACCAAAGCACCAGGGGGCCGCAAACGAGCCAACTGTCCCCGAACTGCTTCCGAGCCTGACCCCATGGCTGTCCTCTCCAATTTGCCTGTCCAGAAGCCAGGGTCTGTGCCTTCTGATGGAGTTCGGGTCCCCCGGCCATCCCGGAAATGGCCGTGTACTCACAGAGGTACTGGCTTCGGGAGACTTGTGGGAGATCAAAGGCCCCAGCCAACCAGAATCTCCTCACAGCTGGTCCTGAGCCTGGCGGCTAGGGGAGGCCTGCTCTTCTGTGGCTTCCTGCTGGTACACGTGGCTTGGAGGTCAAGTCTGCGGCAGCCCCGGGGCCCGGTCTGCCTTACCTGTCTGGGAAGCCCTCCAAGCTGCCAGGGGCTGCTGTCTGGTTCCTTAGGTCCTGGTCCCTTCTCAAGCTGGGCTCGAGGCCGTCAGACTCCCAGCAGCAGACAGCCCCCAGCCGGCAGCCTTGCGAGTCTGGCACTGTGACATCACTGGACCATTCCGTCCATACCCCTGATGATTGGGGAACATTTAGCATTTCTGCAGCTCCTAGAGTGGCCTCCCGTCCCCAGCCCTCCATCAGCAATGCCCAGGTGCCAGGCAGCTGGAGTCAGAGCTGTAGTCTGCAGCCTAGTGTAGAGCCTATAGAAGCCCAGCCCTTGTAGCGCCCCGTTCAGCCACAGCTGAGCTCAGGGCCAGGCCGACATAGAGTGGCCAGCATTGGGGTGTACACTCCCCTCCACTTTGAATCCATTGCTCGTTTCGTATTAGGTGGTTTATTTTCTCCTTGGTATGTAGATACTGCTTATGAGTTAGGGATGTTAGATGGCTTGCAAATGTTTTTCACCTTGACTTTCCATGTCGTTTGACCTTTGCCTTTATTCACAGTATTCTGCCATTGAAAAACGATTTCTCTTCATTTATGTCAAGTATGTCTTTTGCTGGTTTCATGGTTTCTAGGCTTCCTGTCTTGCTTTGAAATGTCTTCCTCTCCAAAATTAAAAAAAGATATGCTAAGTAAAAAAAATTAACGTGAGAATAAAGAAATTACTTAAATATGATGAAATTACCAAAGAAGGAAAAAGCTCCAACACCAAATATTATATTCACTGATAAAGCACTGAAGCCATGTTCTATCAAAATGCAAGAATATTCCCATCACCACCATCATTTGACAGTACTTTGTAGTATTTAACGAATGCAATAAGGCAAGAAAATAAAATAACCCGTTACTATTAGAAAAGAAAAGAGGGGCGCCTGGGTGGCTCGGTCAGTTAAGGATCCGACTTCCGCTCAGGTCATGATCTCCCAGTTTGTGGGCTCAAGCCCCGCATTGGGCTCTGTGCTGACAGTTTAGAGCCTGAAGCCTGCTTGGGATTGTGTCTCCCTTTCTCTCTGTGTCTCCCCAGCTCGCTCACTCTCTCTCTCTCTCTCTCTCTCAAAAAATAAATAAACTTTAAAAAAAGAAAAGAAATTTTCTTACTTGCAGATTGATATGATTGTATATTACCCAAGAAAGCCTACTAAAAAACCCACTAGGATTAATAAGAGAATTTGGGAACTGACAGGAAACAAAGTAAGTTTGCATGTAAGTACAAATCAGTAGTTTACTCTCTGCTGACTAATTAGAAGGAGTAGTGGGAAAACTCACTCATAGTTGCAGCAAAAATTATAAAATGCCTGGAATCAAACTTTGAAAGAGAATTACAGGTCCAACATGAAGACAGTTATAGGATCTTCTCAAAGGACAAAAAGTAAGACACAAACAGAGGCAGACAAAGATCTTGGTCTCTCCAAATTAGTTAAGTATAATAATTCCTATCTGATTCCCAGGGGAGCTTTTAGAAAGGAATGGACTCAAACGTTTCTATCATCCATTAGATAAACAAAATGTGGCATAATCATGCAGTGAAATATTAGTTAGGCTTGGGCTACCTGAGTGGCTCAGTGGGTTAAATTGTTGAGACCAAACTCAATTGGTCTGAGTTCAGCCAAGGTCATGATCTCTTGGTCCGGGAGTTTGGGCCCTGGGTCGGGCTCTGTGCTGACGGCTCAGAGCCTGGAGCCGCTTCAGATTCTGTGTCTCCCTCTCTCTCTGCCCCTCTCCCACTCACCCTCTGTCTCTCACTGTCTCTCAAAAATGAATAAACGTTAAAAAAAGGAATGAAATACTGATGCCGGCTACAGTGCGGATAAACGTTGCAAACTTTATGCTAAGTGAAAGAAGCCAAAGACAAAGGCCATGTAGTGTATTATTACAATTATATGAAATGTTCGGAACAGGCAAATCTATAGAGACAGAAGGTAGACATGTGATGCCAGGGGCTGGGGAGAGGAGGAACGGAGTGATTGCTAATGGGGACAGAGAACACGTGATGGAGATGTTCTGGAAACAGACAGTGTTGATGATTGCACAACTTACTGAATGTACTAAAGACCACGGAATCATACGCTTCCAAAGGGTGAATTTTATGTATAGGAGTTATATTTCAACTTAACAAAATGTGGTTCTTTTTATTGTATATTTTTTTAAGAGAGAAGAGAGAGAACACGAGCAGGGGAGGGGCAGAGAGAGAGAGGATCCCAAGCAGGCTCCACACTGTCAGCACAGAGCCCGATACGGGGCTCAAACTCACAAACCGTGAGATCATGACCTGAGCCAAAATCAAGAGTAGAGTCAGAAGCTTAATCAACTGAGCCACCCAGATGCCCCCAAAATGTGTTTTTTTAAGAATTATTTTATTTTGAGAGAGAGCTCATGTGAGCAGGCAAGAAAGGCAGAGGTGGGGAGAGAGAAAACATTAAGCAGGCCCCATGCCCAGCACAGAGCCCAATGCAGGGCTCCATCCCACAACCCTGGAATCATGACTGAGCCGGAATCAAGAGTTGGACACTCAACTGATTGAGCCACCCAGGTGCCCCAAAATGTTTGTTTGTTTGTTTTAAGAATGGCCAGGTAGTTTATTTATTCACTTTTGAGAGAGAGAGAGAGAGAGAGAGAGAGGGAGGATGGGGGAGGAGCAGAGAGAGAGGGAGAGAGAGAGAGAATCCCAAGCGGGCTCCACACTGTCAGCACAGAGCCCGAAGCTGTGCTTGAACCCACCAGTCATGAGATCATGACCTGAGCCAGTAGCAAGAGTCAGATACTTCACAGACTGAACCACCCAGGTGCCCAAAGAATGGGAAGGTGGTAGAAGGTGCTGCCTGGCCAAATGTTAAAGCTCACTCTGAAGGTACTCTAAGCAGTACAATTGTATAGCCTTGTCACCAGAATAAATAGAATATTTACTTAAAGAAGAAATAAATAGATAAGTAGAACAGAACAGAGAAATAACAGACCAAAGGATTTATAGAAACTGAAATTAGGTAGCTTTCCAATTCAGTGGGAAAATAACAGGTTTATGTAACAACTGGCATTAGCATAATTAGATTTCCACCCCATTCCGTGTGTATTCAGAAACACGCTGCAGCTAGACTCAAGATCTTAATGTTAAAAATAACACAGAGAAAGTATTAGAGAAAGATCAGAGGTGTGTTGCCGCTGTGTCATCTCACAGAGGGCCGGCGAGGCTGAGGCCCCTACAGGGTGGGTGGACTGACCACCTGAGTTTGCTACTCTCTCCCTCTTCCGGACATGGGGTGTTGATTTGGGCCGAGAACTTGCCCGCAGACCCCTTGGTGAGCCCTCTGCCAGCTTGCTTAGGGCAGGACATTCGTCCCCTCCCCAGGATGCGACCTGAATGGCCCCGGCTCTGAGCTGCATGCCTCTGGGAAAGCCCACGCTCCCACCTGCTCAATCTGAATGGAGTGAGCCCCACGCTGTTTCTCCCTGGCAGGCCATTGCTCCAAGGTCATGGCAGCAATGAATAGAGCCAGCTTTGGCACACGCCTGGCTCTCTCAGTTCCCCTGTGAGATAAAATGTAGAGCCAGTACTATGGGTTCCTGGGTCTTAATCCCTTTAGAGCCAGGCCCACCTCTCCTGCAGACTTCTTTGGGCTGGATCCCCACTGTTGGGCCATGTACAAAGATATTTGCTGGCGGTAGGGGTGGTGGGTAACATATTAACCTGGCATATCTGGGTAAGAAGAGATATTTTTTTTTTCTGTCACATGCTGGAAAGTTTAGGGAAGGCACCTGTAACTTTGGTTCAAGAGCTTGGTGATGTCAGGACAGACATCTTTATAATTCTTGCTCTTTCCCTCATGGTCACAAGATGGTTGCTGCGTTCTAGCCATCAGTCACCATGAAGAATGGAAGAAAGTTCAAAGGGGTACTGGGCTTTGGATGAACCTAATTCCCTACAAGACCTAGACAGAGAGTTGAGCTGATCTGACTGAAGTCATCACCTGTGGAAATTATTCTCAGATAGGATTTTGTACTTCTTGGGCTCCAAGGGCAAGGATCCTTAATACGATGGGGCTTCTTATTCTCTTCAGCCCCCAGTGCTCTGACCAGAAGCAACATTGCCCTGGACCTGCTCAATGTTTGGTGTACCCTAGCTTGCCCCGCTAGGGCTAAGCCCCTGAAATTGGGGGCCTGAAGCCCCAAGTCTAGAGTCCACGTGTCGTTCAAAGGGCTTTCTAGGACATGTGCACTTTTCTCAGATGGGAGCCAGAGAGCTGGGCTTCCTGGGAGACCGACCTGGGGATGGGTGAGGCTTTGCTGTGTTGGCCTCTGCCTGGGAGCCAGGGCACCCCTGCGTAAAGCTTCACCACTGCCCTGTGGCCTGGCCGGGCTCCAGAGGCCTTTCCATATTTCACCTTCCACCCTCGAGCCCGTAAAGCCCCACCCACAGGGTACAAACGGCCATTTCCCCCACCTCCATCCCCTCAGAGATGGCAGAGAAACCTTGGTGGCCCAAGAGGCCCCTGGCTGAGGCGCAAGCAGGCCTCCAGAGCTCCCGTGGCCATGAGGCAAGTTCACTTTCCCATCTTCCACTGGGGCCAGGGTCACTGTTCTTCCCTAGGGTCCTACACCCTCTGCCCTCTGCCATCCCCCACACAGAGCACAGGCTTCCTCGATGGATTTGACCAGATTTACACATGGGTTGGCTTCAAGGTCTGTTGCAGAAAAGTACTTCAAGGTTTTGGATTTGTTCCAATTGGACAGTTTTGAGAAGAATAGAAGGCTTTCATTGCTCCTTCCTTGGTTCACTAAATTTTAAACGATTTTTTAAAAATCCTCAGCTGTGATTCCATTTGCAGTCTAGCGAAAGCAAGCTTCAAGATCGTTTGGGTTGAGCAGTCTNTGCCACCGTGTCCAGTACATTGGGTGCTGTGTTTGCCACAGCCAGAGCTCTGTGGCTTACGGTCATTATCTCATCTGATGTTCAGACAGCCCGTGGGGCAGCCACGGACGGCAAAAGTGATTCTTCATGATGGACGAGGCAGGGGTGGGGCCCCTATCGGCTGCACCAGGAGGCTGCTGAGTCTCAGCCCATCCCCCTCCCCTCTGAGTTCAGTACGGAGCAAACTGGTACCCAGATCACCACGCACACTGGCTGTCCCCTTTCAGAATTGGCAAGGGGATTTGGGTTGCCAGGAAGAGAGACCACCCAGGGCGGCTCGTGTACAGGCGTTGCTGCCAGGCTGCGGGGAAGGTCTCCCAGAAGCAGGCAAGGAGACGAGGCTTGCACTACCCGTGCGCAGGAGGAGTGTGGCAGCGTTCCCTTCTCCTCAGGGAACTCTCGGGTCAGCTGCATCCCCTACCTCACCCCTGCATGCCCTCCTCCTGGCCCCGCTCTCGGGGCCCCACAGCCATACTCAGTGGGGAGGTGATTGGCCCAACTCATTCCTACCCAGGCGGCCCCTTTTGCATCTAGCCTGTATCCCATCAGATATCATAGACGGCATGGCTAGTTAGGACTGCGTTCCCCCAAAGCAAAGCTGGTACAGAACAGGGGAATATTTGAGTCTCTAGCTCAGGAACCACAGAATTAGGTGTTTTGTATCTGACATGGTAGCAAGTTCCCCATCACTGGGAGCATTCAAGCAGAGGCTGGATATTCTAGTGGAGTATATTGGATACTCTGTATTATAGAGGATACTGTGCTTTAGAAACTGGAGGAAACTCACTGTGGGCTTGTTACTGTGTGTCCAGAGTTTGTCCCCATATTGTGACCAGGGCTGGCAAGATGGGGATACATTCTACGGCCCAAGGTCGAGAAATCCACAAGGCCCACCAAAGCTTTGAACCAGAGACCTCTGTCTTGTCCGTGCGGGGCTGCAGCCGACTGAGCTAATAAGCAGTTCCGTGGCAGCCGTTTTTCCATCAAACGCATATGCTGTTTCCTGACTTCTTAACGCAGCGTGCTATTTATACCACTAGATCCATTCATTCTTAATGAGCCACGGTTGTGGATTGTAAAATGTTTTATTTTCATACAGGATTGCTCACTGCCCAGAGCCAGCTGTTGCTATGCCACCTTCCTCCTTTCCCATTCCTAAGAAATTAGCATTTTGGAAGCTCCTCAGAGTGCTCAGCTGCCCTCTCCCACCTCCCGCTCACCCCCTGATGTTTCCCCAGCAGACCCTGGCCTTGCCATTTCTGTCACATTGGCCTGGACGTGGTACGTGAACTCCCTGCAGCCTTCAGAGCAGCTGGGATGCATGTTACGTGCAGGGGGGGCCAGGCTGGCCGAAGCTTGGAGGAGGCAGAGGACAGCAGGGCAGGAGGGCATCCGTGTGGGGAGACGGGGTACCATCTGTCCGCCGAGGGTTGGACAGGCGCCGGTGTTAGAGGTCGCAAACTGGTGGGGCAGTGACTCAATTGGGCTTCCTGCTTAATGTTCACTGACAACTTTTTTTAGATGTGGAGAATTCTCATGAAAAAGAACATGGGGGGGTGGGGGGCGCCTGGGTGGCCCAGTCAGTTAAGCTCAAGTCATGATCTCGCAGCTTGTGAGTTCGAGCCCCCCTGTCTAGCTCTGTGCTGACAGCTCAGAGCCTGGCCTGCTTCCCATTCTGTGTCTCCCTCTCTCTCTGCCCCTCCTCCACTCACGCTCTGTCTCTCTGTCTCTCTCTCTCTCTCTCAAAAGTTAAAAAAAAAAAAAAGAGCATGGAATTCTGGCTTCTTTTTTGAACAACAGAAAGCCTGCCAGTACTGCCCCCTCCCTGGAAAAATCAGACAGGCTAAGTAGCAGCTTCCCCTTCACACTGGGCACGCGGTCTCGGGTTTGCCACAGTCCCCAGCCCTCTCTGTTGTCTCGACGCTGCGATCATCTCCCTTACAGGGCTATTACGAAGAAAATGTTTCCAGAGCCCTATAAAAAGAGAGAGAATAGGACTTAGGCCAACAGGAACATCTGCGAGAAAAGTGAGCGCACCTCTCTGGAAATCAGTACACGTCGCCAGAAATACCATAACTAGAGCCAAGTAAATATCACATCCAGCTCACCTCACTGGCCCTTCCAGCTCGCCAGTGGAAGGCAGAGCCTGAGTGTGTCACATCTGCGTGTGTCCGCTCCTGGGGCCAGGGAAGCTGGCCCATCTTCCTCTCTGGGCCCCAGTTGCCCCGCGAGTGGGTTAGAGACGAGGGGGCCTGGGCAGAGTCTATTCTCTTCCAGCTTGTATCTTCCAGTTCCAAATCCACAGGGATGAAACTTCATGGAGAAATGCGTGGCAGGTGGTGAGCCTCGTGTCCGCGCTGGCCCTGCCCCTGCACGCACGTGCACGTGTGTGCACACACACACAAACACACACGCACACGAGCCGGGAAAGACTGTTTAGAGAGGGAGTGGGAGAAGCCGTCTTCTCACCGCCTGAGAAGGGCACTGTGGTCCCCTCACCGGAAGCTGGAAATCCTTGACTCAGGTCTGCATGGGCCCGGTCAGCTTTTGGCTCCAGGAAACAAATAAACCAGAAAGCATCACAGACAGTACTGTGTGGGGCCCCCACCGGCCATCTGGGGAACTGAATGCCATCCTCTTCCGAAGGCAGGAGCCGGAAGTAGGGATGGTGCTGAGTTGCCCGAACCCACGTGGGCCCCTCTAGGGCAGACACCCAGCAGCCAGTCAGCCGCTGGGCTTCCCGTGTGGCTGCCGTTCCTCCGTGCTCAGAGGGCCTGGGTACCGTCTGCCAGCCCGCAGGTGTGCACAGGTGACAGAGGCGTGCCTGGGGCCTCAGCACGGAGTGGCCAAATAACACCAGCAACTGCTGTAACCGCGTGATCGCCTGCTTGCTCACTGCAGGCGATGCAGGCGCCACGTGTTCCTTTGAACAACAGGGGGCCAGGGTGGGCGGCTGGACCGCTGTCCCATTTTATAGTAGGGCATGGAGAGGTCAAATAACTTGCATCATAATCGCGGTGTGGACAGAAAGATCCCCTCAGCGTTCCGGAAACTCTGCCCTTTCCCGGGGAAGTGGAGACCTGGCCACCTCTTCTGTGGCTGTGTTTTGACAGAGAAGCCCGTGCATACTAATTCATCTTGACCTTCAGAGCCCTTGGTGAAGCCAAACACTAGTCTGATGCCCGTGTGGGTGAGTGGGGGCGGGGCACCCCCAGAACAGAAGCCCTAAGCTTCGGGGAGCTGCATTGCCCCTCACTCTTGGCCCAGCAGCCCTCCTGCCTCATTGGCTTGGGGATTGATTTCCCAAGAGCAGAAGGCCCTCATTAGCCACACCGCAGAGGTCAGGGCCATGGCTGTCGCTTCTCATTTACCCAAAGCCTCAGCTGATCGGGTGATTCCAGCTGGAAGGGAGGTCTGGGGACTCCTAGCCCCCACTCCCACCCCATCATAGCTGACATAGGAAAGCAGGGCCCAGCCCCACCCCCACCCCAAGCCGGCCTCTGGCTTCAGTTCCAGTGTCGTGCACGGAGCTCCTGCCACCAAATGCCAGGCCAGGGCTGGGCTCCACCTCGCGCGGCTCCACCTCGCGCGGTGGCACACACCCTCCCCAGCCGCTCACCTGTCTCACCGTGCGAAAACCTACGCCTCAATTCTGCCCACTCTAGATTTCTCAGCCTCTGGGGACCTGGGTGAGGTGAGTAACCCGGGGCCCGCCTGCCCTGTGTGACTCTAGTAAAGCCCAAGGAGACAGGGGTGTGGCTTCGCTCGGTTCGGAAGCCCCCTCCCAGGGCCTCCTGTCCATCATAGGTCAAGGGCGGCCTCGCAGGCAGGCGGAGCTGATTCCTGACTGCTGGTCTGGGAGTCGCAGCAAAGCTAGAAGAGTCTGTCTGCCCGAGTCTCCATACAGGACAGTGGGGCCAGGCCTCTCCTGCCTCACGTGACTCTGGGTCCCCCTGGGGTCTAGGTTGACCTGGCCGCCCATCCCCCACACGCAGGCTCTGAGTGCAGGCCCCATGGCCCTGAGCCTCTGCTCAGGTGAGGGCCCCAGAAGGACAAACCCAGAAGNGGGGTCGGGGGGAGGGGTGGAGAGAGAGAGATACAGCCCCAGAGACAGACAGAGACCCTGAGAGATGAGATTGGAGAGAGAGAAACTGACAAAAACAGGAAGAGGGGCTGAGAGAAAATACCAGGAAGACCGAGAACACAAAGACACATAACGACGTACACGATAGGGAAGGAAAGACCAGGGAGGCAAAGGCAGAGATTGTTTTAAAGCATCAGCAGAAAGGAGGAACAAAGAGACAAAGTAAAAGACGAGGGCCCAGAGATCCACAGAGACAGAAGGAGACAGAGAGCTGTGGTCAGGGACAGAACGTAGTGGCATTTTGCATCCCAGGAAAGGCAGGAGATATGCACTCACTTTGTTTCATCTCTGCCATAAGTCAGCAGCCATAACCTGCTACAGAGAAACAGTGCGGGACACACCCAGGCCAGACCTCGTTCCCTAGGCGCCTGAGCCTGGAGCCCAGCATTTCTAAGTTGTGCCCATTTCTAAATGCCACTTCTTCTGAGATGCCCTCCCTGATTTCTCTTCTCCCCAAACACTGCCTCCCCTGGAGAGTATCATGTTCTCTCTGGAGGAAACTGCCCTTATCTCCCATCCATCCATCTCCTGTTCTGTCTGGAGCTCCTCCAGCAAGGGCAGGACTATGGCATTTCAGTGCTGGCGACCACGTCACTATGGATTTAAGGATTTGTCTTATTATCCAGTGCCTCCTGTCTGTCTGTGAGTCCAAAGGAGGGAGTTAATTAAAATCAGCGGTGAGTGAATAAACAAGCACAGGAACCCCTCCGGTCCCCAGTGGTCAATTCCCAGCCTGGTCTGGGCTGTCCCTGCTGATGTCCCTGGTAGCAGCCTGGAAGGAAGGCTCCCTGGGTGTCGCACGCTCACCCTGCCCTCTGAGGTTGTCTCCTGATATCCCCACCTCACAGATGAGGACATGGAGCTCGGGGTGGTCAGGTGGCCGAGAGCTCCTGACTCTGGGGTCCGGGAGGGAGGGAGGCAGCCTCTGCACCTCTCTGACTTTGCAGGATTCATTCCTATGAAGACAGACTTCCCCGGCCTTGCGGCTGCCTTTCTCCTTGTCCAGGCTCTGACCCTCCAGAGTCCTAGAGAGAGCTTTCCAAACAAAGGGAGAACCTCTTCCTGTGGCCTGACCTTGGATTTGAAAAAACAGAGTCTGTGTGAACAGGGCATCCCCCCCCAGAGCCCGCTCACCCTTTGCCCATGACAGCCAGCCTCTGACAGCTCCTCCCCTCATTGGTCTGTCCCTGGCTCAGGCTGAGGCCACCAGCAGCCTGGCTTGTCCCACTTGAGCCTCCTTCAAGGGGGAGGAGGCTGTGAGGAGGCGCCTGCTTGGTGGAACGTGCGTCTCTGTGGAGAGCTGGGTCGCCACCACCTTGCTGACCACCAATCCTGCTGTCTGTATGCTCCTGGGGAAGGGGTTTCAGAAAGCGCTCAGCTACTTACCTGGTGCCTGCTTGACCCAGAGCTCAGTGTTTGGGGGCTGAGGGAAGGGGCCAGATGAGGATCAAGACGTGGCCCTGCCCTCCAGGGTTTTCCCCGGACAGTTGGGGAAATCAAGGCAGGCGTTTGTAGGACAAGAAATGCAATGCCAGGCGGTGTCTGAGAGGGGCCGGAAGAGCCGCTCCAGCAGTGGTGGGGGCAGCAAGCAAGGGCCTGTCTTCCATCTCTCCTTCCCCACGGCTGGAGAGACTTTTCCGGCAGAGGCACAATTGAGATGAGTTCCTGGAGAATGAAGTGGAATCTAATTTTTAGAAATATTTATAGGCTTATATGGCTTTTTTTTTTTTTTTGAGACACAGAGAGAGAGCGAGTGGGGGAGGGTGTGAGAGAGAGGGAGACACAGAGTCTGAAGCAGGCTTCAGGCTCTGAGCTGTCAGCGCAGAGCCCGACAAAGGGCTCCGCACTGACAGCACTGAGCCCAATGTGGGGCTCAAACTCACAAACTGGTGAGATCACGACCTGAGCCAAAGTCAGACGCTCAACCAACCGAACCACCCAGGGGCCTGTATAGCTCTTTAAACTTGCCATGCCTTTTGTTCTCCTTGATCTTATTTTATTGGGACTTATTATTGTCTCCGTTTTACAAATGGGAAGACTGGGGTTCAGAGGGATGAAAGTCCTTGCCTAGAAGTGTCCAAGGCAGGGCCAGAACTCAACCTTAGATGTTGGGAGTGAATTAGAAGTTCTCACACTGCAGCGGGAATGTTGGGGAGACAGGGGGTGAACCGGCCTGCCTGGGGGCAGGAATCCTGAGGGATCGGAGCCCTTAGGGCGAGGCTAGACTGCCAGGTGGGGAGGAAAGAGCAGAGATCTCAGCAGTAGGTAGGCCTGGGCTCAAATCCCAGCTCGGCCTGCAAAGGGCCCCCGAAGGCATCTAGTGCCCTCAGTGTCCTGTACATCACAACCTAGGAATCTCAGCCCCTTGGAAGAGGCCAGTCCACCCTTGTGATGGTGGCCCGGGCACCGAGTATGGTGACTCCAGAGGCCATGAATTCAGATTGACCCCCTCAAATGAAAAGCTCCTACCCTGTACCAGACACTGTCTGTATTACCTTGCTAATGCTCACAATGCAGGAAAGAACCCATCGGAGCCCATCAGGAATGCGTCCCACCTGCCCGTACCTTCCTCCTGCTGCCACCAAACAGGGGCCCAGACGCGGGGGCATCTCGGTGGGATTTCAGGCTGCAGGCCTGGCGCTGTTTACGGGTGAGGCAGCCCTCGCCCGTCCCCGTGGGGACAGGTCTGTGACCGCCCTCTGCAGCCCGGTAGGCTGGGTAAGGCTAATTGGGGATGTCTTTGCGTTCCCCAGGGCCTTCGCATCTTTCCTTTACATTAAAAAAAATTATTGTGTTTTTAGTAGGCAAAATTTTCCACCATCTGCTTTGCCTTGGCAGAATGTTTGCTGAAAATATCTCTCTTCCTCTCTAATTCCCCGTAGTTTCTGGGGGCTTTGAGAGCCTCCAAGTAGAGCAGCAGCTCACAAGTGCCTCCCAAGCTCACGGGCTGTCCTTGTGCCAGGCAGGCGGCTGTTGTGGCCCAGAGGTCACATCTCCCCACCTCTCAACCAGAGAGGGACCCTGGGGCCTCTCCCCTGATGATACAGAGCTGACCTGAAGTTGATTCAGACCGAGCAGCTGTCCAGGCTGGTCTCTGTGTGTGATGCAGCCCTCAGAGATGTCCACGGTCACAGGGAAAGGTGGCAGCAGAGAGGAGCCCAGAATCTGGGGCCCCCAAACCCCAGTGCAGTGTGGGGAGGTCAAGTGGCTAGCGTCCCACCTGTCCCCTGAGCCATCCCAGGCACGGTGGCTTCACTGGACCACAGCTGCCACACATGTCCTCTGAGGCAGTCAGGAAGGACTTTCCAAAAGGGAAGACTTCCCCCCACCTTCGTGTGCCCAAACTCTTAAGTTTCCATGGTGACAGTCATATTGCAAATCCATCTAAGAGTGAGCCAGGGGAAAAAAAAAAAAGCTGGCCTCTCCCCAGAGAAGTGGGCATGGCTGGCGCTGGGGCAGCCCTGCTGGGGCATGATGGGAAAATCTCAGGGATGCCAGCTCCCCAAACAAGTGGTCCAGGGTCTGAGGCCACGGTGGCGGGGGAGGCCCTCCCTCCTCCCCACCTTCTGGCAGAGCCCAGGTGAATCCATTTGGTGACTCCTCCTCCTTGGGAGACTAGGGGGACAGTCTTGTCTCTGGTGTTTTCCCATCTTCAATCTGAAACACCAGGCGTGGGCTGCATACAAGCAGTCAGCGCCAAGCCATCCTAGACTGTCTTTGGGGAATTCGAAGGGAAAAAAATCAGCCTTCAGACACACTGTTTTGTTGAGGATGGAAGAGCAAGGGCCCAAAGATTTATGAGCCTAAAAGCGTTGTTAATAGACCTGGAAGATTTACGATCACAGCTGCGGTGCTGTGAGAAGGGCGGCAGCGGCAATCGAATGGCAAATTAGCCAAGGTTAGGGTTTTATGGTGACAGTCGGAGGGGAAAGAAGAAGAAAAACTTCATCCCTTGCTGCCAGAGGCATATTTGGGCAAATGGCGTTTGCGTTGGACCCTGTCCAGGGACATTCTCAGCAGTGTCCGCTTGGTGTGTTTCTTTCCCGCTGACAGGCATGGACACTGCTGGCTTCTTTTAGTTTCTTTCTTTCAAGCAGACTTCATTTCAGTGGATTAGAATGGGATTGGGTTCGCGCTGCAAAAACCTCTAAGCTTAGGCCTGGCCCCGGCTCCCAGTCCCAGATGCACGAGCAAAGATGCGCAAACCAAGGGAGACGCGGCCTAAGGGAAGCAATCTCGTCTGCTGGCCGGTTCTCTGCTCTGTGACACCTCTGTGAGCTCAGTTGTCATCTGGAACTGTCCCCCCATCTCCATGGCTGTGGGCCTCGGGCGTCTGTAAAAAGAGACAGAGAACAAGTCAACGGACTAACTCAGGAAGCATTTAGTTTTTTCTAAAGCTTGCACAGCACTGGCACATGGGAACTGCACAGTGCGGTGCCTCCTGAACTCTGCCTCCAAGGTTTGGACGCTGTGGACAAGACATACCCCTCCCCCACAAATATACCACGGCGTAGCCTTCTTGCAGTTCTGAGACCCACTGAGACCCATGTGACCCAACACTGTGCATGTATGACAGGTTACAGGCCAGAGAAGAGGGTGAAGAAGTGGGATAAAGAGCTCACCACCATATGTGATCTCGCGGTCCGTGAGTTCAAGCCCTGCATCGGGCTCTGTGCTGGCAGCTCAGAGCCTGGAGCCTGCTCGGATTCTGTATCTCTCTCTCTCCGCTCCTCCCCTGCTCACGCTCTGTCTCTCTCTGTGCATTGGCTCTGAAGGATCAAGACACTGTTTCAAGAGGGGGGGAGCCACATATCCCCCCGCCCCCACTGCCCCAGCCCCTTGCCCCCTCCCTGCTGGCCCGAGAATTATGACGATTGTGCATATGAAACATCAGGGAGATGGAGCATTCCAGGTCAAAGAATGAGATTACCCACAAGCATCTCTGCCAGAGACCTGGGGAAGCCAGTGTGGAGATCAGTCCCCACTCCCCTCAGGGACTTCCTCTCTGCTGAAGGGGCTGCCAAACCCCCTGTCTGGGGGTGCAGAATCCTCCCACATTCCTTTGCAGCTGCCCCGGGGCAACAGGGAGACAAGGGGGGGTGCCAGCTGCTTCCTGCCCACCTCCTACTCTCTTTGTCTGGGGACCCACAGGCTTGGTGTTTAGTCAGTCACTGACTGAGTCAAAAATACGTAAAATGCTTATAAAACCAGTGCCCATGAGGTTCAGTCAGTGGAGTCATGATCAGAGAAACCCAGTCCAGGACCTGCAAAGCATTTGCGAAGTCAATTAGCCTGTTGCATTTCTCATATCGTATGAAGAGGCATGTGGACCATAGCCCCTCTGCGTTCCCAGCTCCTCTTGATTCTACATGACAAGAGCCCAAAAAGCCAAAGCAGAACTCTTTCTGGAAGGCAAAGAGGAAGAGAGCAGAAAAGGCAAACTCCTTGAGCAGCTAGAGGAAGGAAAAGCCGGGAACCGCCACGCTGACGTCATGCTCGCCCCACCCACGTGGGTCGGCTGTGCAGGAGGAGCTTACCAGCTTCAGGCAGGGGTGCACTTTGGCCCCTGCCCTCCAGGAGCCTGGGGGTCCGCTGAGGGAAAGACACACGCACACTGAAAGCCGAGAGTGGCTGTACCAAACTGCATCAGGCATTCGGCCAGCCAGGAGCAGGTGATTGGAGGAGACAGCGTCCAAAAGGAGCCAGGAGAGGGGTGCCAGCCTGGCTCAGTCGGTAGAGCATGTGACTCTTGATCTCAGGGTTGTGAGTTCAAGCCCCACATTGGGTGTGGAGATTATTAAATAAACAGAAAGGAGCCAGGAGAAGAGCCATGGGCAGGGCATTCCGGGCAGCAAGAAGTGAGACACTGCAGGAGGTACCAGCTGGCAGTTTGGTAGGAGCCCTGAGTGGTGTGGAGAAGCCTAGGTAAGAGGCAGATGTGCAGGATGACGCTAGAGAAGTAGGCGAAGATGAGGAGCATGGGCTTGTGGGCGCAGGGCACTTCTAGAGAGCAGGAAGCTGGGACCTGTGTGTTAGCAGGGGCAGTCCCCTCGGTGCAGAGGGAGGTGCCCACAGGAGGGGCCCGGGTGGGAAGCTATTGAGGGAGACCAGACCGAGACCCTAAGGCTCCGAGCTGGGCAGGGGCCGTGACCCAAAGCGAGGAGGCCACTGACTGGAGAACCATTTAGGAGGTGAAACTGGCAGAATGTGGGGATGAGGGAGAGAGAAGAGCCAAGAAGCCATCAGGGCTTCCGGAAGCACGAACAGCGTACCAGACCCTCTGCTATGAAAGCCGCAGGGTTGAGAATCTCTTGATTATGGTTGGCCAGCTCCGTTGCTCTGGTTGCCTAATGCTGTGACCTGTGGCTCCCTTTGCCAAAAGGTGACCCAGGCTGAAGGCACAAAGGCTTTCCAGAAGACCCTAGATGTGGCTAGAAACTAGGTGGCATAGGTTGTGTCACTGCTGCTCCTGGCCACTGTGGATTTCCCTCCTGGACCAGACTCATCTTCCTGCAGGCTGTTAATGCGTTCTCAGGATCCTTCTCTGCAAGCTGCTCAAGGGGCCCAGCTGATCAGATGAAACCTATGAGCCACCGTTGGCACAGACTGATTTTTTTCTTTTTTTTTTCTTTTAATTTATTTATTTTTGAGACAGAGACAGAGCATGAGCACGGGAGGGACAGAGAGAGAGGGAGACACAGGATCTGAAACAAGCTCTGGGCTGTCAGCACAGAGCCCGATGCGGGGCTCAAACCCACGAACCGTGAGATCATGACCTGAGCCGAAGTCGGCCACCCAACCGACTGAGCCACCCAGGCGCCCCTGGCATAGACTGATTCTATTTCCAATCCTGTCTCCCACCAGACAAGCCCCAACGGCATGGGGCTGATTGGCAGATAAGGCTGTCTAGGCACCTGGCATGGTGCCGGGCTGAGGGCGCCCAGCCCCTCTGACCCTCCCTCCGGAACCAGGTGTCTTGTTCTCGGCGGCAAAGCACACTGACTCTTTAATGTTTATTTATTTTGGGAGGGTGGGAGGAGGGCCAGAGAGAGGGAGACACAGAACCTGAAACAGGATCCAGGCTCTGAGCTGTCAGTACAGAGCCCGACGCGGGGCTCAAACTCTGAACGGCGCGATCATGACCTGAGCCAAAGTCGGACGCTTAACCGACTGAGCCACCCAGGCGCCCCCAAGGCACACTGACTCTTACCCCATCCACGGAGTCAGTCACCCGTGAGAGCTACTTACCTGGATCCCAAACCTTTCTGTGCTGTTGTACTTGGCATTAGAATGAGAGCATATAATTAAATGTTACATTAACTGATGGAAAGAGCCAGGAAAGACAGTCATTTCATTAAAACCGGGACTTGGTTTTAAAAGTCTTGATGGAAGCTACTTGCTTAAAAAAGCTATTGAATCAGGTGTGGGCAGGGCGACTGTAAAAGGCAGGAGAAAGAAATGGGAAAAACAGAGAAGGGCTCTGCACTCCTGCTCTGGCAGTGTCTTTAAGCTCCGGTATAAAGAAGCCCAGGGATCCCAGTGCAACATGGATGCAGCCGAGACATGGAAGACAGTGGGGGCCCGATCTCAAAGAAGCACCCAAGCCCTACATCAAACGTGGTGAATGGACGTACATTTCTATACTTAAAATTAAAATAGAGGGGCACCTGGGTGGCTCATCGCTGAAGCATCTGACTCTTGATTTCAACTCAGGTCACAATCTCGCGCTTCGTGGGATCGAGCCCTGCATCAGGCTCTGCGCTGGCAGCACGGAGCCCTCTTGGGATTCTCGCTCTCTCCTCTCCTTCTATCCTGTGTGCATACGTGCACACTCTCAAAATTAACTTTAAAAAAATTAAAATAGAATCTTACCCTATGAAAATATTCTGGATTGTGACTGCCACTGTTGATTAACCTCCAAGTATGGCCCCATTTAGTCCAGAAAAGATTTCTACCACAGTGGGTGTCCGCCATGAGAGCTCCTTCTGCTCCCGTCTCCTGGGACTCCAGTCCCATCAGCCTGGCTCTCCTGCGCTCACAGGGCCCCACTGCGAATTACTGGATGAAGTGGGATGGGAGCCGAGGCCTGCCGACTCCCAGTTAGTTCATTTCTTCCAGTAAAATCAGAGTGGTTACAAACAGCGGGTGTGGAACCAGCCTGCCAGGGGACGAAGCCCAGCTCTCCCACTGCTGCCCTGGGCCGGTGCCCCGCTTTCCTCACGTGTGGAACGAAGAGAACCCCCTCTGGCGGGTCGCTGTGAGCTTCAGCGTGGTAGCGTACGTAAAGGTAGCGGGGGAAGGCGTCAGGAGGGTCAGCAAGGACTGGCGACTCCCTTACAAGCAGAGATGCTTTGCCTGGTTACAGGGTCAAACCACATGGCCTCACACCTCAGCATTGCCAAGTGCATCCTCAGAGGGGCTGTGCCTGTACCAGAGGAGGCCGTCGGCTCCTACCATGGCCAGGGGCTTCTGAGTCTGCCACTGGGGCGGGTACTGGCCGCACTGGACCCGAGTCACAGCCTCTCACACCAGGACTCCCCTCTTCGGCCGACAGAAAGGATCGCCCCGCTGTCCCCGTCCCCAGGACTTCGTTCCTGTGCCCCAGACACAAGGACCGGCTGAGGGTCTCTGCCGCTCCGTCCTGGCAGAGGGGAGGCCTGCCCTGGCCCCCCCGACCTGTGTGCCTACCGGTAGTGACCGGTAGTGGTAACAGTGCTGGTGTCTGTTCTTTCCAGTGGTTTCCAGCGACAGTGACAGTGACTCGGATCTCAGCTCCTCCAGCCTGGAGGACAGACTCCTTCCGACCGGAGCGCAGGACCCCAAAGGTGACAAGCCCCAAGGGGAATCAGGTAAGCATAGCAAGCGCACCGCTCGTTTCCAAAGCCCCGCGTGCAGGTGGCTTTGCTGCTTCCTCGGGTTGTGGCTCCCCAGAAGGTGTATACGTGGCTGTTCTAGATCAGGGAGGAGACATGGGCCTGGCGCTGGGATGGCCGAGCCGAAGTGTTAGCACCCCTGCAGGGCAGCAGGGAAAAGAGCCCCAGGTGTGTGCAGGGGCGGGGAAGGAGGACGATCACTGCAAGCATTCCCGAGGTGAGACTGTGCCTCGTGAGTGACGATGGCTGTGAAAATCAGGTACAAAGTTCCTTGGGCTCAGCTCTGCCCTGAAACTACAGTGGGGGCCTGAACAGAACCCTTTTGGGGTTCTGTTTCTTTTTTTTTATTTTTTTTAAGTTTATTTATTCTGAGAGAAAAAGAGTATGGGGGAGGGGCAGAGAGAGAGAGAGAGAGAAAATCCCACCAGGCTCTAAGCTGTTAGTGCAGAGCCCAATGCGGGGCTCGAACTCACAAACCGTGAGATTTCAAGACCTGACCCGAAATCAGGAGCCTGTCTCTTAACCGATGGAGTCATCCAGGTGCCCCCTCTGTTTCATCTATTTAGCAGATGGTCCCCAAAGTTTCTTCAGAGTTTAATGTCTCTGAGCTCTCCTCTGACCTTGTCATGTAAAAGAGAATTAAGGGGCCTTGAGGCTGGTGCAGAGAAGGCCTCGGGCAGTTTTTTCTTTCGTTTAAGCACATGAAGGGCCTTCCCAGGACCAACGTCATTCAGAGTTACTCCAGAGGTTAGAAGTGGGATGTTTGAAAGACGTTCAGGAAGGCTGGTTTTAGTGCACAAGCAAAGAGCTTTATAGTAAGTGCCCCAAACTGGAATGACACGCCTCCGGGTGCTGTCCTGGGGCCAAGCTGGGGGATCTCCCGGGGCTGATACGGAAGGAACTCCCGGTGGGGACTGCAGCTCGGGCTAGATCAGGGGCCTGGCACAGGCACTTATACTCCCACACCTGGGCCCATGGCAGACATTACTAGTGGATCAAGATACTCTTCCCACAGAGCCTGACATGGCCTCAGAACCCCCTAGCCACAGGTGTCCAAGCCGTCAGTATCAGTAGGCAGCACGGAGACGACACCTGCCGCTGGACTGTATGATCTCTTAGGCCCCTCGGCCTAAAGACTCTATCTTTAAAAAGTGTAAAGGAAACTTACCTGCCGGCCATGATGTTCACTCCCCCACTCCCCACTTCACACACACATAGCTCTTGAACCCCACCTCATAGCAGCTCTCAGCTGTGGCCAGGTGAGGCTGGGAGGTAGGAGAAAATGGAATGAGGTAGTACAGACCCCACCTCTGCGCTCTCACCCTGGCAAGGATCACAGCCATATATGAGGGAAGATTCATTAGTTAACAAAGGCAGCCATTAATCACCCCATGGCGGGGTAGAGTACAGGGTGCCTGGCTTGCTCAGTCGGTAGACCATGCAATTCTTGATCTCCGGGTCATGAGTTCAAGCCCCACATTGGGTGTAGAGGTTACTGACATAGATCAATAAACTTAAAAAAAGTAACCGCATTGGGTTAACAGTGATAGACGCCCTTCCCCCTCCTCATTCTACAAAGTCAGGAAGAACTCCCCCTTGTAGCCAGTTTTCCTCACTGAACTGACCCAAGGGCCCATGCGGTGGCCTTTATGTATCCTGGACCAATCAGCATTGGCCAGAAGGTGGGGTCACACCAGAGTGTGCTGACCACGTGTAGGCGGCAAGTGAGGGGCCCTGGGCAGTCGATCCCATAAATACCCATCACGTTTTCCGACGAGAAGATCAGCTGCTTGTCAGGCTCACACCATCCCTGTCTCAGTTCAAGGTCCAAAGAGCCCACTCGTGGTCTCTTACAGGTGGCAGCTCGGAGTCCCCCAGGATGAGGCCCGCCCCCCAGTCCAGCCACCTGTCAGAGAGCCAGAGCAGCCTGGCCAGCGAGACCGGGACCAGTTCTGCAGACCCGCAGCCGGGCACCCCGCCCTGGCCAGACCCCAAGAGCCCCGGTGAGTACCAAGCCGCTCCTGCTGACCCCCTCCCTTCGGCTCCGCCGCGGCCCTCCTCCCTCCCTCAACTGGCCCACGCTGCAGAGTGCTACATGATGTGTGTAATCCTGTGTTTCCTGAGCACCGTGCCAGGCACCGGGGGAACAGGGGTGAACCCCACTCTTGCCTGCGATGAATAGGAGAGGGACCCAAAATAACGACAACCACCCCGTCCCTTCTCAGTAATCGTAACAACGGGTGTCCCCGTCCACTGGTCAGCGTGTAAGCTTTCAGAGCCTTTCCCCATCTCCACAGTGGCCTTAGCAGCTCCCGTTTCAAGAGCACCTACTGTGTGCCAGGCACCCCAGTCCTCACCGAGCCCAATTGTGTACCCAGCCTGGGCAGTCAGTCCTTGACCTCCAGAAACCTAGCATGTGGCTGAGGAAGCCGAATCAACTCACCCAAACCAGCCCACACCTAAATCAGAGGGAGAATTCAGGACCCTGGAGCTGGTGGCTTAGAGCCCAACCTGCCCTCGCACCCGTAAGGTCCCCTTGCATTCTTTTTTTTTTTTCTTTTGCACAAAAGCCAGGGAGGGGCAGAGGGAAAGAGAATCTTAAGGAGGGTCCACGCTGAGTGTGGGCTCGATCCCACAAACCTGAGTGGAAATCAAGAGGCTGATTGATGCTCAACCGACTGAGCCACCCGGGCGCCCCTAAGAACCCCTCACATTTGACTGGAGTCGTAGGCGGGAGACTTATTACCCCCGTTTGACAGGTGTGGAAACCAAGGGTAAGAACCTATGCTCCACCTTGCTGTGCCCACTGTCCCTGCCTGGCTACAGGGATCGTCATGCAGTGGGGTGGGCGTGGTAAGGGTCCTCAGTTCTGCCTCCCACCCAGGGTCGCTGGCTGGCCCAGTCAGTGGGACATGTGACTCTATCTTAGGGTTGTAAGTTCAAGCCCCACGTTGGATGTAAAGATTACTTAAAAAATAAAATCTTGGGGCACCTGGGTGGCTCAGTCGGTGAAGCATCCGACTGCAGCTCAGGTCATGGTCTCAATGGTTCGTGGGTTCGAGCCTCACATGGGGCTTCTGTGCTGACAGCTCAGAGCCTGGAGCCTGCTTCAGAGTCTGTGTCTCCCTCTCTCTGCCCCTCCCCCACTCACACTCTGTCTCTCTCAAAAAGAAAGAAACATTAAAAAAAAATGTTTTTAAGTAAAATCTTTAAAAAAAAAAAAAAAAGGGAAAGAAGAAAGCCCAGCTGGACCTGGCAGCCCTGGGCCTACAGTGCGTGTGGCTCAGCGCCACAGCTGACATCCCCTGCGGTCCGCGGGCAGCTCTGTGCGGGAGTCTGCATGCCGGGTGTGGGAGCCCATGTGTGCCACCAGCCACCCTCCAGGAAACCCCGTGGGGGCTCCCCCCACTCCCTGTCTCCCCCCTCCCCTTTCTCCTGCCTTGATGGTGCCAGGAAGCTACAGGGCAGGGCACATAAGAGGCCGTGAATGGGCGGGTCTCATGGAGAGGGAGGCCCCGTGGCCGTGGCAGTGGAGTGGACCCTCTCCATCCTTCTAGCCTCCTGGAATCCTCCATAGAGGATAGTTTGGAATCAGCCCTGCCACTCACAGACACGTGAACTTGGACAGATCATACAATTCAACCATATGAAATTGCATTTTTATAGATGAAAGAGAGCCAGATATTGGCAATCGTGTGACTCAACCTAACATTTGATCTCTTTGTGCCCAATTCCATTACTGCTGCAGTGGAGACCCCCTGTGTTCCTAAGGGGTGGCAGGGAGGGTGAAATGCAGTGTCGTGTGCAGTGCCTGCCCTAAGTAGATCTTCAGCAAATACCTAGCAGTGGGGGAGGCGTGTGGCCCAGAGCATCGAGAGCATCCAGGGCTAATAAAACAACTTGAAGAGGACTGGTCTACAGGGAAGTTTGGGGTTTTTTTTTAATTCTTTAAAATTTATTTTTGAGAGAGCACAAGTGAGGGAGGAACAGAGAGAAGGGGACAGAGGATCAGATGTGGGCTCTGCGCGGACAGCTGTGAGCCCAGTGTGGGGCTTGAACTCACGAACCAAGTCGAAGTCGGACGCTCAATCAACTGAACCACCCAGGCACCCCCGACAGGGAAGTTTTATATGCCCCTGCCCATTTGCTCTTCCTGGCATCTAAGATCACCTGTGTTGATTACCCTGGGTATCGACAGACCCCCCCCCAAAGCACAGGGAGTAGATGATTTCGCAGCAATGATGCAATGAAACAGAGCAGAGCCCTGGCCAGGGCACCAGCCCCCCCATCCTCCCTGGAAGATCCCTGTTTAGTTTTGGGAAAGGAAGCTGCTTCAGGCGTGAGGCAACTCCAGCAAGGAGCCTGCCTTCCCTGCGGTCCCCTCCATTTCATCCCAAAGACCAAGCTGTCACTGGGGAGGGACTCTGCCTCCACTAACCCTATAGTGACCTTTTTTTCCCTCTCCCCTAAAGGCAAAAGGCACACCTGGGCGAGTCCCCACTGCTGACATGGCCTCCAAAGGCTCCTCTGTCTGCCCTGGCTAAGGCACGATTGGCGCATGGAGCAGATTTTCCAGTGGAAGAGTCTGAGAGCGAGAGGAGGCTGGAAGGGTCCCCAGACCCCTCCCGGCTCCTTCCTGACCAGTCTTGGAGCCCTCAGCTGGCCAGCCCTGTTGGACATGACCTCTGACTCGACAAACCAGAGTTTGTGGGGCTGGATCCGCTTCCCCCCTCACTCAGTGCCTTTCCGCACCCTTCTGTCCTGGGAGCCCTCCTCACCGCCCCGCCCTCCGTCCCCCAGCCATTCCGCTCACCTGTGACCTTTATTTATTGTCCTTTGCCTGCGCCCTCCCCCGGCCTGCCTCCATGTTCATTTCAAGTTTGCTCTTGTCTTGGGCTGGGCTGCAGGGGCCTTCAGGCCCACCTGACGGGGCCTTCCCACATGCACTGCAGTTTGGGAGGGCGCGAGGCTGGGCTTTTTCCATATTTATATTAATGGAAGAAGAACCCAACCCTGAACATTGCCCTTCAGAGCTGAGCTTGGCCCCTAGAGATGAACGGTGGGTCCGGAGAGTGTGGGACGAGAGAGTTGCCTATCCTCCCTCTGCCTGTGACTCTGGAAATTGGGAGCAAACGTCCTCCCTTCGTTCGAGGCTGCCCGGGAGCTGTGGGTTGAAACCTGCCTCTTGCTTCGGTTTCCTGGAACCCCCCGGCTGGCCTCCCCAGGTCTTGCTCAGCCTCTCCCCGGCTGGTGGAGCTGGGAAGGGTTCTGGCGGAATCTGTGAATTCACTCATGGAAGAGCAGCCTTCAGCCGAGTCCCCAGCTGGGGTGCAAGGCTCCCCTAGGCCTTTAATTCACTTCTCTTCAGTAGGTTCAGTTTGCCATGAAAAATCAGTAATTCAGAGTGTGAGCCGCTGCTTCTGGAAAACCCTTCCCTGAAGACAGAGATTGAGTGAAAGTGTGTGTGTGTGTGTGTGTGTGTGTGTGTGTGTGTGTCTTGGTGTCTGCATCTCTCGTGCTTCCTGCCACTTTCCCACTGGCCCCCACACCTGGTTCTAGAAGCACCTTCCCTCTGGGCGCTCAGGCTCCCACCAGTAGCTTTTTGGCCCTTGCCACTGGCAGACATGAAAAGACTGTTTCCCTGTGACAAGTTATGCTTCCGAATTCAATAAAGATTAGAATTTGCATGGAGCCAGTGTGTTGATTGAAAGAGCACAGTCGCTTATGTTTCTGAGATGCATCAATCGAGAAATGGATGGAAAGGAACATGGTATGCTGATCACTGGAGCACTCCCCAGCCACAGTAAGGGGAATGCGCTAGATCTGTGTGTATTAGGAGAGCTCACAGACCTCACGTTGAATGGAAAAACAAGGCCATCGATGTTTTTAAAAAAAACTTAAGTATACACACAAATAACCAAAATGAGTTGTACAAACTTTCTTTAAATTTTTAAAAAAATTTTTATTTTTATTTCTGAGAGAGAGAGTATGTACGTGTGTGAGTGGAGGAAGGACGAAGAGAGAGGGAGACACAAAACCTGAAGCAGGCTCCAGCCTCCGAGCTGTCAGCACAGAGCCCAATGCAGGGCTGGAACCCATGGACCACAAGATCATGACCTGAGCTGTAGCTCAGGGTGGGGGGATGGAGGTGAGGGAGGCAGAGTAGCTCAGTCGGTTGAACATCCGACTTCAGCTCAGGTCATGATCTCATGGTCCGTGGGTTCCAGCCCCGCGTTGGGCTCTGTGCTGACAGCTCGGAGGCTGGAGCCTGCTTCAGGTTTTGTGTCTCCCTCTCTCTCTGCCCCTTCCCTGCTCACTCTCTGTCTCTCTCTCTCTCTCAAAAATAAATATACATTTAAAAAAATTATTTAGTAATTTAAAAATGCACTATAAGGGACGGAACATGAGAGAAAAATCTCCCAGGAAGTAAAACACAAAGAGGAGATGTAAAAGCACAGGGGAAAAGTCAAGAACATTGGACAACCCAAAGGTAAGATCTGTGCAGAAGGTCCAACTTTCAACAGATAGGAATTTCAAACCAAGGAGCAAAGTAAAGGGGAGAAAACTATTGAAGAAATTACATCCATCCCCTCAGGGTTTGCAGAAACGGGGTCTCCCTCACCCGGCCTGGGTGAGGGCCTGAGAGTGTACGTCGAACAGACTCCTGGCTGGAGGACCACTCTGAGTAGCACTGGCCCGGGGCGGTGCCAGTCGCCACTAGGGATTACCTGGGGAGTCTTACCAGCATGTCACCCCGGGAGATTCCGGTTTCATCAATTTGGGACACAGCCTTGACATCAGGCTTTTGGAACCTTCCCCACGTGACTCCAAGGTGCTCGCAGAACGGAGAACCCTTTCCATAACAGAAACTCTCCCGAGTGGGCTCCAGGAGATGTGTACAGAGTGTTTAGAGCTGTACCTTTTTATCAACCGAAAACTGGAAGCGACCCAAATAACATCAACAGACGGATAGATAGAGAAACGGATACAGCAGCGTTAATGGCATCTCGTGCAGTAGTGAAAGCCGCACTCGGCACAGATGACTCTCCCCAACAACCTCAGCGAAGAGACAGATGGCAGGAAGATGTGTACGTTATGACACCATCTATATATAGACTGTAAAACATGGGGAAATGACATATATTAACATATATTTTATGCAGCCAAAGAATAAAGAAATGCGCAGGAAGGATAAACAACAGATCTCAAGGTACATCTCAAGAAGGGGCCAATTAAGCAAGGGTTTCAACATATTGGTAATTTTTTTAAATTTATTTGTTTTGAGAGAGTGAGAGCGTGAACGGGGGAAATGGCAGAGAGAGAGAGAGAGAGAGAGAGAGAGAGAGAGAATCCCAAGCAGGCTCCACACTGTCAGTGCAGAGCCCAACACAGGGCTCGATCTCATCAACTATGAGAGCATGATCTGAACCAAAATCAAGAGTCAGTTAACCGACTGAGCCAGCCAGGTGCCCCTACTGATAATATTTTAATATCCCTGATGAATAGATGGGTGTGCAATATTTAATCATAATATTTCATTATATATTATATTTGCATTGTTTTTATACACCTGAAATCTTTCAAAATAAAACAATTTAAGGAACTATAGCAAGCCTTTTTATCACTAAGTTTCAAGACACCAGGATTAAAAATCCTAAATTTAAAAATGTCCTCAAACCTTCCAAAGAGGGAAAAGAAAAAAGTCACATACCAAGGATCAGGAATTTTAAATGGCATTGAAATTCTCAAGGCAGATTTTGAAGCAACGTCTTCAGAGTTCTGATAGGAAATGGTTTCTTTTAATGTTTGTTTCTTTATTTTGAGAGGGAGCGCATGCACATGAGCAGGGGAGGGGCAGAGGGAGATGGAGAGAGAATCCCAAGCAGGCTCCCCACTGTCAGCGCAGAGCCCGACTCAGGGCTCAGTCTCAGAACTGTGAGAGCATGACCTGAGCCGGAATCAGGAGTTGGACGTTTGACCGACAGAGCCCCCGAAGCCCCCCAGAAATGGTTTCTAATCTAGATTTGTACCCAGCCAAATCTCAATGACGGTAGAATAAAGATATTTTCAGACATTGTGAGTTTGGAAAAACTGACCTCCCATACATTCTTTCTCAGGCAGCTGCTAGAGAATGTGCTCCAACCAAACGAGGGAGAAAAGCAGGATATGGGGGACACGGGAAACTGGAGAGCCAGCACGGGAAGGGGGCAAAGAGAGTCCCTAGGACAATGGCAGTGGCTATGTGGCTAGAGGCCAAGGCCAGCCAGCCCCGATTGGAACATGAGCACAGAGGAGGTATACAAGGATATACAAAAGGGTAAGAAGCTGGAGCTCCTGTGTGGCTCAGTCGGTTAAGCGTCCGACTTCAGCTCAGGTCTGATCTCACTGTTTGTGGGCTCAAGCCCCACGTCAGGCTCTGTGCTGACAGCTCAGAGCCTGGAGTCTGCTTCAGATTCTGTGTCTCCCTCTCTATCTCTCTCTCTCTCTGCCCTCCCCTGCTCGTGTTCTCTGTCTGTCTCAAAAATAAATAAACATTGAGAGAGAGACGCAGGGCTCGAAATCACAAACCGTGAGACCATGACCTGAGCCAAAGTGGGATGGGTAACCGACCGAGCCATTCAGGTGCCCCCCACATTCTCATTCTGCACTGGGCCCTGCAAATTATGTAGCTGGTCCTGACTGGCCTGGCTCTTCTTTCTGGGTGCAGACTATAAGTATAGCCAGACCCTCAGTCAAGGCTTGATGAAGTGAGTCCCTAGACTCTCCACCTGGGCTGGAGGCCAGAGCCCCTGACTGGGAAAGTGGGACACAGGTCTTCATCCTATCCCTGCTGCCAGCCTTCTGCCTTTATCATTCCCTGTCTACAAGATGGGAGAACTGAAATAGTTTGGGTTTGTTTTTTTTAACGTTTATTCATTTTTGACAGACACAGCGTGGGTGGGGGAGGGGCAGATAAAGAGAGGGAGACACAGAATCCAAAGCAGGTTCCAGGCTCCGAGCTGTCCGCACAGAGCCCAACGTAGGACTCGAACTCACTAAGGGCCAGATCATGACCTGAGCTGAAGTCAGATGTTTAACCAACTGAGCCACCCAGGCGCCCCTAAATAGAGAGTTTTCTAACTGTGCTCCCAGAGCTCCCTGGGGTGGGGTAGGGGCATAGGAAATTAACGGGGTGGGGGGGTTAGTTTGGGACCCATGCCCGCTCTTACTGCCAACATTAGGACTCCCCTCTGACCTGTTCTCTCGGCTTGGTTCCACAGCAGGGAGGAGGCAGGCACCGCTGGCAGGTGACCTATATCTGGACGGCCCACCCCAGGCTGCCCACGCACGCACTCTGCCCCTGGGGAGGAAGGAGAAGCCTCCGGCAGAAGGCTACCAGGCCCAGCCGAGGGAGAGGTGCCCCAGGTACCAGCCAGAAACCCTTACCAGGGAAGGCAGACACCAAACATCGGGAGCGTGCGCGCGCGCGCACACGTTAGTGCACACGGCCAGATTACTGTTTACAAACTGTGTGACCAGTTGTTTCAAATCACTCATCCAAAGTGCCACCAAAGCCTCCTGGGCCCGGGAGAGGGATGAGACCATAGGAAAACCCAGCACTGGCCTTGCCTGCCAGGCGGGCAGCGGCAGAGCACCTGGCAAGGCTGCTCCCCTCAGAGAAGGGCCTCGATGCTGTTCCCCAGCAACAGGCGCGAGGCTCTGCAGACTGCGGGGCTTCTGACCTGCGCGCACCGGCCCCGCCCCCAGGCTGCCGGGACAAAGCCAAGGAGAGCGCTGTCCCCTCAGCTCCCCGGAGGCGGGGGGGGGGGGGGGGGAG
>NW_027551561.1:2343777-2346915 GCF_008692635.1 Crocuta crocuta | reverse complement strand
GGCGGGCCCGTGGGCGGGGAGAGCCCGGAGGCCCCGACTAGCTGCCCCTCCGCCGTCCCCCAGGCAGGCGAGTGCGAGGCCACCCCAGGGTGTCTGCAGCTTCTTCAGTGCCGATTACTGGAGAAGTAACTCAGCGTGCTCGCCCCTCCCCCCCGCGTCTCAGCACACAGTCTTGGGGGACATTTTAAGTCTGACCGGACCTGCTGAGCAGCTGACTAATGAAGGCTCTCCCTCGCTCCCTCCCCGCTTCCTGACTGCCGTCCCCCCACGCCTCTGCTCGGACCAGGGCCAGGGCCCCGGGGCCCACTGCCTGGGCTCTGCTTCCAGGCGAGGGGTGGGGGGCTGGGTTCCGGGAGCCCGCCCACCGCGCAGGTCGGTACAGCCGGGAGCTGTCAGGAAACACTGCGGGGCGGGTAGCGGGGCAGGTGGATGAGTGGGCGGCGGGGTGGATGGAGGGAGGGATAGAGACAGGGATGGAACAGATCCCAAACGTGGCCTTTCCCAACGCTTAGGGCTTTCCAAGTCTACACAGATGAGTCAACACAGTCCCCCGTGAGGCACAGCTGCTACTATCTGAACGGTCGGCCCCACAGTTCCTCTTTGGAAGAAACTGCCTGGGTTCCGGAAAATACTTTTAAAGGCTGATGGCGGATGATCCCAAGAACGCACTTCACCAGGGGACCAAGGTCACAAAAGAGGTATCAGAAGCGAATGGGCATTAGAGCGCCTGGCTGGCTCAGTCTGTGAAGCGGCCGACTCCGGCCCAGGTCATATCTTACAGGTCGTGAGTTCGAGCCCCGCGTCAGGCTCTGTGCTGACAGCTCAGAGCCTGGACCCTGCTTCGGATTCTGTGTCTCCCTCTCTCTCTGCCCCTCCCCTGCCTGTACGTGCTCTCTGTCTCTCTCTGTCTCTCTGTCTCTCTCTCTCGAAAATAAATATCAAAAAGAAGGAGAAGCAAACAAGTATTTAGAGTAGGGAGAGAGGTCAGAGACTGAAACCAGAGGGGGAGAAGAGGGGGGGATGCCTGGGTGCAGGTCCCCCTGCCCCCCACACGGCCCCATGACCCCACAGGGGCAGCTGAACCATAGTGTGCCATGTTCTGTTCGATGCTGTTGGTGCTGCAGTGATAGAAGCCACTCCTCACCCCACCCTGAACGTCCCCAGTGTCACCTGCACGCCCAGACGCTTAAGGAGACGGATTTGGGTGAAGAAGGGCCTGGATTTCACATCTGAATCTCTGTGGTTCAGAATCCTGAATATGGAAACGTAAGTTGGCCCCACAACAGGGAGTCAACACGGCCAAAGCAAGACCTCAGAGCCAAAGTGACACTGACGCTCGGGGTTTGGCAGGAACCAGCAAAGGCTAAGGCCCCGAAGTGGACTCACCCCGAGGGCTCCTGTCCTGGACGTGAGGACTGTAGAGGTGTGACCTCCGCGCCCCAGTCTCCCCACAGCTAAGGGGTTTCCCGGGACGCAGGATGAAAGTGCCAAAGCCAGCAGTTTCCAGGCAAACTGGGAAGAGCCCGTCTCCGCAGAAGCTGACGTGGGGCACAGCCCTTCAGAACCGCTCCCCTCCGTTAGTCCTCACAGCACCGGGAGGAAGACATTATTCCTCCCACTTCATAGACGAGGAAACTGAGGCTGGGGGAGCTCAAGTGACTTACACAAGATAACACAGCCAGCAAGTGGCTGAGCAAGCTGTGTGCTCATGTCTGCTGAAGTCAGCAGCTTCAAGCAGCCTCACTCTGTGCTATGGTCCAGGGCCTGGGTCACCTGCTCTGGAACCATCCCCGTTCCTGCCAGTGGCTTCGCCTTCCTTGGGCCCCCGAGCTGTGGATCCCAGCAGGCCTCTGCCACCCCAGCCATCAGCCCAGCAGTGCCCTGTGGGACTCTGTACACGAGCCTATGGATCGGGAAGAACGCCCCCAGCTTCCTGGCCTGGTTTTTATCCGCAGCCCTGCCCCCCCGCTGATGGCAGAACCCCTCTCTCTTCCACTCCTGAAGTGGGGAGCAGCATTTCCCGCTCAGCCCAGGGATTTCCAAGCTGGGAGTTCAAACAGCTCAGCACGGAATAGGCTCAAACAGAGTCTGCTAATGGAAATAACAAGATGATAAATTATTCCAGGGAAAGCATGATTTTCCTTATACTCTGCTTGACTCAGAAAACACTATGATCGCAGTAGAAATTGGAGGTGTCAGAGCTGGTATCTGGGGAAAGAGAAATGAAAGCATTCTGCTTTCTGCTGTCAGTGCAGCCCCGGGGGGTGTGAAAGAGACTGCGAGGTCAATCCCGGGCCGGGCACACGGCTGCCCTGAGCAGGCGAGGCCTGCATGGAAACCCCAGGCAGCAGAACCTGCCACCAACTGGCTGAAGAGACTGGGGAGTTCCAGGCAGAAAGCCCAGGGCCTGGAGTTAGACAAAGCTGTGTTCTCTTCTCAGCTCTGGCACGAGCTGGCTGTGTGACCTTAGGCAAACCGTTTAACCTCTCTGAGACTCTGTCTCCTGGAGATAACAACAGGATTACGTGAAATAATGTACGGCACACACTTTAAACGTTGCGTCGTTCATGGTAAGGGCAGAAAATGCCCTGACTTGCCCACTTTTTCTGGTTATTCCCACTCCCCAGGATCAGAGGGGGCACAGAAGAGCTACCAGTCTCGGAGTGCAAGATCAGCAGGGGAGGACACGAAGTACAAATGGACCATGACCCTAGGGTACCAGGCCCACCCCAAGGCCCAGCTCCCGGAGGGAAGCTCGCGCTCATGCCCAACACTGCTAATTTGAGGGGGAGGGGGCTGCCCAGACCGACCCTCCACCTCCCGCCAGCCACGGCACAACATGTAAGTGCCTTGTCAATGTTGCTGGACTAGAGAAACAAGACCTCTTTGTCCCCAGACAAAATGGCCCTGGGTCCCTAGGACGGCTGCCATCCCCCTAATGCACTTGTTAGCAGGCCAGCCGCACGCCCCCCAACCCCGACAGCTGACGGTCAGAATCTGTGGCCCGTTGTCCCCGGGGCTGATGGAGATAAACAAGTTTTACCAAACCATCGTTCTTTATTTGCAGTAAGGCCACAGCTTGGGCTCCAAACTGAACTCTGTTCTAAAGACTTTTTTTTTTTTTTTTTTTTTTATTGT
>NW_027551561.1:2342727-2343766 GCF_008692635.1 Crocuta crocuta | reverse complement strand
TTTTACTGTTCAGAGGCCTTTGATTCTTTCTCTTCCCCAGAACTGGCCGAGTTCCCAGGGCTGAAGTTGACTTGAAGTCTGACTGCTGAAGGAGAAAAAGAGTTTCTGTCCATTTTGTTGTTAACTCAATCCAGAGTCTGAGCTGGTGGCATAGAACCTTCAAACATCCTGGATAGGATTTCCTCAACTAGACTGTTTTGGCAAATGCAAACAGGGCACTGGGGAGCAGAGCTACAGAAGAAGTCCCTATTTGAGGCTTGAGGTGTGCCGAGTTGTGGGCACCAGAAGAGGCGCAAAATTTAGGGGGGCTGCAAACCAGAAACATCTCCCCAGATTTGGGGACTGCTGTGCAGTTACCCACATGTTTATCTCGCCAAGTAAGAATATAAAATCTGGGGCGCCTGGTGGCTTAGTCGGTTGAGAATCCGACTTTGGGTCAGATCATGATCTAACGGCTTGAGTTCAAGCCCTACATCAGGCTCTGTGCTGACAGCTCGGAGCCTGGAGCCTGTTTCGGATTCTGTGTCTCCCTCTCTCTCTCTGCCCCTCCTCCACTCACTCTCTGTCTGCCTGTCTCTCTCTCAAAAATAAATAAGCAATAAATTTTTTTTTTAATCAGAACCACCAGGGGCACCTGGGTGGCTCAGTAGATTAAGTGTCCAACTTTGGCTCAGGTCATGATCTCACAGTTCCTGGGTTTGAGCCCCACCCCACCCCCACCCCTCAATCAGACACTGTGCTGACAGCTCAGAACCTGGAGCCTGTTTCAGATTCTGTGTCTCCCTCTCTCTCTGCTCCTCCCTGGCTCACGCTCCATCTTTCTCTCTCTCTCTCTTTTTCTCTCTCAAAACTAAACATTAAAAAAAATTCTTTTAACCAGAACCACCATATAAGATCACTCACATTTCAGAAAAGAAAAGAAAAAGAATCACAAAACACGCCATCTTTTTTAAATTAAGTGGATTTAGCTTTGTAAAAAACTTACCACATTGTCCTCTGCTTTTCCTATTTTTCCATGGCTGGGAAAGGCTTCCTCATG
>NW_027551561.1:2339317-2342206 GCF_008692635.1 Crocuta crocuta | reverse complement strand
TTTTACTGTTCAGAGGCCTTTGATTCTTTCTCTTCCCCAGAACTGGCCGAGTTCCCAGGGCTGAAGTTGACTTGAAGTCTGACTGCTGAAGGAGAAAAAGAGTTTCTGTCCATTTTGTTGTTAACTCAATCCAGAGTCTGAGCTGGTGGCATAGAACCTTCAAACATCCTGGATAGGATTTCCTCAACTAGACTGTTTTGGCAAATGCAAACAGGGCACTGGGGAGCAGAGCTACAGAAGAAGTCCCTATTTGAGGCTTGAGGTGTGCCGAGTTGTGGGCACCAGAAGAGGCGCAAAATTTAGGGGGGCTGCAAACCAGAAACATCTCCCCAGATTTGGGGACTGCTGTGCAGTTACCCACATGTTTATCTCGCCAAGTAAGAATATAAAATCTGGGGCGCCTGGTGGCTTAGTCGGTTGAGAGTCCGACTTTGGGTCAGATCATGATCTAACGGCTTGAGTTCAAGCCCTACATCAGGCTCTGTGCTGACAGCTCGGAGCCTGGAGCCTGTTTCGGATTCTGTGTCTCCCTCTCTCTCTCTGCCCCTCCTCCACTCACTCTCTGTCTGCCTGTCTCTCTCTCAAAAATAAATAAGCAATAAATTTTTTTTTTAATCAGAACCACCAGGGGCACCTGGGTGGCTCAGTAGATTAAGTGTCCAACTTTGGCTCAGGTCATGATCTCACAGTTCCTGGGTTTGAGCCCCACCCCACCCCCACCCCTCAATCAGACACTGTGCTGACAGCTCAGAACCTGGAGCCTGTTGCAGATTCTGTGTCTCCCTCTCTCTCTGCTCCTCCCTGGCTCACGCTCCATCTTTCTCTCTCTCTCTCTTTTTCTCTCTCAAAACTAAACATTAAAAAAAATTCTTTTAACCAGAACCACCATATAAGATCACTCACATTTCAGAAAAGAAAAGAAAAAGAATCACAAAACACGCCATCTTTTTTAAATTAAGTGGATTTAGCTTTGTAAAAAACTTACCACATTGTCCTCTGCTTTTCCTATTTTTCCATGGCTGGGAAAGGCTTCCTCATGAAGCTGTGAGCTTACCGACCCTTGCAAACCACCAGGCGGGATCCAGACTCGGGAACTAGATGCCAGAACTCCCGGGTTCAGGTTCCAAGCAGCTCCTGCTGCCTGGGGTGAGGCTGGGGATCTCCCGGCCAGCTGGGGGGAGACACATCCAGAGCCCACCTGGCTGCAAGGTTTTGCTGAAGGTCCACGTGCCTCGGTCTCCCACGAAAATGACAGCTGTCACCACGCACACCCCTCGTGAGCCTGTGATGGGGACACGTGTCGGGCACCCAGAGGTTGCTCACTCAGTGTTTACAGGTGCTTTTTCCATGAGGCTCCCACAGTTCCTTGCAGGTCTGTGTATGTTCAAACGAGTCTGGGGACAGGGATGATCTCTGGGGACAGCAAGCATCCAGGCCAGGGAGCAGAGACACGGGGACTGGACTCCCGGCAGTGCAAGGTCGGGCTGGCCCTACGTACGGCTCCAGCAGCCCAGGGAAGCCCCTAGAGATCATGCCCAGCCCGGCTTCCCCTGCGCTGAAACCGTACTTAACAAAGGCCCTCAGCAGGTACCCGGACAAAAGAGAGGGCTGTGGGTGGGGGAGGGGGGCTGAAACCCCCACCCCTCCCCACACGCACTGACGTTCTCTGTCTTCTGAGCAACAAAGGACCTCCGAACACTGACTCTGGTCAGTTGCGTGGTGTACACCGTGTGCACCTGTACGAGTGCGTGCAGAGGTGTGTACACGTGCGTGTGTGTGCACGGTCTGTGCACGGTCACATGTGCGAGTGTGGGTGTGCAGGCACAGATGCCGGTACAGAAGTGTGTTTGTGCAGATGTGCATGAGCACAAAAGGTTTTAAAAGTTGGTTCTGACCTCTCTCTTTCTCTCCCTTCCCACTCATTCTCCCCTTCCTTCCTCTCCCTTTCCTGTCATAAAAACAAAAAGCCGCAGAGGGGACTAGAAGAGGGCGGGGGGACCCGGAATCCCAGCTCTGTCATTTCCCATCCCAGGGACACCTCAGTGTCCCATCGTGGGATCCGAGCGTTTGCCTGACAGCGTTACCGCAGGCAGACGCGAGCATTCGAGCAGGCGGTGGGGCTGTATCATTGCAGGCTCTGGCCTCAGGAGGCTGGGTTCACAGAACGTTCTATAGGTTTCCAGCAGGGTGACCTTGGGCGGTTTCTCACCCTCTCTGTGCCCTGTGTCATTGTCTCTAAGAAGCTCACCTTACGCAGGGGCTGTGAGGGTTAAGTGAGCCATGCATGTGTGGAACGCTGTCAGAACAGTGCTTGGCACACAGTAGGAGCTTTCTAGCGGCACCCAGTAGGAGCTTTCTAACACATAAAATGTGTATCGAGAAGCATTTAGAGAAAACAGAAAAAAACAATTAGGGTTTTCAGGAGGCATGGAACTGTTCTAAAATTGGATTGTGCTGATAGTTTCACAACCCTGTAAATTTACTCAAAATCATTAAATCGTACACTTAATATGGTTGGATTTTAGAGTGTATAAATTATACCTCAATAAAGCTGTTTTTTTAATAAAGCATTGAGAGCCAAGCTGCAGAATAATACATGCAGTATTGGTGCCATTTATAAAAAGTTTTAAACTATGTAAATCAACACTCCTTGAATATAAATATGCATAGTGAAAATATCGAAGGCAGACCTGGGGGACCCACATCAGCTGCGTAATTAAGCTGCACCCCCACCCCCCAGCGCTCATGGCACCCGGGAAGGGAAAGTTATATCTGTGATATTTTACAGTGTTGATATTTTTATTTATTTTATTTTCCATTTTATTTTGGAGAGAGAGGGTAAGCTGGGGAGAGGGGCAGAGAGAGAGAGAGAGAGAGAGAGAGAGAGAG
>NW_027551561.1:2324094-2338763 GCF_008692635.1 Crocuta crocuta | reverse complement strand
TTTTACTGTTCAGAGGCCTTTGATTCTTTCTCTTCCCCAGAACTGGCCGAGTTCCCAGGGCTGAAGTTGACTTGAAGTCTGACTGCTGAAGGAGAAAAAGAGTTTCTGTCCATTTTGTTGTTAACTCAATCCAGAGTCTGAGCTGGTGGCATAGAACCTTCAAACATCCTGGATAGGATTTCCTCAACTAGACTGTTTTGGCAAATGCAAACAGGGCACTGGGGAGCAGAGCTACAGAAGAAGTCCCTATTTGAGGCTTGAGGTGTGCCGAGTTGTGGGCACCAGAAGAGGCGCAAAATTTAGGGGGGCTGCAAACCAGAAACATCTCCCCAGATTTGGGGACTGCTGTGCAGTTACCCACATGTTTATCTCGCCAAGTAAGAATATAAAATCTGGGGCGCCTGGTGGCTTAGTCGGTTGAGAGTCCGACTTTGGGTCAGATCATGATCTAACGGCTTGAGTTCAAGCCCTACATCAGGCTCTGTGCTGACAGCTCGGAGCCTGGAGCCTGTTTCGGATTCTGTGTCTCCCTCTCTCTCTCTGCCCCTCCTCCACTCACTCTCTGTCTGCCTGTCTCTCTCTCAAAAATAAATAAGCAATAAATTTTTTTTTTAATCAGAACCACCAGGGGCACCTGGGTGGCTCAGTAGATTAAGTGTCCAACTTTGGCTCAGGTCATGATCTCACAGTTCCTGGGTTTGAGCCCCACCCCACCCCCACCCCTCAATCAGACACTGTGCTGACAGCTCAGAACCTGGAGCCTGTTTCAGATTCTGTGTCTCCCTCTCTCTCTGCTCCTCCCTGGCTCACGCTCCATCTTTCTCTCTCTCTCTCTTTTTCTCTCTCAAAACTAAACATTAAAAAAAATTCTTTTAACCAGAACCACCATATAAGATCACTCACATTTCAGAAAAGAAAAGAAAAAGAATCACAAAACACGCCATCTTTTTTAAATTAAGTGGATTTAGCTTTGTAAAAAACTTACCACATTGTCCTCTGCTTTTCCTATTTTTCCATGGCTGGGAAAGGCTTCCTCATGAAGCTGTGAGCTTACCGACCCTTGCAAACCACCAGGCGGGATCCAGACTCGGGAACTAGATGCCAGAACTCCCGGGTTCAGGTTCCAAGCAGCTCCTGCTGCCTGGGGTGAGGCTGGGGATCTCCCGGCCAGCTGGGGGGAGACACATCCAGAGCCCACCTGGCTGTAAGGTTTTGCTGAAGGTCCACGTGCCTCGGTCTCCCACGAAAATGACAGCTGTCACCACGCACACCCCTCGTGAGCCTGTGATGGGGACACGTGTCGGGCACCCAGAGGTTGCTCACTCAGTGTTTACAGGTGCTTTTTCCATGAGGCTCCCACAGTTCCTTGCAGGTCTGTGTATGTTCAAACGAGTCTGGGGACAGGGATGATCTCTGGGGACAGCAAGCATCCAGGCCAGGGAGCAGAGACACGGGGACTGGACTCCCGGCAGTGCAAGGTCGGGCTGGCCCTACGGCTCCAGCAGCCCAGGGAAGCCCCTAGAGATCATGCCCAGCCCGGCTTCCCCTGCGCTGAAACCGTACTTAACAAAGGCCCTCAGCAGGTACCCGGACAAAAGAGAGGGCTGTGGGTGGGGGAGGGGGGCTGAAACCCCCACCCCTCCCCACACGCACTGACGTTCTCTGTCTTCTGAGCAACAAAGGACCTCCGAACACTGACTCTGGTCAGTTGCGTGGTGTACACCGTGTGCACCTGTACGAGTGCGTGCAGAGGTGTGTACACGTGCGTGTGTGTGCACGGTCTGTGCACGGTCACATGTGCGAGTGTGGGTGTGCAGGCACAGATGCCGGTACAGAAGTGTGTTTGTGCAGATGTGCATGAGCACAAAAGGTTTTAAAAGTTGGTTCTGACCTCTCTCTTTCTCTCCCTTCCCACTCATTCTCCCCTTCCTTCCTCTCCCTTTCCTGTCATAAAAACAAAAAGCCGCAGAGGGGACTAGAAGAGGGCGGGGGGACCCGGAATCCCAGCTCTGTCATTTCCCATCCCAGGGACACCTCAGTGTCCCATCGTGGGATCCGAGCGTTTGCCTGACAGCGTTACCGCAGGCAGACGCGAGCATTCGAGCAGGCGGTGGGGCTGTATCATTGCAGGCTCTGGCCTCAGGAGGCTGGGTTCACAGAACGTTCTATAGGTTTCCAGCAGGGTGACCTTGGGCGGTTTCTCACCCTCTCTGTGCCCTGTGTCATTGTCTCTAAGAAGCTCACCTTACGCAGGGGCTGTGAGGGTTAAGTGAGCCATGCATGTGTGGAACGCTGTCAGAACAGTGCTTGGCACACAGTAGGAGCTTTCTAGCGGCACCCAGTAGGAGCTTTCTAACACATAAAATGTGTATCGAGAAGCATTTAGAGAAAACAGAAAAAAACAATTAGGGTTTTCAGGAGGCATGGAACTGTTCTAAAATTGGATTGTGCTGATAGTTTCACAACCCTGTAAATTTACTCAAAATCATTAAATCGTACACTTAATATGGTTGGATTTTAGAGTGTATAAATTATACCTCAATAAAGCTGTTTTTTTAATAAAGCATTGAGAGCCAAGCTGCAGAATAATACATGCAGTATTGGTGCCATTTATAAAAAGTTTTAAACTATGTAAATCAACACTCCTTGAATATAAATATGCATAGTGAAAATATCGAAGGCAGGCCTGGGGGACCCACATCAGCTGCGTAATTAAGCTGCACCCCCACCCCCCAGCGCTCATGGCACCCGGGAAGGGAAAGTTATATCTGTGATATTTTACAGTGTTGATATTTTTATTTATTTTATTTTCCATTTTATTTTGGAGAGAGAGGGTAAGCTGGGGAGAGGGGCAGAGAGAGAGAGAGAGAGAGAGAGAGAGAGAGTCTCAAGCAGGCTCCACGCTCAGGGTGGACCGGACTCAGGGCTCCATCCCACGACCCTGGGATCATGACCTGAGCTGAAATAAAGAGTCAGACAGTTAAGTGACTGAGCCACCCTTATGGTTCACTTTATGTTAAAAACCCTCTCAAAAAAGAAAAGAAAAGAAACGTCCACTTTGTTGAGAACCGTTTTTTGGGGGTTTGTTATGTTAATCTCTATGTTCTTATGTATTGAAATTCTACATAGTGAGGTCTGTATAGGTAATTAGGCTCCTGGGGTGGGGGGCCAACTGAAGCGTGCAGGAGGGGGCAGGGCACGGAGCATCCCTTGATCCTCCCGCCTTGGCCAGGGAAGACCTGGGGTTGCCTTGGCTGTCCTCAGTCCCCATGGGGGCAGCTGGGCCCCAGGGGCCCCTCAGCCTGTCCTCCGGGCTCCCAGACGCCCTGAGCGCTGGCAGACAGTTGGTGAAGGGGCCTCAGACAGCCTCCCTGATTTACCAGGCTCTCCACGTCTCCTGGCTGATGGATGACCTGTGCTTTTCCTCTCTCCCTCTAAGTGCTGCTGTCTCCAAGGCCACCCGCCCCGAGTGGGAGGGCGCGCGCAGGGGGGAGGAGCCCGGCTGGCCGGCTCCTTGCAGGGCCTCTGCTGATCCTCCCTGCCTCCTTCCACCCAGCTGCCCTGCCCGGAACCCCAAGGTGTCGCCCACAGGCAGCGCCGGGCCGGCTGGCCTGAGCTGCCTGTGTGCTCAGATCCCTCCCTGGAACCACTGTGAACTCCAGCAGCTGGGGGCCAGGCGCAGCGCCAGGTGCCCGCCCCAAGGAGCTCGCTGACAGTAAACAGTAAACAGGACCCGAGCACAGGTGCTTTGGTTGGGTTGTCAGGCTCTCTAGGAGCCGGTCCTGAGCCGAGGCCTAAAGGGTGAGAATGAGCCACCCATGAAGTGATTTGGTGCGAGGACAGTTTGGAAGAGGAGCTGGCTGGCGCAAATGCCCTGAGGCGAGTGCGCACTTGATGTCAGTGGGCCTGGTCAGCAGAAGGTAGGATGAAGGAAATGAAATGGATCCCTCCTCAGGACTACGTCCCCTCTGCCAAGGCCTGTGGGAGGGGGTCAAGGTATAGTCACCACCAGGGCCACCAGAACCCAGGCAGGGCCAAGGGAAGAGCTCAGGAAAACTCTACTGGCTTAATGGATGGGCTTCAGGCCCTGAGCCCGAGGCTGGGCCTAAAGGGACCCCAGATAGAAGAGCTTGGGTGGCTCAGTCGGTTAAGAGCCCATCTCTTGATTTCAGCCCAGGTCATGACCTCGTGCTTTGTGGGATCAAGCCCTGCATCAGGCTCTGCACTGGGAGCATAGAGCCTGCTTGGGATTCTCAGTCTCTCTCTCTCTCTCTCTCTCTGTCAAAATAATAAGGAGAAAAGAAACAAAGTAATATAAATGAATGAATGAATGATCCCAGATGGCAGGAGAGGGGAACCCACGCTTCCAGCCCCTCAGGCAAGGGGAAGTACAGAGCCTCAAGCTGTGTACCTGACTCAGGGTTACTGTATGACCTTGGACAGGCATCTCAGGCCCTCAAGTTCCCTGTTAGGAAAGCTGTGCTATGCCTGTGGAAGTCCTGCCTGCCCTCAGCTTCAGAGCTCTGGGAACACGATTGATTCCCAGACCCCACTCTGCGCCTGCAGCCTGGGCTCCCTAAGGGCAGGTGCTGAGAATCTCCCAGGGGCTTCCAAGTCACATCAAGCAAGGCCCCACACCTCGAGGACCACAAAGATGGAGCCGTCCCCTCCAGGTCCTCAAGAAATTTGACACCATTGGGGAGACAGACTCTTAAACCCAAATCACGCGCTGTGTGGTAAGCCCTGTAATCTGTCACAGGCCTGGCCACAAGGGGGTATTGTGGCAAGAACACCTGCGGCGGCTCCAGGGATGAACGACACCTGAGCAGGGCATTGAGGGCAGCATAGGAGTGTGCCGGGTGATCGGGGAGGGGTGAGGGCAGCAGGCAGAGGCGTGGCAGCCTGCCGATGGGTACATTTCGGCACTGGACTGTGCAGTGGGAGAGGCGCCGGGTGGGCCGGAAGAAGTGCGTCATTGTCCCAGACTCTGGCTCCAAATTCAGATGCCAAGAAGGGCTCCACACACTTGGCCTGAGGCAGGCAGAACCCGCGGGTCGGCAGCCTGACCCGTCAGCCTCGAGACCCCCTGAAGCATTTGCAAAGAGCTGTGCTCTGTTATCTTCAGCTTAAATACGTGTGGCAAGTTCGGCCTGTCCATGGGAGCTGGGGAACAGTAACTGTCACAGCCCGGGGTGACAGGGCTGAACACATCGGGGCTGCTGATGGTCAAGGGCATGGAATCTGGGGCCCAAACTGCCTGGGCTCCAGTGTTTTCATTGTGAGACCTTGGGCAATTGACTTAACCTCATATGCTTAATGAGAAGTACTTCATTGTAGTAATTAGATGTTTAGTTCAATGAGCAGTAGAGAAATGTAACCACGCATCAATTTCCCTCACAGACACCATTGTGAGGACAAAGCACAGCTGAATATTTAAAGCATTTTTTAAGCAAATTGATTTTTTAAATGTGTATCTATTTATTTTGAGAGAGAGATCACGTGCTCAAGCACGGGAGGGGCAGAGAGAGAGTGAGAGAGAGAATCCCAAGCAGGCTCCACGCTGTAGTCTTTAGAGCCTGACCCAAGGCTCGATCCCACAACCTGTGAGATCAGGACTTGAGCTGAAACCAAGAGTCAGACCCTTAACTGACTGAGCCACCCAGGCGCCCCGAAGCAAGTTGATTTTTAAAGAAAAATATAAAGTAAATAATGCAGGTCCTGGTGGAGAAGCTGGCTCACAAGTGACAGAGCTCAGGGGATGCCAGTTTAGGGGACTGCTTGCTTTCACAGGGCACCAAGGGCTTTCAAACCGTTCTTCAGGTGCTGAGACCCCAGAAGGCTGGGGCAGGTGCATGGTCTTCCGATGACAGAGTAGTCAGTAGCAGCAGACGGGTGTGAGGGATGCCGCTGTGCCCTGTGAGCTACGCGCCCCCGCCTCTGGTGTCTGATCCCTGCACCCTGTCTGGGTGGCACATGTGACTTAGGAACTGGCGTGGCCACAGGGCATGGCAGGGCCCAGGGTGGGGGCATGGGGGATAGTGGTTGAAATGAAGCCACCAGGCAGGTGGTCGGCAGTCGAGGGGTCCAGGACTGGGTCCACTGTGTTGGCTGGCAAAGGCGTCAGGAGCCACCAGAATGACGAGGGAGGACAGCGTGTGTGTCAGTGGGGGCTCAGATGCAGCCTGTTGGCAGGAGCCTCAGAAGGATTTAGGGGACCCCACTGCCAAGGGATGGAAGGGGGCGGGAAATGGCGGGGGAGGCCAGGTCATCAGAAGTCTTGTTTACAGAAAAGCAAGAATCTTTGAGACACAGGGACAGGGCTGAGACGGAGGCCAGCAGTGGGAGGAAGCCTGGGGCTTAGGGAAGCTCAGAGATGCTGGAACACCCAGGCCCCAGGCCGCTGGGGACTGGAGGCCACTGGGGAGTCAGGCGGAGCTCAGCCAAGTCACGCTGCCATCTCTGCCCAGCAGAGGCCCCTGGAAGTCACAGCGCCCTCCTGTGGGGAGTCCTGCCTCACTGGGTCCTGGTGCGGGCTCCTGGCTCGGAGCCAGGATTAGGATTTGTCTCAGTCAGGGGCTGGAGATGCAAGCAGTGATGTTTTAAACAATTAGAATTGTTTTATTGAGGTGTAACTGACATATATTCACGCAACATCATGATTTGATACGTGTGCATATCGTGAGATGATCACCACAGGAAGTCTAGTTAACATATAGTCAGAATTTTTTTTCAAAAAGAAAAAAAATTTTTGGGTGTGATGAGAACTTTTTAGATCTACTCTCTCTTAGCATCACTATTTTTTAATGGTGCCATTGAAAAAAAAATGTTTACATTGTGGGCTTCTTTTTTTCCTACCTCTTTTATTGTGGTAAAATATACGTAACATAAAGCCTACCATTTTCACCATTTTTATGTGTATGATCAGCAGGTTAAGTGTATATTCACAGTGTTGTACAACCATCCACTTCTAGAACTGTTTCATCTTCCCAAAGAGAAACTCCATACTCATTAAATAATAACCCCCCAAGCCTCTGGTAATGTCTATCTACTTTCTGTCTCTCTCAATTCACCTATTGCAGGCTGATATATGTTTTTGAATTAGTAATACATGTATGTAGCAAAAATGCCCAAGGCAGAAAAGTTTCCCTGTCCCCCAGTTCCCTTCCCAGATGAACTATTTTAGCAATTTCTTTGCTCTTTCAGGGGTATCTTAGGCATATATGAAAATATACATGTATGTATGCATATATCGTTTTATTTATACGCTTTTATGCCTCTTTTTATTTAACCATACTTCTGGGATGAAAAGATTTCTAGTGCATCAGAGTGTCAGTATAGCTCCCATATCAGTGTGCACATAGCTACCCCATCCTTCTTGATGGCTGTACACTATCCCACCATACAAGGGACTTGTTCTGCATTCAACCTACCCCCTTATTGATAGAAACTCTTCAATTCTGGGGGCACCTGCATGTCTCAGTTGGCTAAGTGTCTCTCTCTCTCTCTCTCTTTTTAATTTAGTTTTGAAGGAGAGAGACAGAGCATGAGCGGGTGAGGGGCAGAGAGGAAGGGAGACACAGAATCGGAAGCAGACTCCAGGCTCTGAGCTAGCTGTCAGCACAGAGCCCGACGCAGGGCTCAAACCCACGAACGAACCGTGAGATCATGACCTGAGCTGAAGTCAGACGCTCAACCGACTGAGCCACCCAGGCACCCCTCAACTTCAAATTTTCAATTTGCTACATTTATCTCTTACCAGCACATACCCACCCTTCATAGCAAAGGTTCAACAGTAAGCAGGAAGAACAAATTAAATACCATGAAATGCCCTTTCTCACCAGTCAGACCAACAAAAACTCAAGTGCGGCAACACCAAGCGTTGATGTGGATGCGGAGGAAGTAGAACTGTCACACGCGGCCGGTGGAAACGGAGACGGCCACTGTCCACTACTTAGTCAAGCTAGAGATGCCTATGCCCTTCTGCCCAGCAACTCCCTATCCAGGAAACTGTAAAGGCATTGTCACAGGTGGGCCGGGAGACAAGAATCGCCACCATAACAGGTTTATAGTGATAGCAAAGCACGGGATTCAACCTAAATGTCCAACAAGTTGTGGTGTGTTGGCACAGTGGAATATTGCACTGTGATGAGAATAAAGTACAGACAGCTCTACGCAGCAGCAGGGCTGTATCTCACAACCATGGCACGTGATAAAATCAGTTGAATGAGGATAGGTACCATGGGATACATTTATATGAAGTTTTAAAACATGCAAAACAATGCCATGTATTGTTTATAGATGCATATGTATTTAGTTTATACATGCATGGGGTGATGATTATCAAATTCCAGATAGTGACAGCCACTGGGGAAGCAACAGGGGTGAGGAGGACTCTGAGGGCATTTCACATGCATCTATAATTTTTTTTAATGTTTTTACTTCTTTTTGAGGGGAAAAGAGACAGAGTGAGCACAAGCAGGGGAGGGGCAGAGAGAGGGAGACACAGAATCCAAAGCAGCCTCCAGGTTCCGAGCTGTCAGCACAGAGCCAGATGCAAGGCTCAAGTCCACGAGCTGTGAGATCATGACCTGAGCTGAAGTCGGACCCTCAACCTACTGAGCTGCCCAGGTGTCCCTGTAATTTTTTTTTAATTGTGCTAATTCTACTTTAGCTTTTTTGAGGAGCCTGTAATGTTTTGTTTGTAAGCCAGCCAGTAGGTTCAGGCAGTCTTTACATTATACTCTAAGGCCTTTTGTGTATGACTGAACTATTTCACACATTTTAAAAGTAGAATGAAAATTGGAAGCCACCGTTTGCACTGTTAATGGCTTTTGCATTGCATCATTAATAGAAAGCTGTTTGAGGGAACATTTGTGGCTGTTGACCTGGGTTTCAAAATTGCCAGCGAGGGCTCCGCCCATTCTAACCTACTGTAATGCCGAGAGAGTCACCCCAATCCTAAAGACATTCAGACAAGCCCCTTGTCCTCCAGCAGGTCATTTCTGGAGCGACCCGTGAGCCTTCAGCGTTATCCTTTGCTGGCATCGAATCTCTTGCCAGAGGCAGCTTGATCCCAGGCTAAGCGCCTCCTGGCCGGTTAGCCTCTCACTAGGCCTCCCTCCCACCATCAGGCAGCACAGACCACGCCCTGCTTGGAAGGACTGTGTGAGTACGAGTCCTGGCTCGGCCCCTTGTGACCTTGGACCAGGTCCTCCGTCTCCACAAGGCTGTTTGCACACCTGGGGCAATCGGGGCGGGTGGCCGAGGGGCTCACGGATCTGTGGCCTGCACACCACTGCACAGGCGTCCCGGCAGAGGAAGACCATCAGCGCCTCTAGGCCACGTAGCCCATCACGACAGCTCCAAGAGGGTTTGGCGTGTGCCAAACGACACCATCGGGTGCTAACTTTTCCCCACGGTGGACCTAGCCCTGGTAAATGTGCTGTGACAAGTGTCATGTGTTTATGAGGATGTGCATAATAAATTATCACATCAAGTTCACCCCTCAGCAGCCACAGGCTACAACTGCAAACACTTCCAGTGACTCGCTTACTCACCTTGCACCAGGCTTCTTGTGCCGAGGCCACTGCGTGGGGCAAGGAGGAGGCAGCAATTGGCCGGAGAGGATCTGCCCTCCATCACTGGAATCTAAAGAAAAGGGGAGGGGCTTCGTTCATCACCAGGGCCCCTGCAGAACGTAGCACGGGGCCTGTCAACAGAGTGGGTGCTCAATAAATACTTGTTAAAGCATGGATTCTCGGGAGCTCCCTGGAAGGCCTCTCCGTCAACCAGCCACGGTGCGTAGAACTCCTCCATCAGCCCCTCCTTCGGGTAAGAAAAATTCCTATGAATACAAAGAGGGTTCTTTTAGCACAACCTTCTCCTCCGGTAATCAGAGGAGAGTAGAAATTGGAGGTACACATTAGGTCAGGGCCAGGGAGGGCCCTTCCTTCCAGGGCACGTGGATACCAGACAGAGATGCCAACCAAGGACATCTGGCCAAGTGCCGAGTCATTTCCTCTAAAACGCCTGTTGCCTACTGGAAGGAAAGGCTTTAACTGGTCATTCTCAGCCAGGAAGGAAGCCCTAATGCCCAGAGCGGTGTGTGTGGGACATCGCCAAAGCACTCTAGAAATTCCAACGCCCACCCCCGCCTGATGTTACACAGTGAACAGTGTGGAGGTGGAGGTAGCAAACCAGGTTGAGAATCACTGGATTAAACCCTAGCACCTTCTCACCCAGTGATTCTCATTAAAACCATTAGGAATAAAAAGAATCCAGGGGCACTTGTTAAGATGCATCCTGAGTCTTCACGTACGTGCATATCTGATCGGGGGCTGTGAGACAGGGGTGTGGAATCTGCGTTATTAATATGCATCCTGCTGGTACAGATGGGCGGGCTATCCTTCAAGGAACCCACTTCTACTTCATTGCACAAGGCCTTTGGGGGAGGCGGGGGGCTCAGAAGCGGGTTGGGAGAAGCAGATGGGGAGGAAGCACAAGCCCAGGATTCCTGAGGGCCACCAAGGGCAGACGGTCCCACCTAAGTTTGCTAAGGGCTGGTCCAGCGGCCAGCATGGAAGGCAACCCGATTGATGGGGTCTGGCCATGCCCAGACGCTTCAAGATCCCATTCATGCCAGCCAGCAAGTACCTTCGCCTCGCCCTGCACTTCCTCCCGTGGCCTCACCTGGTCCCACAGCAGATGGGAAGAGGGGGGCCAACTGCATTCCACTGGTGGAGAAACTGAGGCAGGCACAGGGCATATGGAGATGGTTTGCACCGGCAGGGCGGGGGCAAAAGAATGACAACGGATTGAGTGCCTGTTGCGTGCCGTCCATCCGCCTCAGCATGTCTCACAAACTTGTCCGTGGCCTCCCCCATTCCACCGCTGAGGGGCCTAAGTTAAGCAGCTTGACCAAAGTCAGACACGGTTAGGAGCTAGGAGACACTGGCTTTTGAATCCAAATTTGCCTGACTCCCCAGCCCATATTCCTCGTAGAAAAATGGACACCTGCCCAGATAACACCCATTCTGTGCCTCCAGGGGCACCTGCCCTTTCTCGGTGGGGCTCCTAGCTGGATGAACTCAGACTGCGGAGTGGCTCTCCACTCTGCCACCTGCCAGAGGTTGGCCTCACACATTCCTCCTGTTTCTCCAACAGACATCCCAGGGCTCCCCGCCTCAGGGCTTTGGAGGCTGCGTCTTCCACCCAACTTCTTCCAGACTCTCCGAGAGCCAGCACTTGCAGAGCCAAAAGCTGTGTGCTGATCCCCCTAAAAGCCAGCCCCACTGAAGGTCAAGAGGCCAGAGGGAGAGGTCAGCCCCCTTCTGTCCCCACTCCCAGGGAACACAGGGGTATACGTTTGATGTCAAAAGGGCCCAGGGTCAGGGGTCAGGATATCCACCCTCATTCCCAGACACTTGACTTCCCGAAGCCTCAGTTTCCCCAAACATAAACAGATGACAATGCTCTCTTTCTCCTCAAGTGAAGGAATTATGAAATGATGGCTCAGTGTCTGTATTCTAATACCCGTATCGTTACATAATCACTTCGTGATGCAGCCACCTCTGGCACGGAAGTCACTCGGTGCCTATTTAAGGACTAATCCCCTTAAGCATTCCCAGAAATGAGAAACCCACTGTATTAGGCTTCCAGGCTCTCCTGGCCTTCCCTTGGCCTCTGATTCTTGGAAGGTTGAATTTTTCTCCCACCAGGTTCCCAGATTGTCCTTAGGGAGCCCCCAGGCCAGCTCATTCCCATTGTAAACACTGAGGCTGTGGCCGCCTCTCTCTTCCCCTCCCCTTCCTCACGTCCAGCTGCTATTGAATTTGGGCTGAATTTGGGCTGTCTCCATCCCAGAAGCTAAGGAGGAGCTCTGGGAAACGAGGTTGTACCTGTGTTTCCAGCTCTGCTCTGACCCCCCAAGCTTCGTAGGGGTGGAGGGGAAGATACAGAGGAGGGGGGCGTGGAAGTTTTAAAAAAGTCAGAACACCTAGGTTCTAATCCCAGCTCTGCTACAAGCCAGCAGTCGCTGTGGGAAAGCCATCGTCCCTGAGCTTTAATTTCCTCGCCTGAACATGGTAACAGGATGCCCCGTCTGTTATGGGGTAATGTAAGGAATCATGGGGTAATGTAAGGAATCAAAGCAATGACAGCTGTTAGTGTTCTTGATACAGTCATACCGACTATCCCCACCCAGTGCGAACTTCCCACAAAACAGCATATGCTTCTCCATCATATTTCACCAGTGAGTCTTGTCTCCCAAGGGAAGGGAGAAGAGAAAGCCAACCCTATTGGGCACCTCTGATCCATCATGTTCTATGCTAGAAGGGGCCTCACCATAATGCTGTGAGGTTGGAATTAGCGCCATTTCACAGATGAGGAAACTGAGGTTCACAAAGATCAAATGATCTGTCANAGCTGTGTGCTGATCCCCCTAAAAGCCAGCCCCACTGAAGGTCAAGAGGCCAGAGGGAGAGGTCAGCCCCCTTCTGTCCCCACTCCCAGGGAACACAGGGGTATACGTTTGATGTCAAAAGGGCCCAGGGTCAGGGGTCAGGATATCCACCCTCATTCCCAGACACTTGACTTCCCGAAGCCTCAGTTTCCCCAAACATAAACAGATGACAATGCTCTCTTTCTCCTCAAGTGAAGGAATTATGAAATGATGGCTCAGTGTCTGTATTCTAATACCCGTATCGTTACATAATCACTTCGTGATGCAGCCACCTCTGGCACGGAAGTCACTCGGTGCCTATTTAAGGACTAATCCCCTTAAGCATTCCCAGAAATGAGAAACCCACTGTATTAGGCTTCCAGGCTCTCCTGGCCTTCCCTTGGCCTCTGATTCTTGGAAGGTTGAATTTTTCTCCCACCAGGTTCCCAGATTGTCCTTAGGGAGCCCCCAGGCCAGCTCATTCCCATTGTAAACACTGAGGCTGTGGCCGCCTCTCTCTTCCCCTCCCCTTCCTCACGTCCAGCTGCTATTGAATTTGGGCTGAATTTGGGCTGTCTCCATCCCAGAAGCTAAGGAGGAGCTCTGGGAAACGAGGTTGTACCTGTGTTTCCAGCTCTGCTCTGACCCCCCAAGCTTCGTAGGGGTGGAGGGGAAGATACAGAGGAGGGGGGCGTGGAAGTTTTAAAAAAGTCAGAACACCTAGGTTCTAATCCCAGCTCTGCTACAAGCCAGCAGTCGCTGTGGGAAAGCCATCGTCCCTGAGCTTTAATTTCCTCGCCTGAACATGGTAACAGGATGCCCCGTCTACACCATGGGGTAATGTAAGGAATCAAAGCAATGACAGCTGTTAGTGTTCTTGATACAGTCATACCGACTATCCCCACCCAGTGCGAACTTCCCACAAAACAGCATATGCTTCTCCATCATATTTCACCAGTGAGTCTTGTCTCCCAAGGGAAGGGAGAAGAGAAAGCCAACCCTATTGGGCACCTCTGATCCATCGTGTTCTATGCTAGAAGGGGCCTCACCATAATGCTGTGAGGTTGGAATTAGCGCCATTTCACAGATGAGGAAACTGAGGTTCACAAAGATCAAATGATCTGTCAGAAGGTAGCAGCTGGACATGATGAGAAAGGGCGTCCTCTCTCTTCTCTCTGTCCCCCCCTCTTTCAAGGGGTTATGGTGGAGGGAGGGACACAGGCTTGGGGCCCTCCTCATTCAGACTCACGGAAGGGACCCAGCCAAGAAGATAAGCATTTCTGATATGTCAGAAGCCAGGCCATACACAGGATTCTGTCCAGGCCCAGGGCTTTCTGGAGACACACCTGTATAAGCAGCAGCCATTCCCAACAGAGCTCTGTTCCCGGAAAGCCCTGGGCTGGGCTGCTAAGATTTGTTTGGTTATGTGACCACGGGAGGCCTGAGCAGGTGGGCAGGCCACGCCCTGCCTCATCCATCACCCCCTGGGCACGTGTCTTCTGCCCAGGCCTGTCTGCCTGCCCCACTCCGGACCAGTCTGTGGTCAAGGTCCTCACCCAGCCTGTCCCCATGGGGAGAGGGGTGCAGGCTCCTCAAACAAGTCACCAACCAAGTGAGGGACTGACTCAGGGCTACAGGGAGTGTGTGTTTGTATGCGACCTGAGAGGAATTGTGAACGGCAATGACCTTGGACCACTGAGGATGAACATGTCCTACCCGTGTGTGAGCAACCTAGCCCCACATTCCCAGGAGCGTGGCTGTGTGTCCCGCTCCGTGGGGGTGTAGGGGGATGCCGCGAGGCCCCCATCACTTCCGTGTGTGTGTGTGTGTGTGTGTGTCCTGTTAGACAGGCGTGCAGCGGGGCGAACGGCACCCGCAGCCAACTCTATATGGGTGCATACGTTTGCGGATGTGTCCTGCAGGTGTGAGCCAGTGGACGCTTCTGCCCAGCGTCTGCACACGCTCCTCTGTGCTCAGAGTGACTTGGCACACCCGCGTGTGTCCTGTGGGAGTGAACGGAACCCAGAAAGGGCCGGGATGAGCGGGAGGGTGCGAGTGTGCGTCCTGCGGCTCCCGGCTCAGCTTCCCGGCGGTCCTGCCCGTGTGCACGAGGGGAAGGCGCCCGGGGCCCGCGGGTGTGCGCGCGCCGGTGCCAGCGCGAGTGAGTGCGGCGCCGTTCGCTCTGCTCGCTCTGCTCCGCGCCCGCCCGCGCAGCCCGCACACTCACACT
>NW_027551561.1:2321821-2323920 GCF_008692635.1 Crocuta crocuta | reverse complement strand
CGAGCACCAGAAGACCGCGGGGCCGCTTGTCCTTTGTAAAAACCTTGGCGGTTCTTCCTCCTGTGTCCGTGGACCCCGCCGCGGAGCTCTCCCCGGCCATCGACCTTCGCCCACCTGTTACGCCCGCTTTCCACCGCCAGGAAGGGTCCCCCAGCACGCGCCTCCTCCCCTCGGGGCTGATGCCCTAGCCGCAGGGAGTGGGCACGCGCCAGCGTCCCCGGGGCCTCCTGGCCTTTCCGATCTCTGAGGGTGCCTGTCGAGCCCAACCCGCGACCGGAGGGGAAACCGAGGCCGAAGAGGTCGCCGCCTGGTTCTCAAGGGGTTGGCGCGAGACGGGGGTGGGGCTGGGGGGCGTCGCTGCTCGCTAGGGTAGTCCCAGCCGCTCACTCTGACACCTGCCACACCAGCCCTGCCGGGGATGTGGACCTTTCGGGGCAGGGGTCGTTCAAGGGCTTCGCCAAGGCCTGCTCAGCTGATTCCCCCAGGCGTGCTGGCAGCGAAGGTGGCCCCGCCTGGTTTGGGGCTCACAAGGGCCTAGAGGCAGGGGTCTGGAGTTTCCCCAAGCATAACATGTGCTCCTGGAAGCTGAATGTGGCGGTTACCAGTGCCCCTGGGGGAGGCTGCCGAGCCCTCACCGTCCTACCTAGGGAGGCCCCGGGAGAAGAAGGCTGGAGGAGGCCGGGCCTCCAGCCTCCAAGGGGAGGAAACCGCTATGCACTTTCAGTGGGCCTGGCCCACAGCACTCCGGTGGGAACCTGGGGTATTGAGGCCTTGCCCCCAGGCATGGGCGTCGGAAGCCGTCCTCTGCCTCCACTTCCCTGCCAGCTTGGGGAGACTGGGTCCTGAGAGTTGATTGCCCTCAAAGCTGTGCCTCGGATCTTCCCCACCGCCCAGCTCCTGGCACCCTGGGCAAATTGCACCCCTTTACTCGCCATGCATCTGCGAAGGCCCTAACTGGGACCCAAGTCACCCCTTTGGACGCCATGAATCCAAAGCCACCTCTGGAAGAAGGGATAGGAAGCTGTTCCCCTTCCAGCGCCTTTCGTGCTGTGCCAAGGGAGTGAGTGGGCAGGGCAGGCTTCCCCGTGAACTTCAGGGAACCCTCCTGGCACCACCAAGGGCCCTCTGGATGACATGCTGTTATGAGGTGAGAAATCTTGTCATTTCTTTGGGCTCTCCCCAAATCCCCAGACAAGGAGGTGGCCCGAAAGTCCCGAACTCAGGCCAGCTGCCCCATCTCCAGTCCATCAACTCAGCAGCCTGTCACTGAGCACTGTTTCAGCGGCAGAGGGTGGGCCAGAGGGGCGCAGGACAGGGTCTTGGGCCCCAGGGAGCTCACGTGTCCCAGCAGGGGACAGACCCACTTGAGGTGGGCGGCTCAAGGCCGTCCTGGACAAAGCCTCGCTAGCCTGAACTGGGGGCGGGCCACACCCATATCACCAGGCAGTCTGCTGAAAAGAGCGAAGGAGGAGGGCGTGTGGCCGGGCCACGGCCAGCTTGGGCCCCCTTGTCCCCTTCCAAGCCCGCCCCAGGCGCAGATCCTGTCAGTGGCCGAGCAAACGTCCCAGGCATGGGAACACAGAAATCTTGGCTCCTTCCCGTGGTGGGACCAGGCTCTGGGGCGGAACCACGCTTCAGCCCACACCCCAGGCCGAGGCCCCCTCGCGGCTCTACCAGCCAGATCCCTGGAATAAGCCTAAGTGATTCAAGCCAGATGGTTCATTACGGCTTTAGCCAGGGTTATGCTATTTGCTGCCCTAATTATTGGATTATCTCTGTTCTAACAGAAAGAAATGAGGGCGGTTGCTCTGTTGTCCAAGGCTGAGAATGAAATGCCGTTTATTTATTCAGCCTTTTCCCCCCTTTTCTTTAAAGCTCATGCTTTATTAAGACACCTCCAGGCACAAGCACAAAATTCACATGTTCCAAACTGATCTAATAGGGGGCGATGGTGGGAGAAAACGCAGTGAACGTTGGAGTTAGAAGTGGCCTCCCTCCCACGGGTCCACTGGGCGGCCTGGCCAAGCTGGACTTGGCTGCCTGCTGCCCTCGAGGGGGGCCCCGGGCCCAGCCTCTGCATGTGCTGCCCTCCTGCCCCC
>NW_027551561.1:2309971-2321793 GCF_008692635.1 Crocuta crocuta | reverse complement strand
CTGGAGAGACCCAGGCCCTTCTTCAAAGCTGTAAGGACTAGAACGTGCAGGTTGCGAGGAACAGCACACTCAAAGTGCCTTAAGCGGTGAGGACAGTTGAGATCGTGCGACACCAGGTAGGTTTATGCAGTGGCTCAGCAGCAGCCTCGCAGGTGATCGTTCCACCCCCTCCCCCCACTTGCCCGCGCTTTTGTCTTCCTAGGCTGACCTCCCTCCTGGTGCAAAGTGGCTGCCTCAGGTGCAGGGGTCGCATGTAACAAGAAGATCCTAAATTTGACAAGGACGAGTTTCCTTGCCCGTGTCTCAGTTCGAGAGTGAGGACAGCGCTCCCAGAGTCCCCAGGAGACCTGTCCTTCTGTGTCATTGGCCACACTTGCATCACGTGCCCGTGCGCACACCTGCCCCTGCATGATTCACCCTGGGCTAGGTCAGGAGTGATGCCCACGGAGGCCTGGAGCAAGGATGGAGTGCAGGGAGGGCGGTCCCCAAGGCGCTCGGCCGGCAGCGTTTCCGGGTCCCTGCTGGCTGTGAGTCCCCTTCCTCTGGGCTCAGTCACGGTCTGCTCGCACCATATTTCTATGTATTCAGCGTTACGAGACCGGCTGTAGATCCAGCACGGCGCTGAGATTCAAGAATGCCGGAGACACAGCCTCTGACGTGAGAGATTTCGTGGAAACCGAGGTGCACAAGTAGCCCAGCGTGACAACAGGGAGGCAGGAACCCACACGGGAAGCGCCGGCACACACGGACTTTGCCTGCAGAGAGGGCTCTGCTCTGAGGCTGGGACAAGGGAAGAAGCAGGCTGGCAGAGCGGAAGGAGAAAAGAGGCGCTCCTGGCAGAGGCAGTGCCGGGTGCACAGATGGAGAGATGTAGGGAACACAGCCCAGCAGAGGTGCCACAGTCAAGTGGCCGAAGTAAGGGGAAAAGACCCACGATGAGGCAAAGTGGTCATATCACAGAGGGCCTTGAATGCCACACCGAGGAGGTTAAACTGAGTCCAGGATGCAGTGGCGAACCTTTGAATAAAGCAGGAGAATGAATAGACATAGCAGGGGCCTATGGCTCATTCTTCTTTGTACCCCTGCAGCGCTCGGCTCAGTGCCTCAGTTTCCCCAACTAGGAAATGCTTTCAACTCAGGCTTGCCCATTTTTCTGCGGATCTTGCAATAGTTTTTTATTTTTACTTTTTAACATGTATTTATTTCTGAGAGACAGAGGACAAGTGGGGAGGGACAGAGAGAGAAGGAGACAGAATCTGAAGCAGGCTCCAGGCTGAGCAAGCTGTCAGCACAGAGCCTGACGCAGGGCTCGAACCCATGACCTGTGAGATCGTGAGCCAAAGTCAGACACTCAACCGACTGAGCCACCCAGGAGCCCCTTGCCATGGTTTTCAAAAACTGTTTAACATTTTTCTTCAAAANGCTCTCCACCTGGAGAGACCCAGGCCCTTCTTCAAAGCTGTAAGGACTAGAACGTGCAGGTTGCGAGGAACAGCACACTCAAAGTGCCTTAAGCGGTGAGGACAGTTGAGATCGTGCGACACCAGGTAGGTTTATGCAGTGGCTCAGCNGCTCTCCATCTGGAGAGACCCAGGCCCTTCTTCAAAGCTGTAAGGACTAGAACGTGCAGGTTGCGAGGAACAGCACACTCAAAGTGCCTTAAGCGGTGAGGACAGTTGAGATCGTGCGACACCAGGTAGGTTTATGCAGTGGCTCAGCAGCAGCCTCGCAGGTGATCGTTCCACCCCCTCCCCCCACTTGCCCGCGCTTTTGTCTTCCTAGGCTGACCTCCCTCCTGGTGCAAAGTGGCTGCCTCAGGTGCAGGGGTCGCATGTAACAAGAAGATCCTAAATTTGACAAGGACGAGTTTCCTTGCCCGTGTCTCAGTTCGAGAGTGAGGACAGCGCTCCCAGAGTCCCCAGGAGACCTGTCCTTCTGTGTCATTGGCCACACTTGCATCACGTGCCCGTGCGCACACCTGCCCCTGCATGATTCACCCTGGGCTAGGTCAGGAGTGATGCCCACGGAGGCCTGGAGCAAGGATGGAGTGCAGGGAGGGCGGTCCCCAAGGCGCTCGGCCGGCAGCGTTTCCGGGTCCCTGCTGGCTGTGAGTCCCCTTCCTCTGGGCTCAGTCACGGTCTGCTCGCACCATATTTCTATGTATTCAGCGTTACGAGACCGGCTGTAGATCCAGCACGGCGCTGAGATTCAAGAATGCCGGAGACACAGCCTCTGACGTGAGAGATTTCGTGGAAACCGAGGTGCACAAGTAGCCCAGCGTGACAACAGGGAGGCAGGAACCCACACGGGAAGCGCCGGCACACACGGACTTTGCCTGCAGAGAGGGCTCTGCTCTGAGGCTGGGACAAGGGAAGAAGCAGGCTGGCAGAGCGGAAGGAGAAAAGAGGCGCTCCTGGCAGAGGCAGTGCCGGGTGCACAGATGGAGAGATGTAGGGAACACAGCCCAGCAGAGGTGCCACAGTCAAGTGGCCGAAGTAAGGGGAAAAGACCCACGATGAGGCAAAGTGGTCATATCACAGAGGGCCTTGAATGCCACACCGAGGAGGTTAAACTGAGTCCAGGATGCAGTGGCGAACCTTTGAATAAAGCAGGAGAATGAATAGACATAGCAGGGGCCTATGGCTCATTCTTCTTTGTACCCCTGCAGCGCTCGGCTCAGTGCCTCAGTTTCCCCAACTAGGAAATGTTTTCAACTCAGGCTTGCCCATTTTTCTGCGGATCTTGCAATAGTTTTTTATTTTTACTTTTTAACATGTATTTATTTCTGAGAGACAGAGGACAAGTGGGGAGGGACAGAGAGAGAAGGAGACAGAATCTGAAGCAGGCTCCAGGCTGAGCAAGCTGTCAGCACAGAGCCTGACGCAGGGCTCGAACCCATGACCTGTGAGATCGTGAGCCAAAGTCAGACACTCAACCGACTGAGCCACCCAGGAGCCCCTTGCCATGGTTTTTAAAAACTATTTAACATTTTTCTTCAAAAAGGAAAAAAAAAGACCAACCAGGGCAGATTTCTATCCCCAAGGGTGTATGGGTGAGGAAAGTCCAGGTGCAAACCAAGGTCAAAATGATGCTGTCAGTCTCCATCAGCAGAGCAAAGGGATGTTTGCCATGAGAAGAACTGACAGGGGCTTGAGCCTGATTTTCTCTGAATTAGCCCCATTAAAGCTCTATAATTATAGACAGGCGGGTGACAACTCTCAAAGGCCCATTAGTGACCAACCCTCATTATTTTTCCAAGGATGTAAACTTTAACCAGGACGTGTGATTTGAGTGGGTGGAGGGCAGGACCCCATGGCTCACCCAGACAAGCACCCTCCCCAGCCCTTAGGGCCCCCTCACCTGCGCCACCGGCCGAGCCCACGGCTGCGTTTCCAGCTCAGAGGCCCCTCCGGGCCAGCAGCCCAGCCCTCCCTCGTCCCTGAGAGCGACTCAGCTTTTCTCTCTGTTTCTCCATTGCAATCTCCCAAGGTTTCAGCCACACAAAGTGGCAGACAGAAAAATTGGGGGAAACCACTAGGCTTTAAGAACGAAACTATCAGGATGGAAGTGAAGAGGCCTGGAGTCTGCATCCACTTCTGTTGTGCAGCCCTGACTAGGTCACCTCCCCTCTCTGAGCCTCATTTCTCTGAATGAAAAATGAAGACTTTGTTCGATAAGATCCCTACCTGAGCTCCCCCACCAGCAAGTTTCTAAAAATGGTGACCAGACTTCTATTTACAAACTATTATTTATTTTTTTAAATGTTTGTTTATTTTGAGAGAGAAAGAGAGTACATATGAGCGGGGGAGGGGCAGAGGGAAAGAGAATCCCAAGCAGGCTTGACTCAGGGCTCGATCCCACGAACCCTGAAACTATGACCGGAACCGAAATCGGGAGTCAGACGCTTAACCGACAAAGCCCCCCAGGCACCCCATCAACTATTATTTCTTACAACGCTTCCATCGCAGCTGAAAAAAATACATCAATCCTGCAGCCGTGGGGGAGGAGGCCGCACTGGGTGCGCTGTTCCTTCGCGGGAATTGATAACAGGTGCCGGGTTCCCTAAGCGGCGTCAGCCCTCCCCTAACAGGGATGTCTGTAGAGCCAGTGAAAGGGGTGCCCTCTTCTCCAGGACCTGAGTTCCCCAGCGGGGAGCAGGTGGCCCACTGGCTGGCTGTCCCCCTCTGAGAGTGGGCAGTGGGTACTTTAACGCATGGGCATCACACCCAACCCCCGCTCCCGTGAACAGCTGGAGAGCAGGTCGGTTGGAAGGGTCCTGCCTTGTGGATTGAACATCTTGCTGGTGTCACTGGCGGGGCTGGGGCATGATGGTGCCTCGTCCACGTCGGGCAGGAGACCAGCCATGTGTGGCCCTGAACCGAACAGCAGACTGATCCTGTCCCGTAAAACCAACAGCTTTGGAGAATCTCATAAAAGTGTGGACCTGGAGAGGGGCGCCTGGGTGGCTTAGTCGGTTAAGCGTCCGACTTTCGCTTAGGTCATGATCTCGCGGTTCGTGGGTTCGAGCCCCGCGTCGGGCTCTGTGCTGACTGCCAGCTCGGAGCCTGGAGCCTGTTTCAGCCTGTGACTCCCTCTGTCTCTGACCCTCCCCTCTTCACGCTGTCTCTCTCTCCTAGAAATAAAAATATTTTAAAAAAAAAAACCTGTGGACCTGGAGAATCCGGGGCCCATGGCCTTGTGCGCTGTCACAGGCGTGGTGAAGCGTACCTTGCTCACACCCCCCACCCCTGCACAGATGGGAGCCAGGGGCCAGGCCGCAACCAGATACAGTTAGCACTGAAGCGGGCAGACTCTACTGACGAAAGCCCCTTTGGCGCCACTCAAGGCCTGTTGATGCATAGTTGGGACACATTTCTAGTAAAGATTCCCCGCTGGGTTCGTAAAAGAAACGGGACCACTGAAAAGGAGGGAGAGCCGTGTGCGGTACCAGAGGCAAGGATTCTAAGAGGGGTTTCAGGCTGATGGCAAAAGAGGAGGCAGAAAAGTGAAGAGAACAGAAGTGACCGTATGTACGTCTTGTTCACAAAGGCTGGGAGGGGCGTGATCCAGTTTGGAATGAGTTCATCTCAGAGGGGCAAGTACGGGTATCTCGGAAAATCGCCAAAATGGATCTGCTTTTTCTATAATAACGTACTGAGCGTTTCCTGTCTCCCAGGGGCTCTGTTAAAGCACAGTGCCGATGGGGGCGCCTGGGTGGCTCAGTCGGTTAAGCGTCCGACTTCGGCTCAGGTCATGATCCCACTGTTTGTGGGTTCGAGCTCCGCATGGGGTTCTGTGCTGACAGCTCAGAGCCTGGAGCCTGTTTCAGGTTATGTGTCTCCCTTTCTCTCCGCCCCTCCCCACTCATGCTCTGTCTCTCTCTGTCTCAAAATTAAATTTAAAAAAAAAAGCACAGTGCCATGAGGTGGGCGCTGTCATGTCTCCATTTTGCACATGAGGAAACTGAGGCACAAAGAGGCGAGAAAAGCTTGTAAAGTCACACAGCAAGGAAGCACGGTACAGCCAGGACTTCAACCCGGGGTCGGGTAGCAGAGGGCGGGTCTCGTATGCCACGTGTGCCCCTCTGAGGCAAGGACAGAGACTCAGCTGGATGCCTTACCCTGTGTTAGGAGCTAGGGGGAAGGCAAATGCGACTCAGTGCCATCACCTCAGAGTTAAGGTCAGCTCTGCACACGTGGGCCTTACTTTTTGCCCATTTCTCTACAAAGCCTAACTTTGCCACACCGGGGCCCCAGCGCGAGCCCAGGGGTCTGCTGGCATATGGTCCCTGTGGATATACACCACTCTGCCATTGCAGGCAAAAGCCATGGGCAAGCTGTGAAAAGATGAGCCTGCCCGGACTTGGCCAGTGGGCCATAGTTCATTCTAGAACCATGTTGGGTGCCGCTGGCCAGAAGAACAGAGCCCCGCCCTCCCCCTAGCCTGGCTCCAGCCACTCAGCCCCCCACCCTCCAGTTGGCCCTTTCCCCCAATGTCACTGTGCCCTGGCCAACCCCTGCTCATCCTGCATGGCTCCGGTGCAGCGTCACCTCCTCCAGGAAGCCTTCCCTGCTGGCCCCAGTTCAGGGGGTGGAGCTCACCACCTCGGACCCCTATTGAGCTCACCAGACTCTGTTAGGGTAGATTCTTTTCGTCTGTGTCTCCTGTTAAGCTATGCTTTCCTTGGGGCAGGAACCCCACCTTACTGATATCCCCATCCCTAGAAACCAGCTTATCGTAACAATGCTTGGTAAAGAATGAACGAATGAGTGAGTGAATGAATGAATAGGGCGCCAGTGGACCAGCCCAACAGCCTGTGTCTGAGCTTCTAAAGATATCCTGTGAATTTGCATCTTGCCGTCCAGGGACTGCCCCTGGAGGTCTGCCCCTCACCCACAGCCCCGGCTTTCAGGCCAGGAGCCGCGTCACCATGGAAAGCCGCAGCTGCCGGGCATGACTGTCCCCCCAGGGTTGCAGCTGCACCCACTTATTGCCGCGTGCTCTGCCCGGCCCTAGGGAGTCGGCTGCTGCCTTTGAAAGGCTTGCAGCTAGCAGCGTGAGGTCCTGGCCGGCTCCGTGCAGCCTGCACAGGGTACCCTCCCGCCCCGCCACGGACCGGAGAGACTGGGGAGCTGCAGTCCCAGGTGTCGTGGGGGGTGGGTCAGCCGGGCAGCCTGGGCAGGACCCACAGCCTCTCAAAGCCCTGTCTCCTCTGCCTTCTCACCCAGTCCTGTGAGACTTAACAGGTAAGGGAAACTGAGGCACAGAGCCAAGACTGGCGGCTGCATGAGGATGGCAGGACGGGAACCTTTCGCTGAGTGCCCTGGACGCTGAGCACACTGGGCACAGCACTGGACCGGCCCCGGGCCCAGCCCCACAGTCCAGCACAGGGGCCCGGGCTGAAGGGCCTGCCACCCGGGTTTGACCCTTGGGCCACCGCTGGTGGTGACCGGGGCTGACGTGGCCTCACTGAGCCCCGGGTCCTCTGTCCTCTGGAACGTGACGAGGACATTGCTCACCTCCAGGGCTGGTGGGACTAAGAGGCTGGGTGGAGGGGTTGGGTACAGTAGGTGCTCGGTTGATGGGCGCCCCGCCCACCACGCAGGGGCGGGGGAGGCTCCCCACCGTGTGGCCCGCGCGTGACCAGAGCCCCTGTCCGCAGCTGCCCTGGGCACGCTGGACTTCAGCCTGCTCTACGACCAGGAGAACAACGCCCTGCACTGCACCATCGGCAAGGCCAAGGTAGGCCCCGCCCGCTCCCGCGCTCCCCGGGCGTCAGGGCCAGGGCCGGAGGTGGGGGCTGAGGCCCGAGGCCTGTCCTCCCCCGTTCGCTGTCCGGCCTCTGTAGCACCTGCGCCGTGGGTGCAGGGAGGGAGGGACTTCTGGCCTGAGTCATCTCAGCTGCCCTGAAAGGCCCGGCCCAGCCAGGCACTCACGGAAGGTGCAGAACAAGGAAGCGGGAAGGGAATGGGAGCAGGAAAGCAGGCGCCGGGGGCTGAGCTGGGGCGGGGCTGTGGAGGGAAGGAGGGGAAGGGGAGAGATGTCAGGTGTGTCCTGCTAAACAAGAGGGGGTTTGAATTGGTTGCCTCTGGCCCCCAAAGCTCCCAATACCTGGGCAACCGGAGGAGTGGGTGGGCACCAGCGTCCCGCTGGGGGCGGGGGACTCCTCTGCGTGGGCTCCGGGCCCCGGGCCTTGCTCTCCACGCTCTGGCTTGGGGCTGGGAGCACCTCCCCCCTCGGGCTGGCTGCCAGGCGGGCAGGGATCAGCTCTCTTCTCAGCCTTGCTGTTCCCTCCACCCCCTGCATCGATCCCTCTGGGAGGAAGGTGCCAAAGTTGATGTTCTCCCGCAAGGTAAGGGCGGTAGAGCAGCGTAGTGCGACTCCCGGTAGAGCCGGGGAGGGGCCTGGGCCCGGCTCGGAGCAAGGAACTTCGGGCAGAGCTGCCTGGGCCCAGACCCCTACCTCGGCCCCAACCCGCAGCCTCTCTGCCCCGCAGCACCCCCACCCAGGGCTCTGCCTGCCTCCGCTGTCCCGCCTGGCCTGGGCCCGCACACCTGGATGGCCACACAGAGGGAGTAGGGTCCGCTTTGGGCCCAGGGCCCCGACTGGGCACCTCGAGGCCCACACGTGCCATCCCGGGCCTGCCCCCGCCTGGGGAGCTTCCCGGGCTGTGATGCGGGGACTCCAGACCCGCCCCGGGGGAGGAGCTGAGTGTCCGGTGACCCCCCCCAGCCGTGCCAACGTGGAGTGCCAGCCGCAGGGCCCCGGGCGGACCCCTTCCCCCCTCCCCCCCTCGCTTTGTAGGGGTTGTCGAAGCTTGGGAACTGCGAGCGGTCACCCGCTGTAGGCCACCCTGGCCAGAGCCACAGGGTATCCTCCCCCCCCCCCCAGACACCGGCACCTCCTGTGCTGTGTGCCCTGCCTTCCCTACCCAGGCTCCAGCGGGGCTGTGGGGTGGATGGGGAGGGGGGTGCGTGTGTGCGGACACGGGGTCTCCGAGGGCACCTGTGTGTGCACATACGTGTATGTCCTTTAGTGGGTGTCACTCAAGGGACAGGAAGTGGGGGATGGGAGGACCCCAAATCCTACAAGGACCCCATTCTCCAGGTCATTCTCTGCTTAGATCCAGTTTAGCAGGGGAGGGCCTAGGAGGAACCGGGGCTCTGGATTGGGGTTTGGGGGAGCCAAAGGGCAGAAGTAGGGCTTGACAGGCAGAGCCCCTTGAGGGGCTCTGGGAGGAGGCCAGGTACCTTGGAGTTGGACCCTAACTTGGCCACTACCTTCGGGGTAAGCAGAGCACCCTCCGTTTGCTCGTCTGTAAAATAGGGTTAATCACCCCCACCTGTGTGGTGGCTGTGGGCATTAAGTGAGGTGTTTGGTACCAGCTGCTATCCTGGAGGACTGCCTGGTGGCAAGCGCCCAGCTCCACCCACACAAGCAGAGGGACTGGGAAAGCGCTGACCAAGTGGCCAGTCCTGGGCTCTTCAGGGACAGGCTGTGAGGCCGAGATGAGGGACTTGCACCCGGAAGGGCCCCCTCATTGCTGTGGGTGCACACAGGGCCTCGGAGCCAAGCCTGTCGATCCCGACACCGCTGGAGCCCCAGCAGCTCCTGCACAGCTCAGATACCCCCACACCAGCCCTCAGTTGCCTCTCCGGAATCTTCCAAGAGGCCTGCAGCCTCGTCTGCTCCCAGTCCACCCCTGGGAAGTGGGACCCAGTAACCCCCTTTACAGATGATAAAGCTGAGGCTCTGGGGGCAAAGGAACGCCTCCACTTTCCCAGATGATAAGTGTGCAGGCAGAGATCTGGGCCCCAGCCAGCAGTGGGGGGAGGGGGGATTGGGAGCCCTGACCTCAAATCTCTGCCCCCCTCCTCCCCTGCTCTCCAAACCAAACCAGGGTGGGGGCGGGAGCCTCCATTCTCCTCCGAGGTGGGCCTGGTGGTGAATGGCCGTTGGTGTGCGATGCCACGGGGTTGCAAGCTCAGCCCCACGCCGGCCATGGCTGCCTCCCTCCGTGCCCGGGTGCCACCAAGGAAGGAAAAGAATAGTTTTCAGAACCAAGAGCAGTCAGGTGGTCAGCTGAGCCCCCGTCTGCTTCTGGCTCCTTGGTTCCCTGGCTGTGCACACTTGACTGAAGGCTCCGGGTTAGTGAGGGACGCCATCTTGTGGAAGGACCCGCCAAGGGCAGCCGGGACGCGGGGCCTCCTTGGATGCAGGCTGGCGGGGAGCCTGGTCTCCAGGACCCAGACTGCTTTCCCGGGGGTGGGAAGAGGGACGCCTGTGGGTGGGCGGATAGAGGGTCACGTGGATGGTGAGGGTCAGTGAGGGAAGTCGTGTATCTGGGGAGTGGGGGAAGAGGAGTCCGGAAGAAGGCAGGGCCTCACCGAAGCAAGATGATGGGGCCCTCATTCAGAGAAGGGGAGTCACCTGGCCTCCATGATACGGAGAACAGAAAGTCTGGTCTGACCGAGACCGCCCATGACCCCTGCCTTGGGCCAGGACCTGTGGGGGGAGGGGAGACTACTCCAGCTCTGAGAGGTGGGCTCAGGGGTCTCTGCAGAGAGGGTCGTGAATGGACCCAGCCCGGAGGCCTGGGCACAAGGGATGCCTGCCGACCCAGGTGCCCGGGGGCCCTCGCTGCTCTGGGTCTCCAGCTCCCGTTTCACACCCTGGCCGTTCCCCTCCCCGCAGGGCCTGAAGCCAATGGACCACAACGGGCTGGCAGACCCCTACGTCAAGCTGCATCTACTGCCAGGAGCCAGTAAGGTGAGGGGGGATGCCGCCTCACAGCCCAAGCAAGTTGATGGGACCTCAGCCATTCCACCCAGAGCACCCAGTCAGCCCCACGGCCCCTGGACTTTCCAGGAACCTCAAGTCTGCACTGCCTGCCTAACTGGGAAAACCCTCCAGCGAATTTCTAGGCCAGCGTTTTATAAGCAGCAGTGTCAGTTGGATGTTACAATGTGTGGCAGGGAGGGGGAGCTCTGTGGCCCAATAACCTTGGGAAGCCCTGTTACACTCCAGGACTTCTCAGAGCCTTAAACGTGTTGATGGCCTGCTCTGTGCCACTCCACAGACGGGATGGAGTGGGTAGATTCTGCCCAGTTTTTTGACTACAGAACCCTCGTTCCTGCACTAGGTGACCCCAACAGGCAGACCAAGCATGTGGTGCACCTAGGAAAACAGAAGCTTTTTAGAAAGGATTTGCTATTGAGCCAAAGCACCAAGGTGACCCTCCATACCAGAAGGTCTAGACTTTACTTACATGTGTCTTACAGTTCAGGGTTGTCCTCTTTCTAATTTCATGGGAGGGACGGTTAGATCATCTTTCCAGAGTTGGGTCTGGGACCCCTAGGCTTCTCAGGGGCAGGTGGTATGGACCCCGTTGCTGAGAGGGGGATCCATCAGAGACCAGCTTTGCTTCCCAGAGGGAGACTGGGGAACGTGGGACACGGGACCCCGGAGCCTGAGCAGCAGAGCCCGCTGGCTGGTGTGCTTGTTCTGACCCCCTCTAAGAAACCAAGCGTTAGGAAAGGACTTCCTGACCTCCGAGTGGCCTGCTAGGGAGAATATGTAATGGGAATGCCCTAGGCAGAGGGCCTCCCTGGCCATGGACTCTTCCGGGCCAGCTAAGCAGGGAGGCGGCTGTGGGGCCATGGGCTGCTAGGGCCCGAGTTGAGTCTGAGGCCCAAACCCCCTATGCCAGCGTGTAAGGCCTGAGGCTCCCCACCAGTCCAGGAGGGCCACCTGGAGCAGACTCCCAGGGCTGTGAGGGCTGAGGGCATTGTGATGAGGAGAATGTCCCCAGCTCAGAAACTTGATAGCTACGAGTCCCTAGAGTCGGCAGTACCAGGAGGAGGACTCATAGGGACCTTACCACACAGGTAGGAGTTACGCACAGGGCGGTGTTCTATAAAAAGCAGTCTCCTGATTGAGAAGGCTCCAGAAAACCTGCTGAGGAACAGGTACCATTGTGCCCTTTTCCGCAGTGGGGAGCCTGATGCTCACGGAGGGCGAGTAACCGGATGGAGTAGGACTGGCGCCCGGGCCAGCCTGACCTCGGAGCTGGTGGGGTGGCCGACCTCGGGGATCCCGTGGTGGGCGGAGTCCCAAGTGCCCAGGACGGATACGGAGTATAGAAGAACCGAGAGCTAGGGAAGCACAGAGGGAGGAGTGGAGGCCCTGTGACAGCCGGGCCACGCCGCCTCACGGGCCGTTTCCAGGAGGTGGCGGTCCAGGTAGCGGGAGGGGCCTGAGCCTGAGGCAGGGCGGAGGGTGGGGGAGAAGCCGTCTGGGCGGCAGCGCCTCCTGCGGAAGGA
>NW_027551561.1:2303682-2309781 GCF_008692635.1 Crocuta crocuta | reverse complement strand
CACCTTTGACTTTTTCCCTGGTGGCCTTGCCGTAACCCTCCTCCCCTGCCTCCCTCTTCAGCTTTCAAGGGCCCTGTAATCACATTGCATTGGGCCTGCCGCAATCACCTGGATAATCTCCATCTTTTGTTTTCTATTTTTTTAAAGTTTATTTTTTAAGGTAGGGCATGCACACGTGAGCAGGGGAGGGGCAGAGAGAGAGAGAGGATCCCAAGCAGGCTCTCGATGTCAGCACAGAGCCCAACACAGGGCTTGACCCCCCCACAACCATGAGATCGTGACCTCAACCCGCTGAGCCACCCAGACCACCGATCTCCACATTTTAAAGTCATCCGATCAGGAGGGTGCCTGGGTGGCTCAGTTGGTTAAGCGTCCGACTTCAGCTCAGGTTATGATCTTGTGGCTCCTAGTTCAAGCCCCGCGTGAGGCTCTGTACTGACAGCTAGAGCCTGCATTCTGCTTCATGGATTCTGTCTCCCTCTCTCTCTGTCCCTCCCCGCTCATACTGTGTCTTGCTCTCAAAACTAAAACATTAAAAATTTTTGGAAAAAAACAAAGTCAACCGATTAGGGACCTCCTTACCCTGGGCGTGTTCACAGCGTCCCGGGACTGGGCAGGCCTGGACTCCCTGGCGCTCACAGCACCGCCTCTGCTCTCACCAGGCAAATAAACTCCGAACGAAAACGCTCCGAAACACTCTGAACCCCACGTGGAATGAGACCCTCACTTACTACGGGATCACAGACGAAGACATGATCCGGAAGACCCTTCGGTGGGTGAAAGCCCNTCTACAAAGCAAAGTGAGAGCACCACCCCCAGCCCTTGTGTCTGAAGAGCTGGCCTCGTCCTCCAGGATCTCCGTGTGTGATGAGGACAAGTTCCGCCACAATGAGTTCATCGGGGAGACGCGGGTGCCCCTGAAGAAGCTGAAACCCAATCACACCAAGACGTTCAGTATCTGCCTGGAGAAGCAGCTGCCGGTGAGTGGGGCCTGGGGCTCCACGGGCTGTCCAGGGCCGTCCGTGTTGAGAGCTCAGGGCCAGCAGCATTTACTGAACACCTGCTGCATGCCTGGCCTGGCTTCAGGTGCTGGGGGAGCGGACAAAAGCCCTGGCCCTTGCAGAGCTCGGGCAGGAGACAGACCTAGAACGAGGGCAGTTGCCCAAGCTGAGCATGTGTTAGAGCTCGGGTTCCTGAAGGAAAGCTCAAGTGGTCAGTGGTTTAGATGGAAGTTCAGGAATATTCCTGGCAGAGGGAATAGCAGGTGCCGAGCTGTTAGAGGCACAAGCAAAAGGCTCACTGCACGCGGACTGGGTCCTGGGAGGGGAGGTCAGAGGTTGGTGAGTGAGGGACTCTTCATGAGCAAGATGGGCACTGGGGCGTGCCAGGTAGGGGCCAGGGCCTCTGACTACGGGTTTAACCGGCGGCTCATTTAACCAGCTCGCTGGGCGCAGGCTGGGAGGGAGAAGAGGCTGGGGTGAGGAGAGCCGGGGCGGATGAGCGTGTCCCAGCCTGGGCAGGGGGGTTGTGGGGGGTGCACAGCGGAGGAGGAGGAGGAGGAGGAGCAGCAGGGGATCCGCGTGGGTGCGCCTGGAGATCAAGTGTTCCCCGACATGGGGGTCGAGCACCTAGAAAGATCAGAGGTCACTAACTGCTGTGGAGGCCCGTGGGGGGAGCCGCTGGGGATGTTCCTGGCACGACTGGAACATGAGGCATGCGGTGCCTGGGACACCCCTAGAGGACACTAAAAGGTAGTTCTTTCCTAGAAGCCGTCAAAACCCATCTTGCCCTCTGCTGTCTGCTGCAGCTGAGCCTTTGCAATCCCCCGTCGCCCCCCTCCTCATCGCCCCCCTCCCCCATCCAGAAGGGCTGGTGGGAGGTGTTGGCCAGGGAGCCTCAGGGCCCTGAGACCCTCCAGCAGCCCAGTGTCCAGGGCACAGCCCCCCTTTTTAGGACATTTTCCCCCCAAAGGCCTGGGCAAGGGGAAGGCTCATCCCCGGTGGGGCCCGGGGCCCTGGGACAAATGCCCCGTGCAGGCTGGCCCCAGTCAAGCCCTGGAAAAAAGTCAGTATGAGGCCAAAATCGCAACTCTGATTTTGTGTAATCTGATCCAATTTTATTCCCTTGTCACATTCTTTCCAACTCCTCGACATCTGAGTGATGGATATAACCTTTATTTTATTAGTAGTCAGTAACCGAAACCCAGTTTTTCTGAATCATCTACGTCACTTACAAAAAATGACGTCAACCCCTAGTATAGCTGTGTCCCTGAGCTTTGAACCCTGGCATGACCAACAGCTGATGGCGTGTAGGGGTATGGGCGCATGTGTCTGCACGTGAAAGCGCACGTGGGCATGTGCTCACACTTTAGAGGTGAGAGGGTGTGCGTGCCCGTGCTCGGGGCGCGGTCAGGGCCTTGCCGAGCCTTGCTCAGATTTGCTAGAGGCTCACTGGTCTGGTCTGAGACCTACGGTGACCAAGGAATGCGGTTGAGGGTAACTGCTGACGGTAAAGACATGCCCTTGGATGGTACGTGTTAGGTTTTACATGGTCCGTGAGCATTATTCGTTCTCAGTAAGTGCTGAATAACACCCAGTCAATCCAGTGGTCTTCCTATTGAAAGAAGCCAGTGTATGATGTAACCCCCCCCACACACACACACACACACAAAAGGCAGCTGAAGTTTCCTGCTCATTTATATTGTTTAATGTTCACACACCTGACAAACTAGCACGAGAGCACTGTTTACTGAGGCCATCGTACGGAGCCCTGGGCCAGAGCAACAGAGGGCTAAATCTCCCCCGCTTAGCCTGGGCCCTTAATAATGGCCGTCCAGCACTGTGCTGAGAAAGATGCAGAGGCTTCATGTGAGCTTAGAATAAATGTGGTGATCTATTAGTCATGTCTGCTCTGGGTGTGGGAGTCAGGGAAGGGTGGCCCTTCCCTCACCACATAGGAGTCCCATCTCCAGAGAGGTGAGAAGCCGCGTGGGACATCACTTTAGTGATAAGCAGAGGACCATCATGGGCAAAGGGACGTGGCTGGGACTTCGGGGAGAGGAGCCTACCAGAGAGGCCCAAGGAGGGGCCCTGGGGCCTCTAGCCGGGTGTATCAGGCGGACAGAGGGTAGAGAAGTAGAGCAGGAGCCAGATGGTGGAAACCGTGCTCTCAGGAGGGTGAGGAATGGAAACCCTTGGGCTAGCTGGGGCAGGGAGGCAGACGAGGACACCCACAGGTGAGGTCTGATCCCTGAAGCCGCCCTGGACAACGGCCAGGGAGCAGGAGGGCCCCCCTGCTCCGCGTGGGGTCAGGAATATGTCAAAGCTGTCTTCGGGGCTCCCCCCAAGGGGGCTCCCCCTGTACCCAGGGTACAGGGCTCCAGGAAGTACCTTCATGGGAAGCTGAGGCAGGGTGACCCCTCACCACCCACCAGGCCAGCAGCAGCAGCCTCAGCCCCTGGGGGGGGGGAGGGGAGGGAGGGAGGGAGCGCGTAAGGACCGCCAAATGGCTGCCTGCCTGACAGGTGGACAAGACGGAAGACAAGTCCCTGGAGGAGCGGGGCCGGATCCTGATCTCCCTCAAGTACAGCTCGCAGAAGCAGGGCCTGCTGGTCGGCATCGTGCGCTGCGCACACCTGGCTGCCATGGACGCCAACGGCTACTCGGACCCCTACGTGAAGACGTGAGTGAAGGGCCTGGGCTGGCTGTCTCCTTCCGCCTCCCCCTCACAGGACCGGAGCTGGTGTGGCAGGCGCTAAAGTGGCATCTCAGGAGGCACGGTGGGCACTGCGCCTATGGGGGTGTATTCTCTTGGCACCTCTGTGGGTGAAGTCTGAGCAGCCCCATTTCACAGGTGAGGAAACCAAGGCCTGTAGAATTCGAGTGGCTTCCCAGGTCACGCGGAGAGAGTAGTTGTCTCCTGACATCCCATTCAGATTTGCCCTTGACTGCGACCTTAGGAGGGGCCCTTAGCAGTTAAGGGAGGGGCTGGGTCTGGCCCAGAGACCCAGAGACCCAGAGGAGGAGCTCTGCTGGAACTTAAGGCCGCCCCTGTGTGCCCAGCCTGGTGTCACAGGTGCCCATCAGGGCCCACCCCGCCTCACCAGCGGGGCCATAGTGGTGCTGGAGAGAAATCTTAACTCGGTGGGCGCGGGGCGTCAAAGCCATCATGAACCTGTGCCAGGCCACGTGGTGACCCCAGCTCTGAGGGGAAGGCAAGAGCTGGTGGCCCTGCAGACAGGGAGGAAGCCGGGTGTGTGGCGAGCACCGTCCGTGCTCTGGGCCTTGCAAACAGACAATGGGTATTTGTGTTCACCGTGAGAATGTCAGGCGGGATGTGGGGAGGTATTGGCTCAGCAGAAGGGGGTCATTCCTGTTTGGGCTGAGAAATAGAGGAGCCAAAACCTAGAAACGGGAGGAGCCAGGCCTGAGGGGAAGGTGAGGAGCCCCAGAGGCCTCGGGATCCCTCGACACCACAACTCTGAAGCCATCTATCACTCCCACTGGCCTCCGTTACATTTCTATCACTTTTCAGGTCCTATTAGAGGGACGCCTCGCTGGCTCAGTCAGTGGAGCATGTGACTCTTGATCTCGGAGTTGGGAGTTCGAGCCCCACGTTGGATGTAGAGATTATTTTTAAAGATTTGAGGGGTGCGCCTGGGTGGCTCAGTCAGTTAAGTGCCAGACTCTTGATTTCTGCTCAGGTCATGATCTCACAGTTCGTGAGTTTTAGCCCTCTGTTGGGCTCTGCACTGACCGTGCTGAGCCTGCCTGGGATTCTCTTTCCCTCTCTCTCTGCCCCTCCCCTGCTCATGCTGTCCCTCTCCATCTCTCAAATAAGTAAGTAACTTAAAGACTAGTGATTTGGGTCCCCACCTCAACCATGAGCAAAACCGTGATTTCCAGTGGATTAAAGACCACTGTGAGAGGAAATGCTTTAATCATCCAGAAGATCATCAGGACACTCTTTATAACTGTTGGAGGGAGAGTCAGCAATATCCAGCCAACTAGGAAGTGTATGCACCCTGCGGCTGCATTATGTCCCCTCCAGGTTTGTATCCTAGAAACCCGTGTGCGGGTGATAGGCTGATCTTTGCAGCATCGCTCGGTGTAGCGATCCACTTGAAACCGCCAACGTTCACCAGCAGAGGGATAGATTAATAAAATGTGGCATATGCATATAACGAAGTACCGTGTAGTTAAAATGAATACGTGAGGACTAAATTAACGTGGACAGCTATCCAAACATGCTGATCCCCAGAGCAAACTTCAGAACAGTGTACGCAGTGCGATGCTGTTTGTGTACGATTGTCGCAGCAGTCGGGGGTGGGGGGAGGGACTGGAGAGGGCAACAAGGTGCCTCTGCTTGGAGCTGGGACGCTACTAGAGTTCCCGTATGGAAGGAAAGAATCCAAAGCCGAAATGGTGTGGAATCTTAAAATCTGGCTCCGTGTTCACCTGCCAGGTGGACAGGAATTCCAGGATCCTATGATGGATTAAAAGTCAGATTTATTGAGATGTAATTTACACACTGTAAGTTTCTCCCCTTTTGAAGTTCAACTGCTGTATGCAGCCTTATTACCATCACCACAATCAAGACACAGAATACTTCTATCCCCCCCCCACCTGAAAGTACCCCCAGCCACCCACTGATTTGTTTTCTGTCCTAATAGTTTTGCCTTTTCCAGACTTGAAAAAGTTTATTTGAGAGAGAAAGCACGTGCATGCACAGGAGGAGCAGAGAGAAAGAGAGAGATGGACAGAATCTCAAGCTGGCTTGGCATTGTCAGCACAGAGCCCGATGTGGGGCTCGAACCCACGAATGGGGAGATCATGACCTGAGCCAAGATCAGGAGTCGGATGCCTACCTGAGCCTCCCAGGTGCCCCTCCAGACTTTCTTATAAAGACAACCTTTCAGTATGTTGCCTTTTGAATCTAGCTTCTTTCATATAGCATAATGCATTGACGATCCACCTCCATGATTACAAGCACGAGTAGTTTGGTCTTATTACCAAACAGTCCTTTGTCACATAGAAAAACCACAAGCTGTTGCTCAGTTCACTTCATGCTAAAGCACATTAGTTTCCTTTTTTTTTTTTT
>NW_027551561.1:2281178-2303656 GCF_008692635.1 Crocuta crocuta | reverse complement strand
ATACTCTGTCCCCATACAACGCTATTACAATACCTTTGACTGTATTGCCTATGCTGTACCTTTATCCCTGTGGCTTCCTCATTCCATAACTCCGTAACTNTTTGATGTAGTCCCAATAGTTTATTTTTGCTTTTGTTTCCCTTACTGAGGAGACCTATCTAGAAAAATGTGGCTGAGGCTGATGTCATTACTACTTAGGTTTTCTTCTAGGAGTTTTATGGTTGCAGGGTCTTATACTTAAGTCTTTAATCAATTTTGAGTTTATTTTTCTACAAGGTGTTAAAAAAAAAAAGCCCAATTTTCCCTATATCATTTATTGAGGAGACCATCTTTTCCCTATTATATGTTCTTACCTCCTTTGTTGTATATTAATTGACCATATATGCATGAGTTTAATTATGGGCTCTCCAGGGTTGCCTGAATGGCTCAGTTGGTTAAGCATCGGACTCCTGATTTCAGCTCAGGTCATGATATCACAGTTTGTGAGGTCGAGCCCCATATTGGGCTCTGCACTGACAGTATGGAGCCTGCTTGGGATTCTCTGTCTCTCTCTCTGTCTCTCTGTCCCCTGCTTGCTTGCTCGCTCTCAATAGAAACATTTCAAAAAAGAATTGTGGGATACTTAACTGACAGAGTCACCCAGGCACCCGTTGTTTATCATTTTAAAGAACCAGCCCTTGGTTTCATTGGTATTTTCCTGATTTTAAGTCTTTATTTCCCTTATTCTACTCTGGTCTTTATTATTTCCTTCTTTTAACTTTGGGCTTTGTTTATTCTTTTCCTAGCTTCTTTAGGTGTAAGATTAGATTGAGATTTTTGTTTCTTGAGGTAGGACTGTATCTCTATTTCTCTCTTTAAAAACTTTTAATTTTCATTTATTTTTGAGAGAGAGACAGTGCAAGTAGAGGAGGGGCAGAAAGAGGGCAACACAGAATATGAAACAGGCTCCAGGCTCTGAGCTGTCAGCACAGAGCCTGATGCGGGGCTCGAACCCACGAGATGGGAGATCATGACCTGAGCTGAAGTCAGATGCTCAACTGACTTAGCCATGCAGGTGCCCCTGTCTCCACTTTGTTTTTAATTTTTTTTAATGTTTTTTATTTATTTCTGAGAGAGCGTGAGCAGGGGAGGGTCAGAGAGAGAGGGAGAGATAGAATCTGAAGACCGGCTCCAGGCTCTGAGCTAGCCGTCAGCACAGAGCCCGGTGCGGGGCTCGAACCCACGAACCGTGAGATTATTACCTGAGCCGAAGTCGGCCGCTCAACCAACTCAGCCACCCAGGCGCCCCTGTCTCCATGTATTTTTTAAAGTTCCTCCGATTTCTTTGTTGACCCACTGGTTGTTTAATAGCGTGTTGTTTATTCTCCACGTTTGTGAGTTTTTTCCAGTTTTCTCTTTTAATTGACTTCTAGTGTCATACTGTGGTATTGGGAAAAAATGCTTGATATAATTTCAGTCTTAAATATAGGGATTTTTTTGTGGTCTAACAGGTGATCATTCTTGCATCTGTTCTAATGTGCCATTCAAAGACCCTGGTTCCTTATTGATTTTCTGCCTGGATGGTCTAACCGTTGACGTAATTAGGGTATTAGTCACTTACTATTACTGTATTACTGTTAATTTTGTTATGTCTGTTAGTATTTGCTTTATGTATTTAGATGCTACGTTGTTGGATGTAGAGATATTTATAACTATCATATTTTCTTGTTGAACTGGTCCCCTTGTCATATACTGCCCTTCTTTGTCTCCTGTTTCTTTGTTTTAAAATCTATTTATGGAGCACCTGGGTGGCTCGGTCGGTTAAGCGTCAGACTTTGGACCAGGTCATGATCTCACAGTTTGTGGGTTCGAGCCCTGCGTCAGGCTCTGTGCTGACAGCTATCTCAGAGCCTGGAGCCTGTTTCGGATTCTGTGTCTCCCTCTCTCTCTGACCCTCCCCTGCTCACACTGTCTCTCTCTCTCTGGGGGGGAAAAAAAAGCCTATTTTGTTTGATGTAAGTATTGCTACCCCAGCTTCCCCCCACCCCAACTGCTATTTGTATGTAATATCTTCCTCCATCTCTCATTTTCAGTCTGTCTCTAAGTCTGAACGGAGTCTCTTGTAGGCAGTGTTTGGATATGTGGGTCTTTTTTTTTTTTTTTTTAATCCATTCTGTAACCCTATGTCTTTTGAGCATTTAGATTTAAAGTAATTATTGACAGATGTGTACTTATTTCCATTTTGTTAGCTGTTTCCTGTTGGGTTTTTGTGGGTTTCCAGTTGTTGATGACTGCATAATGCTGCTAAAGAACAGGTTTTTGAAGTGGATCTGTGTCTTCATTTCTCTTTCCCACCTTCAACTTCAGTACATATTTTCTAATGTTTCTATAATAAACTCGTGTTATTTATGTAAAAAAAAAAATCACAACTGAAAAAAACCGGCAATGATATATCTTTCTGCTTTTCAAGCCAGCAAGGACTTTTTTTTTTTTTTTAAATAACTGGAAATCTGTACCTTTTTTTTAATTCCCTTCGCCTGTTTTGCCCGTCCCTTCCTTCCCATCCTTCCCCTCTGGCAACCACCAGTTTGTTTCTATTTATGAGGATGTTTCTGGTTTTTTGTTCATTGCTTCGGTAACGGAAACCTATGGCACTTGCCGCTCTCTGACTTACTTCTCTTAGCGAAATACCCTCTAGGTCCATCCATGGTGCCACGATGGAAAAATCTTCTATGGTTAATATTCCATTGTGTATATATACACAGAAATATATATACTGCATACGTGCACACAACATATTTAATACTATATGTACCTAAGACATATCAACAACATATACATATATAGAGAACAAATACACACATACACCACACCATCTTTATCCATTCATCTATCGATGGACACTCGTGTTGCTTCCATAATTTGGCTATTCTAAATACTGCTTCAGTAAACATGGGAACATATTTTTTTTGAATTAATGTTTTTGTTTTCTTTGGGTAAATACCCAGGAGTGGATTTATTGGATCATACGGTATTTCTATTTTTAATCTTTTGAGGAACATCCATACTGCTTTCCACAGTGGCGGCACCAGTTTGCATTCCCACCAACAGGGATAAGTGTTCTCCCATCACATCTTCACCAACGCTTATTTCTTCTGTTTGATACTAGCCATTCTGACCCGTGTAAGGTGGTATCTCCTGGTGGTTTTGATTTACATTCCCCTGATGGTTACTGACTTCATGTATCTGTTGGTCATCTGTTTATCTGCTTTAGAAAAATGTCTTTTTAGGGGCACCTAGGTGGCTTAGTTGGTTAAGTGTCGGACTTTTGATTTGTGCTCAGGTCATGATCTCGTGGTTCATGAGTTCGAGCCCTGCATCGGGCTCAGTCCTGACAGTGCAGAGCCTGCTTGGGATTCTCTTTCCCTCTCTCCCTGCCTCTCTCTCACTCATGCTCTCCCCCTCTCTCTCTCAAAACAAATAAACTTTAAAAATATGATAAAAAATTTTTAAAGCAAAATATTTAGGTTCCCTACCCACCTTTTAATCAGAGTATTTGGGGGGGGTTTGGTGTTGAGTGTATAAGTTCTTTATATATTTTGGATATTAGAGGCACCTGGGTGGCTCACTTGGTTAAGCATCCGACTTGGGCTCAGGTTCCTGAGTTTGAGCCCCACATTGGGCTCTATTAGCACAGAGCCCACCTCTGATCCTCTGTCTTCCTCTCTCTCTGCCCCTCCCCTGGTCTCTGTCTTTCAAAATAATTATTAAAAAATTTTTAAATATACTTTGGGTATTAACCCTTTGTCAGATATATCATTTGCAAGTATTTTCTTTCAGTAAGTTGTCTTTTTCACTTTATTAATGGTTTCCTTTGCTGTGTAAAAGCTTTTTAATTTGGTATAGTCCCAATAGTTTATTTTTGCTTTTGTTTCTCTTGCCTGAGGAGACACATCCATAAACATGTTGCTAAGGCTGATGTCCAAGAGATGACTGCAAACCAGCAAGGATTTTTAAGGCAGCCCTATCAGCTCTGTCAAGGGTACTAGGCATCATGCATACAGACTTTCCAGTGGACAGTTTGGCATAATGAAGCAAGAAGCTTGACACGTGTGTGCCTTTGGGCGGGTAACATCCCTCCTAGGAATCTTTCCTTCATTCGACAGGTGTCTGCTGACCTGCCCAAGTGTCCTGAGCCCCAAGCAGGGTGCCAGGGAGCTGGTGATGAGTGAGACCAATATAGTCCTCCCTCTCAAAGCGCGCTCAGCAGGGGAGGGACAGTTCTCACTCAAATGTCTACGCAGGGACAAGGTCAGAAGTCCTGCAAAGGAACTCCTGTCCTGGGTTGTGAGTACCAGCCCTGTGCTGAGCAGCCATGCGACCTTGGGCCGGTCCCTCTACCTCTCTAAGGCTGATGAAAGTAGCCCTCCGGTATCAAAGTCTAAGGAGCTAACCCCTATAGAGGAACTGGCTCTTAAGGCAGGCTTCACGCTCCCTACAGGGAGCACGGTTGTAACTTCCTCAAAGCTCCAGTGAGGCAGAGGTGCCGGCTGTAGAACTCGGGAATATGCTGCTACAGTACCTGCTAGATATAGTATTTGTATAATTTATACCTCACATACTTTACAAGGATGATTTTCATAGTACGTGAATTCTATCTCGATAAATCTATTTTTAAAAAAGGCAAAGCTCTAACAAGGGACCAATGCCGCTAAAAAATGTTTTTCTGGTGGGAAATGTAAGCTTTATAAAAATTAGACTTCCAGAAACCAGAAAAACCTCTAGGGAAGAAGGGAACTCTGTGGTTAACTTCTGAAATGGGCATGGGGACAGGAGTCTAGATGACAAAGGAACCACTTCTCACTGCAGCTGACCGCTGACCTTGGCCACCAAGTAGTGCTGGGGTGTCCTAGGGTTAGTGTGACCGGGGGGCCCGGGGATCTCTCCAGAACAAAAAGCTTGTCCAAGCTGAGCTGGCCCCATCTGTACCCTTAGCTTCTCCCCACCCCCTGCCCATTTGTTGGTCATAATTCCAGATACCTGAAGCCAGACGTGGACAAGAAATCCAAACACAAGACTGCAGTAAAGAAGAAGACCCTGAACCCCGAGTTCAATGAGGTATGAGGAGCTGGTGAAGCTGCTTGCTCTCCCTCAAGGCAGGGTTTGGTGGGGAGGGGCCAACAGGAGAGCCCCTAACCATGGGAGGTTGGGGGAGAGCCGAGGCCAGGCTGGAGCAGGCCACGGTGGTGCAGATGGAGGTGCAAGGAGTCCTAGAAAGCTCTTCCGAGGATCCAGGATGGGACTGTGGCCATGTAGGCCGTGGAGGTGGAAGGGGGGGCCAACCACAGGAGCTGAGAATTTGAGACGTCCCAGGGCCTCGAGACGGCCTGTTCCAGGTAGAGACCGAGGTCCTCAGCTCAGGGGGCAGGTGCACCTGGACAGGAGCAGAAGGGCCTAGGGACGAGCCTGAGTGACGGGGGGGCACACAGAGGAGACTGAGGAGATGCTTCCAGAGAGTGAAGGGGATATCGGATGTCAGATCATCCCGGGAGCCTGGGGGGGAGAGACGTTCACAAAGAAGGGAGTGGTCAACAGAGCCAGGCCCGAGAGGTCAAGCACACCAAGGCGGCCAAGTGTGTATTGATTTTGTAATAATGAGACTCTTGGGGATCTGGAGAGAACAGCTCCAGTGACAGAGGAACAGGCAGGTTGGAGGGCAGGGGACTTTGAGGATCCCAGCCAAGCACTCAAGCAGAAGTAGGTGGAATGGGTGAGAATCTGCCACCGTCTACCACTGAGCACTGTGATTACCCTTCCATTCATTCACCCCCTCCCCGCACCTCAGAGCCTTCCTAGTCACTGGCCAGCCTCCAGGCCCTGTGGCATTGGCCCTGACTCACTTCTTCTGACCACCAGGAATTCTGTTACGAGATTAAGCATGGGGACCTGGCCAAGAAGACCCTGGAAGTCACTGTTTGGGATTATGACATTGGAAAATCCAACGATTTCATTGGTAAGAGGACACAATGAAAATGTCCTTTAGCCACGTGGGTGTTGTTCCGGGTTCACAGAGGACAGTGGCCCTGAATCCAGGCCCCAGCCTCTGCTTCCTGGTCTCTGTGACCCCCACTTTCCTCAGACTGTCTCCTCAGACACAAGGGGTCTCCGCCTTTATCCAGCCTGACTTCATGTGACCGAGGAATAGACAGGCCCAGTGAGGGAAAGAGGTCTGGGAGGGTCACACCCCAGTCTGTGTGGAGCAGTGGTGAGAGGTGAAGACGGTCAGTGCTTTGGCCTGGACTCTGAGTCCTTGGGGCCCTGAATTCCGGGCCGGCAGGGCATCGTGGCTGTGCTTAGTGGAGCTGCCTCCGTCCTTGGCTCCGAAGACCTGACCCGCACTATACCCCCAGCACTGCCCTGGCCCTGGAGAGGGGAAGGACAGGCTCCCAGGGCTCTGTTTGGCGAGGGGTGGGGGATGGGAGGCAGCTAAGACTGTGGTGTGGTAGTCAGACCACTGCTCCCCCTTAGAGCCTGGGGGGCCGGCGGCAGAGTCCAGCCGTGGAGCACAGTCCAGGGGGCTGGGGGTGGGGGGGGTGGCACTGGTTCCACAGGGACAGTCTTTGGGGAACTCCTGCTCCCAGGCCCTTGGGAGTCAGAAGGTCACCATGTCCCCGGCTCCCCCCTTGGCTCCCTTCTTGCAGGAGGCGTGGTTCTGGGCATCAATGCTAAGGGCGAGCGCCTGAAGCACTGGTTTGACTGCCTGAAGAACAAGGACAAGCGGATCGAGCGCTGGCACACGCTCACCAATGAACTCCCAGGGGCTGTGCTCAGCGACTGACCAGCCCCCACCTGCTGCCGCACCCGCCCCTGCCTGTCACCTGGCCCGGCACCAGCCTGGCCCTGGGCTTCCTCAGCTGCCACCAAGGGCCTGGGCCCTCATCTTGGGGGGAGATCCAGGCTGCCTGCTCAGACACAGAGCCACTGCAGCCCCCGCTCGGAGGCTGTGGAGGGCCTAGCCCCTCTAAGGAACAGCAAGGCCAGAGAGCTGGGCCTGCTTTCAGCCCCTGGGACCTAAGAGGGCAGGAGGTGGGAGAGGACCTTGGCCTCAGCACCCACCCCAGGGAAGGGATGGGGGCCGTGCAGGGGGTGAGCACCCTACTTGAGGTCAGCAGTAAGTCAGGGGCCCCCAAGCTGAGAGAACAAGAGTGCAGGGGCACCTTGGCCTTGGTGGGGCCAGCGAGAACTCTGGAGAGGGGCATTAGGGGAAAAGAGATTTGGAGAAGTTTACTCCCAAGAGGAGGTTCTTACTACATCTGTTCATCTCTGGCAGATGGAGAAAAGTTGACCTGAGAGCAAGAATGGTCAAGTTCCTACAAGCTCTCACTGAACACGGCCATTGGCAAGCACTTCAGTGATTGCACAAGCCCCTGGAGAAGAATGAGAACCAGGGCCTGCCCTCTTGAGAGTTCCTTGTCTAATCAGGGAGCTAGAAACAAACCATTACAACAGGGAGTGAGGAATGCCAAGGCCAGGCTGACATAACCTGTGAGTGCCATGAATTCTGACTCTGCTGGGAGGTAGGGAGGGCTTCCCGGAGGAGGGGATGCTTCAGCAAGGCCTTGAAGGGTGAGTGCGGTTACTAGGCAGACAAAGAGGAAGGGCAGTGGGTGCAGTGGAAATGACCTACAAAGGCCCGGAGGGGAAGAGTATGGTGACTGGGCTAGGGTCACTGTGCAAGACGTGGGGTCTCACTCTGGAGACGGGGTTTGTAGGACAGGAGTGGGGCCTAGGGCTGATGTCACCCAGCCCTGCTCTCATCCCACCTCTACCTGCCATGCCAGCCCCAGCTCATAGTTAGAGGGAAAGTGATGAAAGCATTGTGGTCAAATGATCTTGAGTCAGGGTCGAGTTCAGTCCTCAGACCCAGTTCTACCTTTAATCTTTCTCCTCCCCAAAAACCTGGAGGATGGATCCAGCCTCTCATTATTACCAGCTTAAGGAAGAGGCCAGCTCTAGTCAAGAAGAGGTTCCCCCCCCCATTTTTTTTTCATGAAGCAAAAAGTCCCCATCCTCACCCTCTCCTTCCTTTCACCCCCCCCCCCCCCACCCACTTCTGAGTTCAGGGCTAGGGAGAAAGAGGCCCAGATGACTGCCCTACATCCTGGCCCTACTGTGGGCACTGATGTCCCTTTCAGAGTGCTGGGCGGCCGTCCAGGGCCTCATTTCTGGGAAGGCCTGTGAGGCTGGCTCCTACCTCCAAGAGCTGAGACACCCTGCCTGGTGGGCCTGGCATGCTGAGTCAGGTCGAGGGCATTGGAATCTTGGGGCCCAGGTGTGAAGCTCCACATTTCTCCTGCCTACCAAGGGGCCTTCAAGGCTGCTGTATGAACAAATGCAAAATCAGGGACTTTCCATTTGCCCCATCACCGCCAATGGAAAACATAGGCCCAGAAAGGGAAAGTAACCTACCACAGCTGGCACAGGCCAGGCTCCATGGCCCCTGCCTCACGAGCCCCAGCCCAGAGCTGTGGACACAAGAGGTCCATCCTGTTTGTTAGCTGCCGGCCCAGGGCTCTCTCCTGCCTGCTGCAGACACAAAGCACATCACCATCTGAGGCCTGGGGTGATGACTCGAATTCCACCAAGTGCCCATCAGCCCTTTCCCACTTTGCAGGGAAAACAGGACTCCAGTCCCCGCACAGCGTGGTGGTCATGGAGCCTTGGTTTTCCTGTCTTTAAGGTAGCTTTGTGTATGTTAAGGGTTTTACATGCCCTGCCGTAATGGATCTTCACAGTTCGGTGGGGGTGGACTGGTCATCCTCATTTGACAGATGAAGAAGCTGAGATTCAGAAAGCCCCATTGTCTAGCTGTCTGGGAGATGGTACTGTCTAGACCTCTCCCTCCTGGGCTGTGGAGGGGTCAGTAGACAGCAGACTCGGTAAGCTCTGGCGCGTGGTGAAGGGGTAGGACCACAGCCGTCCTGCTGTCTCATCCGCTGGGTGGCTTTAAAATCATTTATGCCATTTAAAAGCTTCACGAGAGGTGCTCACAGTCCAGGCCGGGAGCTTGGCTAGCCATCCCTCCCCGGGAACGGAGTCCATGGGCCAGGGCTTGCTCGTCGCAGGGGCTCAGTCAAGGGCTCTTTTCACAAGGCTGGCATGCGGGAACCTCTGGGGATTGCAAGATGGCCTCGTTTGGAGGGGCCTCCTGTCTGGGTGAGCCCTGGGTATCTCAGCTTTGCCTCTTGGACGGCCTCATTCGGAAAGGAGCCCCACAGCCTTTGTGTGAAGAGCCTGAACTGAATGGCAAGGCTAGAAGGGGCTGGGTGAGAGCCTCAACAGCGACCTTCTTAGACACCAGGAAAACAAAGGCCCAGCAAGTGTAAGGAGCCCACTTAGGGCTCTTTACTGCCTCGGGCTGCGCAAGGGTAGACTGGGTCCTGAAAGATGGGTCTTCTGGACAGCCAGCCCTAGTGGAGGGTGGGGCGCTTAGGAAGGACCCCCGCCCCCAGGGAGTGAGGGAATCTTCACCAGGCCCCTGGCACTGCTCTGGACCCCTTGCTGATTCTCTCTCTGTTAATGAAAAAGCTCTTTGAGAAGCTGCAGTATCATCTCTGCCTTTGACCCCCAACTGGCATCTTTCTTCTGGTCTACCAGCCCCACAAACCGCTGGGAAAGTTGATGCCTCTCCCTACCACCCACCATCACACAGTCATTCCAGAGTTTGGTGTGGGTAACCAGGAAGTCGCCCGATGGCACGCTGCATCCTCCTCCACCCCCGCCTCCCACCGCAACCACTAGCCAATCAATCCCAGACGGGCCCGTCTTCCAACCCTGAAGCGGTAACCTCCTGACCCCTAGCGGCAAGAGCGAGCAACTGCACCTCCCGGCCCGTGCATGTGCTACCGTTTGTTTTTTCTCAAACCGAGAGAACCTCCCAATGCATGGACTCTGGCTGTCTTCGACGCAGACTCGCAGACTCGTGCACTGCTTAACACCGTTTTTGCTACCACGTGGCGGCTGCAGAAAATGTCCTTAAACTGCAGCCCCACATACAATTTTTGTACTTTCGTCTGACCTACCCGAAGGTGTCCTTTTTAAGTCTTACTTGTTAATATTTATAACGACCTATAATCCAAAGTAAATGAAAACGTTCACTGCAATCATATTGGCTTGGGAGACTCCTTTCAATAGATTTGGAGGAAAGGACCAGAAAGAACGAGAGAGAATGGCAACTGAGGCTCATTCAGCACAGTGTCTCCTTTTAACTCTTCACAAAGAACCCACTAGAGGTAGGTCTCATGCTACAGATGGGAAGACTAAGGCTCCGGTTAAAAGGTGCTGAATCACACAGCTTGTGAGTGACACAACCAGGATTCAACTCCTGCCTCTCAAGACTTCTTACACCAGGATCAGCATGCGATGCTGTCATCCACCCATTCGACCACCCATCGTGGAGTGTTCACCCCACCACCAGGCCCTGTCATCAGCAAGATGACCAACAAACAGTAAACACAGCCTGTTAAGAGATGAGAGGGGCATCTGGCTGGCTTCGTCACCGGAGCGTGCAACTCTTGATCTCAGGCTCCTGAGTTTGAGCCCCACATTAGGAGTAGACATTACTTTTTAAGTGACAATTTTAAAAGGGGCATAAGGTGGGAAGGAGAGGTTGGGCTCCATGCGGTGAGGTAGCCCTCCAAAGAAGGTAACTTTTGAGCTAAGATTTGGAGGGGCTGAGGGAGGAAACTATAGAGATACTCAAAATGTAGTAAGAGGTTTTTTTTTTTTTTGAACGATTTTTTAAGGGATCTCCATACCCAAGGTCAGGCTTGAACTCACAACCCCAAGATCAAGAGTCTCCAATGTCACCGACTGAGACTGGCAAGGGAAGAGCAGTAAATGGCCCAGGACAGTGGACCACATCAAGAAGGACTGAAACCCACACTCTGTGAGATGGGAGCTTATTTCTAACAGGCCACCTGATGGAGGACAAACCTATAGTTTCTTCTAGATACTCCACAATAAAGGTAGCCAACCCCATACAAACCCTGAGCACAAGGGAAGATAAAAAGAGATCATGGGGGAAAGACAAGTTCTTGTGCTGTTTCAGCAGAAGGGGAGTCCATAAGAACTCTAGGATACTAACAGGGACCAGAGAGAAGATGCCAGAACTATAGTTAGCAGCAGCAGTAACACCCACATAGACAGCTCTCAGACATGCCAACTGCTCAGAGTGTTGTACTCCTATTTAATCCTTATAATTATGACACTGTTTCAGTCCCCATTTTGTAGATGGGAAACCTGAGGAACAGAGGAGCACACTCAAGAATAATTAAAGGGTAGAGTTGGGATCTGGCCCCAAGCCTTGTGGCCCCAGAATCCATACTTTAATTTCTACACTGTGCTGCTGTTAGAAGCAAATGGTATTGCCAGGGCTGGTGGAAGATGCCCAGGTCCCACCCACTAGGTTTCTTGTAGGTTCCCCCCAAGCTCCCAGAACAAGCTCCTGCCCTGCTGGGAAAGATTCTCAAGGGCTCACACTCAAGGTCCTTGCTGTCATCTTGACCAGTGCTCACCTTTGCCCAACAGGTTCCTGTCATAGGCCCCAATTTCCTTGTGTCTGTCCCCTGGCCACAGGCAGGCAAGATCTCTTTCTGGAGAACATGTTGAACTGGGAAGCACTTGTGTGGCCCTGAACCAATGAAATTAAAAGAATCAGAAAACTGAGAAACCAAGATCTCGCTGAGCTACTGCATTTTCTTCACTGCACTACACCTTCCTCCACCCTGCCTGTCAACACACACTGATTCATCAGTTCATAAATGAAAAACTGTGGCCTCAGCCCCAAGTCGGAGTGGCTTTTGCGCTTAGCTACCTAGAAAGATTTTCTGACTCTTATTTAGCTTCTCAGAAGAGAGTGACTCAGTTCAGATTATAACTCACCTCCTTAGATCAGAGAGCCAGGGGGTGAGGTCACATGATGAAACCACAGCTATGGGCATGGAGGCAAGACACACAGGGTCAAGCAGCATCTGACTCTTGATTTTGGCTCAGGTAATAATTTCACAGTTCATGAGATCAAGACCTACCATCAGGCTGCTACGGGCTGCTGGCACAGAGCCTGCTTGGGATTCTCTTCTCTCGGCCCCTCCTCCTGCACTCTCTCCAAACAAACAAAAAGGCAAAAAAGTAAAGACTCGTAAACAACCAAAACACTAAAGAAACAAGGAAACAACCTAAATTCCATTTGGCCTGTCTGAAGGCTAGAAAGTCAGGCAGTCATTTCCATCTTTAATTATAAACATGGTGAGAGATCCTGGAAATGTCAGAGAGAAAGTGGAGGGAACAAAGCAAAACTGAGTGTAGAGGGTAGTCCTTCTCAATTATTTCACTGTGGTAAAATATAAATAAAAAATTTCAGTTTAGGATATGGGGCCAATCTGGCTGTGACCTCTCTCACCCTACTGATCACCACTACTGATCACCAAGGTTGATTCAGCTGATCTGTCTGGGTAGGAAGGTGTCTCCTTCCTCCGCCACCACTCCATGTGTATCCCTCCCAAAGCTGTGCACCCAGAGGACAACCTTCCCTGATGGAAGAGGATCATTCTCTGGTCAAGGGTATAGGAGTAGCCACACTCACTAGAACCTTCAAACAAGCTTTCAAGGTCCATCTGTAGGAAAACGTAAGGTAGTCAAGCTTCCAAGACTCCAGACACAGCCAAATGAAGCACTCCATGTGGCAGCCTGCCTTTCTTTAGAAAACAAAAAATATTTCATTTTAACCATTTTTAAGTTGACAATTCACTGGCATGAAGTACATTCACAATCTGATGCAACCATCACCAGGATTTCCAGAAGTTTTTCATCATCCCAGACATTCAATACTCATTGAACAATATAACTCCCCATTTCCCCAAACTTAGACCCTGGTATCCTCCATTTTATTTTTATACCAATTGCCTGTTCCAGGTACTTTATATCATCGGAATCATGTCTCTGTCTTCTGATAACTGGCTTATCTCATTCAGCATATTTCAAGTCTCCTCCATGTTGTAGGACAGATCAGAACTTTGTTCCTTTTATGGCTGAATAATATGAATATATATTTTCATCATCTTTTCATCTGAGGTTTAAATATGCTCTATGCCCCAAGTGGGGCTTGAACCCATGACCCCAAAATCAAGAGTCATGCTCTACCAAGCCAGCCAGGTACCCCATCCATTCATCTGTTGATGAATATTTTGGTTATCTCCATCTTCGTGCTCATGCAAATAGTGCTGTTAAGAATATTCTTGTATACAATAAAACAAGATAAAATCTTAAGTCCCTGCTCACACCTAGGATTGGAATTATTGGGACATATGTTCCCAAGCTGTTTTCCGTAGTGGCTGCAACATTCTACATTCATTCCTACCAGCAATCCACGAGGGCTCACTTCATATCCTCACCAAAACTTATTTTGTCTGTCTTTATAATAACTATCCTAATGGGTGTGGATTGTATCTTACTTTGGCTGTCATTTTCATTTACCTAATGATTAGTGATCTTTTCATATGCTTATTTCACATGTGTGTATCTTCTTTGCAGAAATGCCTGTTTAAGTCCTTTGCCCATTTTTAAATTAAGCTTACATTGTTGAATTGTAGTTCTTTCTGTGTACTGGATACTAATCCCTTATCAGATGTATGATTTGCAATCTCATTCCATGGGCTATCTTTTCACTTTCAGTAGTGTCCTTTGATGCACACACAGTAAGTTCTTCATTTTGATTAAGACCAATTTATTTTGTTGCTTGTGTATTTGTGGTCGTTATCTAAGAGTTCATTGCCAAACCTAATGTCATGAAGGTTTTCCCTTAGGTTTTCTTCTAAGAGTTTTATACTTTTAGCTAGGTTTGTTTTCAACTCATTTTAATTTTTCTATATATGATAAAGGTCTAACTTCATTCTTCTGCATGCAGATGGAGACCCAGTTTTCCTACCATTTCTTCAAGTTAATTGATCCTTTCTTCTGCCTGCTCACATCTTGTTGAACCCCTCCAGTGGTTTCAGTTATTTGTACTTGTTATAGTTGCCATACGTATCACAACTATAACCTATTAACCCCATAATACAGTGGCATAAATTTGCTTTAAACAGTGATATGCTCTTTTAAAGATATTGAAAGAGGAGTGCCTGGGTGGCTCAGTCAATTAAGCATCCAACTCGAGTTAGGCTCGGGCCATAACCTCAATGTTTGTCAGCTCCACACTGATAGCACAGAGCCTGCGTGGGGCTCTCCCTCTCCCTCTCTTTCTCTCCAAATGAATAAACTTATCCACTCCTGTTAAAACAAACTCGGGGCACCTGGGTGACTCAGTCAGTTAAGCGTCCAACTTCATTCAGCTCAGGTCATGATCTCATGGTACGTGGGTTCGAGCCCCATGTCGGGCTCTGTGCTGACAGCTAGCTCAGAGCCTGGAGCCTTTTCTGATTCTGTGTCTCCCTCTCTGACCTCCCCTGCTCATGCTGTCTCTCTCTCAGAAATAAAACATCAAAAAATTTTTTTAAATCAAAAGAAATATATATTCCATATTACTGTCTTTAACACTCTTCACTCCTTCCTAAATATCTATATTTCTATCTGGCTATCATTTCTTCTCACCCTGAAGAACTTTCTTCAACATTCTCTATTGTGAAATCTGCTCACAACTCATTCTGAAAATCTATTTCACTTTCATTAAGGATGTTTTCACTGTAGAATTCTGGATTGACTTTTTCTTTGAACTCTAGTTTTGCTGTTCCATGAAAAGTCAATTGATTAAATCATTATTCCCTTGGGGCGCCTGGGTGGCTCAGTTGGTTGAGCATACAACTTCAGCTCAGGTCATGATCTCACAGTTCGTGGGTTCAGGCCCCTCAACAGGCTCTGTGCTGACAGCTAGTTCAGAGCCTGGAGCCTGCTTCGGATTCTGTGTGTCCCTCTCTCTGACCCTCCCCTGTTCATGCTCTCTCTCTCGGAAATAAATAAAAAACATTAATTAAAAAAAACCATTACTCCCTTGCATATGTCTATTTGTTGATATGTATGTATGCTATTTCCAGTATTTTTATTTTCAGCAGTTTCATTATAATGTGCTTGAGTTTTCTTTGTACTTGTTTTGCTTAATTTTCACTGGGTTTCTTGAGTTGCAAATCCATCCTCTACAAAATAGAAGTAAATTTTAATCAGATTTCATTTTTTTTCCATCCCATTTTGCTTTCTTCTCTCCTTCTAGAATTACATTTACATTATGCTAGCCCTTTTCATATAATCTCACAGGTGCTCTAAAAGCCATGCTCATTTTTTTAAGTATTTTCTCTCCTTCTGATTGGATAATTTCTATTGAGCTAAGCTTCAAATTCACGGATCCTTCGATAATTTTAATTCTTATTCTGCTGTTAAGCCCATCCAGTGAATCTTTAAGTCAGATCATCTACTTTTCAGTTCCAAAATGTCCATTCAGTTCATTATAGTTTCAGTACCTGTAGGAATTTCTTTTCATTGATCACAAACATATTTTCCTTTCCTTCCGGAACATAATCATCACTGTATCAGCTTTAAAATCCTTGTATGCTATGGGAGAACAATGAAACTGCTCATTTATATATCTGGGTCATCTCAGGAATAATCTCCATTGATGTGTCTCGAGTTTGGGTCACAACTCTTCATATGCCGATTTTTGGATTATACCCAAGTTTATTGTAAATGATGAGACTCTAGATTCTGTTATGCTCCTCGGAAGACTTAATTTTTATCAGGCAGTTACTTGGCCAAAATCAAACTGGAAATTCTGTATCATAAGCAGTGGGTGGTGGCTAAAAACTTCAGTAAACAAAGAGATTTTTAGATGAAATTATTTGGGCATATTTTTTAATGTTGACTTTGTTTCAGAAAGCACAACATGGCATAATCTGCAGAACTATTCTATAAATCGCTCAGAGTCACTTCCAAATGTCAACACTGTTGAGAAGTTTACAGCCACCAAAACACAAAGAACAAAAGTTCCCCAGCTGTCAAAATTAATGGAGTTTTTAATCTCTCTTTAACAGAAGATTGGGCAGCACAAATGCTATTGTCCTCTCCTGCCTTTTTTTGGATTAAGTGAGTACTTCTTAGGATTACATTTTAGTTTATCTACATATTTTTAGATATACCTCTCTGATGCATTATTTGCATATAGCACTTGCATTAGGTATTACCATATATCCTAATCTCTCAAGGTCTTAAGAGTTAACAGTATCACTTGAAGTAAAATGGAAAGAAACTTGCATTCAAATGGATCCATTTACCACCCCTGGCTGGTTTTATACTATAGTAACCATATATCTGATAGATATGCCTACATGTTATAAATTCCACAAAATTTTTGCCTTAAACGAGATTTTTAAAGATACTGAGAAAACTAAGTTTTATATTACCTTCATATTTGCCATTTATAGTGTTCTTCCATTCCTTCATGCAGATCCATTGTGAATGTCAGCTGTTCTTTCCTGTCTACAGTGCCATAGAAGAAAAACTTTTGGCACTATTAACATTTCATCACCCCAGAACTTTCAGGTATTGGCTCATAAGCATAAATGCAATAAACAAAATTCTAGCAAATCAAATCTAAGGATATTTTTATAAAAATTGTTAACAACTGGAGTTTATTCCAGGAATGAAGGGTTGGTTTAATATTCAAAAAGCAATCAATGTAATTCATTATATTAACAAACTAGAAAAGAAAACCCACATAATCACCTAAGTAGATGCAGAAAAGGCATCTGACAAACCCAACTTACATTCTTGATAGAAACTCTCAGCAGACTAAATAAACTCCTCAATCTACTAAAAAGCATCTATGAAAAACTGAGAACATCATCCTTCAAGGCGAAACACTTTCTAGTAACAACACAAGGATGTCTACTTGTATCCCTTCCATCCAGCATGGTACTGGAGGCTCTGGCCAGTGCAACGAGGCAAATAAACAAGAAGTCTCCAGACTGGAGCAAACAAAAACAAAAACAAAAATCTTAAAACAAAACCTGCTAGAATAAGGCGGTTTTAGCAAGGTCATAGGATATGAATCAATACACAAATATCAAATTTTACTTCTATATAATAGCAATGAGCAATCAAACACTGAATTTTCAAAGGCAGCCACTTAGAAAAACATGAACAATTATTAAATATTTAGAGATAAAACTGACAAAGGAAGTGCAAAGTCCTATATTCTGAATACTACAAAATACTGCTGAAGCTAAAGAATGCCTAACTATTAGCTATACCTTGCTCATGAATCAGAAGGCTCAATATTATTATTAGAAAAAACACTTCACCAAAGATACACAGATGGCAAGTAAGCACATAAAAAGATGCTCAATTTCATTAGGAATTTATTAGCAAAAATAAAACGCACACACACACACAGTAAGATGCCACTACACACCTAATAAGAACGTAAAGATTAGGGACTGACAATACCAAGTTCTGGAAAGCACATGAAAAACAGCTTTCAGACACTACTGGTGGAAATGTAAAATGGTATAATCACTTGATAAAACAGTTTGAGTTTCTTAAAAAGGTAAATATACACCTACCACGCTATCCAACCATTCCACTCCTACTTATCCACAAAAAAAGGGAAATATATGCCCACATAGAGACTTGTACACAAACATTCACAGCAGCTTTATTTGTAACAAAAACCAAATTTGGAAATAACCAAACTGTCCATGAATAGGCGAATAAACAAATTGTGGTAGATCATAACAATGGAATACTTCTCAGCAATAAAAGGAATGAACTGATACATGCAACATGGATAAATCTCAAAACAAGTATGCTAACTAGAAGACAGACAGACTCCCTCTAAAAAGAAGAGAGTACATACTGCAGGATCCCATTTATACAAAACTCTAAAATGCAAACTAAGAAAGTAGGTTAGTGGTTGATAGGGAATAGAGGCGAGGAAATTACAAAGTAACAACAGACACTTGTAAAGGTGAAGGCTATACTGACTACCCTGATTACGGTTTTACAGGGGCACACGTATGTCAAAGCTTATCCAACTGAAGTCTTAGTACATGTACTTCATATGTCAATTATACCTCAATAAAGCTGGAGTTTTTTCATTTAAAAAGTTGTATCTTTCAGAAATTTTCTAAAGATAGGCAAGTACACATATAGCATACTCTTCGTTTCACACACAAGATTGTATATGTTAGGGATCTTCTTTTCTCGGTTAACATATGCAGGCATCAGACATCTTTCTGTATTAGGGGAAATGGTTTATGTCATTGTTTTTTTAAACATAGTGTACATAGTAAGGATGTACTATAATTGATGGACAATTATTTCTAATCTGCTATTATAATGCTGAAATGAACATATTTTGCATATACTTGTGAGCATACACACACAAGCAAAGTATGCAGGTGTTTAAAACTTTCATTTATACGATCAGATAATCCTCTAGAAAAATCTCAGGGGGCAACTGGCTAGCTCAGTCAGTAGAGCATGTGACACTTTCAAGCCCCATTTTGGGTGTAGATTACTTAAAACTAAAATCTTAAAAAGAATTTAAAAAATAACCAAAACACTGTCTCATAATCTATATCAAAATGCTGGAATAAATTAATTTAACAAGGTCATGGACTATGAGATAATACACAACAGTTAATATTAAGTAGCAACAATATGAAAATGAAAAAACTTAAATGCTATTTAAAATAACAAAAAATTTTAAAAACCTAGGAATAAGGCCAGTAAAAGCTATCAGACCTCTACAAAGAAAACTACAAAATTTGAAAAAAAAATTAACGACCTAAAGAAACGGAGGAATAGATTCTGTTCATGGATCAAAAGACACAATTGTATAAAGATGTTCATTCTTCCTGCATTTATTCTGGAGTAAAATGCTTATCAAATATCACACCAGGCTTTGTTACTGCTGTTCTACTACTGAAACTGACAAGCAAATTCTCAAAGAAATATATGGAAATGCAAAGAGCCAAGAATAACCAATACAATCTTGAAGAACAAAAAACTGGAGGATTCATGTTACCAGATACTGAACATTCGGTGTTGTGCTGTCACGAAGACAAGTAGACCAATGAAACAATATGTGGTGCCGGTGCTTCTGAATATCCATACAGGAAAATACTACTTTTAACATCTCCCTGTTACCGCATACAAAACAAATTCTAGGTGACTCAAGATCTAGATGTGTTAGATCTTTCCAGGAAAAAACACATCAAAGATAAATGATCTTGGGGTCTGCAAATATTTCTTAAATAAAACCTATAAAGCACTTACCTTAAAAGAAAATACGGATATGTCAGACTATATTAAAATTAAGATCCGGTTTGTCAAAAAACATCAAGATAATGAAAAGGCAAAGCATAGAATGATGGACGATAACTGCAGTCAACTCCAAAAACATAGTCTGTTCCTAAATATACAGATTTCTTACAAAGCAGTAAGAAAAGGACAACCTAACAGAAAAACAGGTACAAAAGGGTATTTAAGAGGATATCAAAAAAAAAAAAAGAGGATATCCAAGTTAACAGATTTTAGTGCTCAGTCTCATTAGCCATCAGGAAAATGACATTACATCCAGAAAGACCACCAAAAGACGTTAGTTGTGACCATACCAAAGGCCAGTGAGGATGTGGAGTGACTAGGTCTTTAATACATTGCTGGTAAGACTGAAAACAGCACGATTACTTTGGAAAATGGTTTTGCAGTAACTACCTATGAAAGCAGAACCTATGTATCCCCCATAACCCAGTAATTCCATTCTCAAGTACGTATGCTACATTGATACAGACAAGTATATACCAAAAGATATGTACAAGAATGTCCATAATATCACTACTGGTAACATCCCAAATCTAAAAATAATCCAATGTCCACCCATAGAATACATAATGGTATACTACAACAGAATACCATACAGCAATGAAAACACACTATTATTACAGGCAACAACACATAACATTGAGAGGAGGAAAAATACTGTATGATTCCATTTACATCAAGTCCAAAAACAGGCAAAACCAAACAATGGCAATGATCAAGATACTGGTTTCAGTTGGAGGAAGGTGGGTAACCATATGACTGAGAAGGGGGCATAAGGAAGAGTCTTCTAGGATGCTTGTTTTGTTCTATTTCTTGATGTGAGTGATGGTTGAACAATGTATTTCCGGTGTGGAAATTCACTAAGCTGTAGGCTTTTCATGAGGTTTCTTTATACTTGAACATGAAATTTGCTTTAAAAGAACCCAAGAGTATATGAGAATGTTTCTCTACATACAACAGATTATTCTATAAACCCAATCTTTGCCAATTAAAATCTTTACCAAAGCAAAATTAGCATCTCTTTAATGTTTTGACTTACATTTTAAAGAAGAACAAGGTTTAATGGGGGGAAATGCTCTTAAAGGTGTTTCTTTCCTAGAATTCCATCAAAAGCAAATTCTGCAGTTGCTATGACCTGTTATCAAGGCTATAAATGTGCTATTAATGGGGAAGGAAGACTTAGGTTCTGAAATACACCCTACCCCAAACCTGTAAGCACCAGAATTTTAAATGGCAAAGAAAGGGTGTTTGTGAAAGACCTAGAAACAAGCAATATAGGATGGAAGCAGGAGTGCCAAGAGTTTCAACACAATGGGAAGAATGGTCAATGGCAGCTAAGTAGCCCCTGAACAGGACTCATACTGCCTGTGTTGTGAAGTACATTTACTTCAATTATGAAAAAAGTAAACGTCCAAAAAGCAAGGCAGTTCTTAAGAGTAAGAGTTTTCTGGGGCGCCTGGGTGGCTTAGTTGGTTAAGCGTCCGACTTTCGCTTAGGTCATGATCTCGCGGTTCATGGGTTCGAGCCCCGCGTCGGGCTCTGTGCTGACTGCCAGCTCAGAGCCTGGAGCCTGTTTCAGTCTGTGACTCCCTCTCTCTCTGACCCTCCCCTGCTCACGCTGTCTCTCTCTCTCTCTCCTAGAAATAAATAAAACATTAAAAAAAAAATTTTTATAAAAGAGTAAGAGTTTTCAGTCCTCCCTTACACACAGCAGGTCTGTACCTACAACCTGGCACAGTGAGCTGAACATACAAGAGGGCCAACCCAGAGTCTTCCCCAAAGGAGTAACTGAGACAGCACAGGGCTCACTTCTTAATATACACATTACGGCTTTTGAAAAGGTTGTTTATCAGAAATGTTGATCTCAGAAATATTAAAAAATATTTTTAAATGATTGCTATATAGTATTTCAATAAGACATTAAGGTTTGATAAAGAGCAAAAATACAGAATGGCTTAACAGTTAAGAACATGNATTTAAAAAAAAATATTTAAAAAAAAAATGTTTTTTAAGAACATGACCTCTGTAGTCATACAAACCTAACTATAAATCCTATTTGAACACAATTAGCTGTGTAGCTTTGAGCAAGTTCAACTTCTCCCTCTTTTCCTATTTGCAAAATGCAGGTGACAATTCACCAAACTACAGAGTATTTATGTGCTAGATCACAGACACTATTTAATAAATGAGCACAGTGCCTGCACACAGCCAATACTAAATACTAACTACATATTATTGTACCAACTGCAAGATTAGGACCTCAAATGATATATATAACAAGCAAGACATGGCTTGATTTTTGCAGAGCTGAGCTGGATCCATATTCACCACTTCCTCTAAAGTTCACAATTCCTTGAATGGCGCATCCTAAAATTTCACCAGGAACCCCTATTGAGAATTGTTACAATTTTCCAAAGTATCTTTAAAATACCATTTTTCTGGGTGCCTGGGTGGCTCAGTCAGTTAAGCATCTGACTTCAGCTCAAGTCATGCATGATCTCATGGTTCATGAGTTTGAGGTACCACAATGGGTTCTGTGCTGACAGCTCAGAGCCTAGAGCTTGCTTCAGATTCTGTTGTCTCCTTCTCTCTGCCCCAACCCCACGGACATTCCTCTCTCTCAAAAATAAACATTAAAAAACAAATGAGGGGTGCCTGGGTGGCTCAGTCGGTTAAGCGTCTGACTTCGACTCAGGTCATGGTGTCACGGTTCGTGGGTTTGAGCCCCGCATCTGGCTCTGTGCTGACAGTTCAGAGCCTGGAGCCTGCTTCGGATTCTGTGTCTCCCTTTCTCTCTGCCCCTCCCCTGCTCTCTCTCTCTGAAATAAATAAAACATTAAAAAAAATTTAAACAACAAAAAACAACAAATGAAATGCCATTTTTCAACATGCTCCATCTCCTACAATCAACAGTATAGCAGCTAACCTGGGGTCTTCTTTATTAATAGCTCTCAAAGTGGCATTTGTCTGAGGCAGAAGCCAAATAAGAGGTTTATATTTATTCTATCAACTTCTCCTTACAATTATCTCACTTAAACTTCATCCTCATCTTCCTAGAAGCAAAATGCAACTCTGGAGGATTTGCTTTCCTGGCCATCCGTTCCAGAACCCAAGCATGGATACATTTACTGGTG
>NW_027551561.1:2248500-2280853 GCF_008692635.1 Crocuta crocuta | reverse complement strand
AATTAAAAAAAAAAAAAAAAAAAAAAAAAACCTTTGCCTTTGGAACATCTTTTTCAAAGCAAAGAACTAAGAATTATAACAAACAAACTGCATCTAAATTGTAATGGTAACTCAAGTTTCTATTGAAACCAATTAATCCTCAGAGCACTAAACCAAGAGCTGAAACAACCCCACCTTTCCAGAGCAGATTATGGTGGACATGACACTGTCCTTACAAGAGTTGTCCCCTATCTGCAGTCTTCGCGGTCTTCCAACTTTTGAAAGGGATCTAAAGACCTGTACCAAACACCAAAATCCTTCCCAAGTGCCATCAATGGTTTGTGTGGTTTCTTTCTCTCTATAACAAGACCACTATTCTTGAGCATGCTCCTGGCATCCTGAGTTTACAGACTACATTATATAATGAATTCCACCCAGAAAGCCAACTAGAGAACTTTTACTAACAAACTCATGTGACAACCTAAGTTGACAGACATCACTTCCACAAACCATCCTAGTAAAAATATTACCTATGTGTTTGACTCAAGTCCAGGCATTTGTGCATTCATGTTTAGTATGGAAGCAGACTACAAAACCCTGAATGCCAAATCTTTAAAAATTTCTAAGAGAGAGGGGTGCCTGGGTGGCTCGGTCAGTTAAATATCAAACTTCAGCTCAGGTCATGATCTTACAGTTCATGAGTTCAAGCCCTGCATCGGGCTCTGTGCTGATAACTCAGAGCCTGGAGCCTCCTTCAGATTCTGTGTCTCCCTCTCTCTCTCTGCCCCTCCCCTGCTTGTGCTGTCTGTCAAAAATAAACAAACATTAGAATACTTAAAAATCTTTAATAGAATTTTATGAATTCTTCCATTTTATGAATTCCTTCCATTTTAACCTAGATCAGGCATATGGCCACTTTACTGCTGGAAAAGCAGAAATATCAACCTGAAAATCTCTTGGGCATAACTCCCAACTATCTAATGGAGGAGCATTATACAAAAATCCTAACTGCTTAATTATGGGAACACACATCTATTTTCGCCTAAGATAAAAACTTCCTAAATCCTCACTACTAAAGATTCACTAAGCCAGGATATATGTACTTTTGGTGTCAACACCTCATTTAGCAGCGATGAGTCAAATGTGATGATGGAGCTGATATTGTCTCTCATACACTGCTGACAGCAAAGAGGGGGGCTATAAAATGGAACGTTCCCTTTGGAGGGAAATGGATAATATTTACCAGTTGAAAAGTTATGTTCTCGGACACAGGAAATCTAGAAATGTATCCTACAAATACACATGCAAATATTTAAGTGGAGACAGTTACAAAGAACTTTAATGCAGCACCATTTATAAACAGCAAGGCTGGAAATAATCTGAATGTCCAAAAGCAATCAATTGGTTAAAAAAGAAATTAGGAGTACATCCATGTCACCCTGTCATTCAAATTAGATCTAAATGCTGAATAAAGAATGATCTGCATTAGCTAAATACCTATACACACTAATGTATAGACTTTTTTGAAAAAGTTATTTACAGTAAGAGGGACGGCTACACAGTTCTGCCACATGTACATGTACTACAGAGAATGAAAGTATTCTTTTCTGCTTCTGCCACTGACCTTTGGAGGTGGTAGCGGGGGTTACGGTAATTTTACTTCAGACTAAGTAAAGAGGATTACTTTCACATAGTCTTATTTGGTTGTATAACCCAAAATTCCACACTAGAAAACAATCCATAATTTTACCTTTAGTATGAATTATACTTTTATAATTAAATACCATGCTGCTACCTGGTTGAGAGGACAGTAATGAAGTCATTTGGTTGGTGTTCTTAGTGTTCTTCATCAGGTTACAAGTAAAAAAAACAAAAACAAAAACAAAAAAAACTCTTTTTCTAAAAAATACGCATCATCTTTGGGGAAACAGACAAGTGATTTACAAAGAAAAGTGGGGGAAGGGGATCTTTCCACATTCAGGAAAACAATACTGTAAATGTGTTTGGACTAGAGATTTTATTTCAGAAAGATAAAGGATGGAGGCGCAATAATATTTGGCATTTTTAATTTAGGTTTGTTTTATTTAAGTTTAATGTTAATTCCATGCTGTGTTTCAGTAAGAACAATACAGATTCTGTATCTGTGGCTCCAGTCAGATATCCAGTAGTACAAATTAGCTTCAAGTTACACATACTGAACAAAAGAGGTTGAGCGAGCGAAGTAGGGAAGGGGGGGGCCCAGGGGGAGAGGGAAGGAGAAGAAACAAAGAATTGAACACGCATGCAGGCTTTTCCATACCACCTTCAATGCTAACCTGCTGTAGAGGGAGAGTAAAAGTAGGCAAGAATGAGCAGCCACGGATTGTTGAACTGTTACCAGCACCATGCTTTTCAGCAACATTTCAGCAGAGTTTGAAACACTTTTACAGCAAAACCATTACAACAACTCTCCGAACAACTTTTTACCACCTCAAGCTAACACCCAATTAATTTTAAACATTGGTATAAAATTCGATTTAAACAATTAGAAAAAGGAAAAATAATACCACAATGCCTCTATAGTGTGATTAACCTCTCTCTTAGATGCTTGCGTCACCTATAAGTCTAATGGCTTTCGAATGTCATTTCCATTTCTAATGGTGATCTTGCCCCATCTGGCAGGAGACAATACAGTAATGCTGAAAAAGCCTCTATGCAGTCCTGTTAGTGTCTTAAAGAACCTAAAAGCTGGGACCAGTAAAATCCACAGAAATTCACTCTTGCCTTTAAGAACTTTTGAAAACTGTTTAAAAAAAAAAAAAAAAAAAACAACCAACAGGGCAGGAACCTAAATTCTGAGACCAAATGTAAAAGTCAGATTTGGTGGTTCTCAGTGACAATGGGGGAATTTCCAATGGGGGTGGGATGGGAAGGAATGGGGTGGTCAGAGATGGTTTCTCTTGTTGGCTTTTATGTCTCACTGATTTTCATCTTCCACATCCTGCAGCGCTTCTTTATTCTGCTCTTCACCTACAAAGAAGAAGGAGTTAATTATTGCATACTGACTAAATCAGGTTGTTGTGGTCACAAAGATTATCATTCCAAGCATAAAGACTCCTTATATATTTGCTACAACTGGTATTAACCACAGACAGGCAAAGGACTTCTACCACCCTTGACACCTGAGATGCCTAAGCCAAGAGGTGCTGCTGGATCAAGGTCCTAAATGGTCAACAGGATGAAAAAACTGATGCACAATAAAACTAGTTTTATGCTAAATAAGCTCTTAAAAGTAGACAGCCAAAGTAACCATATTAAATGATTTTCAAGCTTTCATGTATATCTTGGGTCAAAATACTCTTTCTCAATAACCTCACCTCTTCAAGAGACTCAAGAGTACTTTATAGTTTTTGTTTTATAAAATCTACCCACCACAAGCTCCAAGAGAAATGCTTCAATGAAGAGAGCTGAGCAGTGAAATGCTCCAAAGGAGTTCTACAGTTTTAGAGGGAGAGTTTTTGCTTTTTGAAGTATTTTACATTTTGTATCTTAGCCAGTCACACCAAACCATAAACCAAATTCCTTACTCCAAAGTGAAACAGCATGCTCAAAGTAAACCGGACCACTGAGGTTATTAAAGAAGGGCATTTGGACCAGTTGTCTCATGCCATTTTACTTTCCCCTTACAACATGATGATCGGCCTGAGTAGTTTCAACTGCACTATGACATGCAATAGAAAGCCAGCCTAGTCACTGGAGAATCATCTACCTATTAATAAGCATTAAATAAGTCACAGCCATACTAAAGAGAGCATGCAAGTTTTTGCTAAAAGAAAAAAAAATAAAACAGGTAGAAGTTACACTCTTTTGGGCTTTAATAAACCACAACAATTCCTATGTAGATACTAGTTTGAATCCAATTTCAACAGAAAAAAATAACAACTAATCCAATAATCATTACAGTTCAGACAATCCATCCGTTCACACACAGTTTGCTAAATTACTTAATTAGGATGGATAAATGACACTAAAACTGGCTGCCTACCAACATAAACTATTTACCCTAAACAGTGTTTTTAAATAGTCTGAAAGATCTTGATATGATAAATAAATGCTGTCACAGCAACAAAGATTAGGTGAATGTAGTTTCAGACATTTAAAATTTTCTTCTTTGACAGAAATGTTTGACACTGATATGGAAGTCTTAAAAAGTACTTAAAGTACATAAAGATTTGACTCATATATAGAAAAAGACATGCAAAGAATGACCAAAAAACCCATTTACTGAAGAAAGAAATGATGGACCACCCAATTGTTCCCAAAATAATGTATTCAAACTTAGAAATGATAGAACATTCACGCTCATTTTTAACAGCAATACACTGCCAAAATAATGTTAACATACAACAACAGAGCACACTCTAATTCACTTATAAGCAACCATTAGGTTTGCCAAGAGTTCCAAGTAACTTTGGCATAGAATATTGTCAGATGAGTCACACCCAACCAGAGGTAGACAAAGGTAGCAGATCATAAATGTCTTAGAAGGTTTCACATCCTAGAATGTAGAACAGGCAGTTTTGTAAGCAAAAGGATGGTAATATATGCAGGCATGATTAGTGAAGAACCAAAACTAAAAAGCAGAATTTGCTGTGCCATGATAATGACTTACAAAGTAGAGTTTTTAGGAAAGGAAGAGTTGGATTTTCCTTTAGGAATCTATATTGTAAGGAGAAAGGGAGGGAGAACAATCATATGAAAGCAACATTACAAGAAAAATAAACCAAGATAGCAGGACAAAAGAAAACATCAATGATTCAGGGGAATCAGATTTTGGTCTTTTTAACTTTGTATAAACTTCATTCTACAAAGTATCTGTCCCTTTTACCCTTAAAAAGATGAAATAATATCCTCTTAAAAGGTATACAGAAGGGGGAAAAAAGGTTTCTTTGGATATGTATTTCTTTGCCCACTGTTTCTTGATTTTGAGGGAAGAGGAGAATAGGTAGAGAACACACACTTTTTTCTACAGACTTGCGTATGAAATAGTCCTCTGAACAGAGATTAAAAGGACTGAAACCACTTAATGAGACAAAGTGATAGGTTTATAAAGATGTTCCAACACAGACAGAAGTTAACACATCCCACAGTTTAAAAAGTATAAAAACGTCTCAGTAAAAGCTTGTGAATGACACAGTTCTTCCTTCATAATAAAATTAAAAAGGAGAAAACAATCTAAATTATGGTCAACTAAGTCCAACATCTTGGAAAACTGCCAATTCCATGACTGCAATTCTGCATGGATTGTAAGTCACAAAACCAATTTAATAAAACATGTAATACTATACCTTTTAGGCAAATGGCAAATAAATTACTAGTGCTCACAACAATTTGTAAATTCAGATAATTTGTTAATTTTACTACAAAGTCATGAGACTACTGGAATTTTTTCTGTTAAACTATCATGTTTCATCATTTCAAATATTGTCTTTAATGAAAATTCATCTGTTACAACTAAATTTTAATCAACTGCTCAATGTAAAAAGTGGTAAGAATTGAAGCAACTGGGTTTAACTAAATTTACATAAAACCATTTTAGGATTAAAGAGAAATCTATGCTGAAATGTAATAAAACATCTTATAAAGAACCTTTGCAACTATGAATATGAAAAGTAATTAGTTTCAAGAAAATATCCAATTGTAAAGGGATCTATTTCAAAAAAGGCTTGATAACCAAGAAAAAGAGTATCTTTGGTTTTGTATAAAAATGGAACAGAACATATAGTTTACTTTGATTAATCAATTATTGGTTATCAATGATAAAAAACAGTGGTATTAGAAAATATAAACTTTAGGGGCGCCTGGGTGGCTCAGTCGGCTAAGTATCTGATTCTTGGTTTTGCCTCAGGTCACACACAACCTCATGGTTTGTGGGTGCAAGCCTTGCATCAGGCCCCACGCTATCAGCACAGAGCCTGCTTGGGATTCTCTCTCTGCCTCTCCCCTGCTTGCGCACACTCTCTCTCTCAAAATAATTAAAGTTTTAAAAAAATTATTTTTAAGAAAATATAAGCTTTAATTTTATAATCTAGCAAGCTTAGTTATAAAAGCTGGCATAAAATGTCTTTAAAAAAAAAAAAGCAATGTTTCAACCTAGGTCACCTTGTTATTTTCAACCTCAGAAAAATGTCCCCAGAGGTCAGAGGTGTATATACCTTACTTGGGTCAATACCGCTTACCAAACTCTCCACATGTTTTCCCTTTATCCCCTTGAGGGATCCCCTGTTTGAACAGGCAGAGATACTAGTCTTCTCTGAGCTGAGGGTGACTGTGAAGAGTCCACAGCTGTTTGGTCATTCTTCTGAGTAGTTATTGTTTAAAATACAACAGAATTTTAAAGCTGGAAGGAACCTAAGTCATTACTTCAGATATGGTAAACTGGTTTTGAGTCCCACAACCTGGAAGCAGTTGCCTAAAGTGCTGTGTTAAAAAGTAATTTGTGGCTCTGCCAGGCTTTGTTGGAAAAGTGTGCAAGCAGGTCACGTTTGCCACACTATCTTAAGCCAACCCTACTTAAATATCCAAATATTTCATAGAGCTAGTGAGCTTTAAAGCGGAGTCACCTCTCACGTTAGTACCTAAGTAAGTCTAAAATCTCACTCTATCCTTCCATAGTAAGAACACTTACAACATACATGCCCTGAAAACCCATTTTTAGAGGCACTTTTAAGAAATATAATGCTTCCAAAGACAGTACAGCATGCTGGCATGACCAAAGGACTACATTGAGCCTCTCACAATGCAACATATATGCTTCATTTTGGATCATATACTCTTATAAGATCTGCAGCTAATACTGACAAACTTTTTGTTTCTACTTTCCATACCACCACCACCAACTGTAAAATTAATTAAATGGTTATGCCACACTAGTTTTTGCACCCTGTGCCCTCTTCTCCCCAACTCTTCAGTGATCTATCATGGATAAAATTGATTCTTTGGAATAAACAGAATGAAACCTCCTTTAAAATCAACATTACAAATTTGGGCATTTAGAATATTATCCCCCTGCCCCAATCACAAGATTAAATTTTGCAAAATACTATTTACAACTGAAAATTAAAACAAACAGAGAATAAACCAGACATCTTAAATAAGGACTAAGAACAGGACAGGATGTTCCATTTGCTATATAAAATCTTCTTTAGATAAAAGATTTCCACACAGAGAAGACGCTTCATAAATACATACTGACACCATCTAGTTTTAACCTGGGGATACTAGTCGGCCAAAGCAGTGATCAGGACATTCAAATACAATTAATCTTCAATCCCTAAAACTGAATCTGAGGAAGAGAAAATGAACTGCTTCCTCCCTCCATCTTCCGTAACAGTGAGAGAAATTAGGGAACATTATTAGATAAGGGCAAAACTTTTAAATCTTTGAATATAAAAAAAGATCCCCTTTTCCAAATAAGTCTTTTACATTATCATCATACAGCCCAAATTGGAAAACTGTACTTTGAAATCATTTGCTGGAAAGGCAAGAATTAAAATTTGGTAGTTTGGGAGAACAGGCTGTGAGTCTAAACTGCAGCTTAATGTGAAGAAATGCCAAGAAATTTCTAAGAGCAAAAAGACCCAACAACTCAAAAAGACACACTTAACTTCCAAGTTTCCTTACCATCACCCTGCATGTCTGAAGTCCATAGTGTCAGATTATCACGTAACAACTGCATGATAAGTGTAGAGTCCTTATAGCTTTCTTCACTCAGCGTATCCAGTTCTGCAATTGCATCATCAAAAGCTGCTTTTGCCAACCTAAAAGTATTTACATAAATGTATTACAAAAATAAGCCCAAAAACAGAATTAGAAACCAATCTTTTTCTTCAGTTATCCCACAGTATATAATAGTGACTGAGAAACCTGGGTTTAAATACTGAAATAAAGGGAAAAGCAAGTATAACTGATAAAAATTAACTTTCTATTTAATTTTGTAATCTAACAAATTTGGAGGTAGTAAAATTTTTGGAGCACTATTTTTTAAAACCTACTCTCTTCTCAATGTGGGGCTAAACTCTGGACGCCGAGGGACCAAATCACCTTCTCTACCATCCAAGCCAACCACGTGGCCTTTGAGCACTGCTGCTTACTATGCTTAACAAGCCTATCAGTAAACAGAATACACAGACCAAATTCTATCCTAAACCACAGCCTAAATATATACAACATAAAGGTATTATCAAGTTCTAGTCAAAAGCTCACTTACTGACAGTATCTCACAGAATTTAATGTTAACAGAAGCAAAAAAAAAAAAAAAAAAAAAAAGGCAGTAGTATAGAACCCACAGAAATGTGATAAACCATTTGCTGCAATTTAAAAGAAACAAAATCAACATTTACTGAGCATGGTATATAATGTGTACCAATAAAAGCAGGACACTGGTGGAGAAACAGAAGAGAGGAAAGAGATAATCTCAGTCCACAATGAACTTAAAACATCTACGAATACAGGGCTGACACATAAACCACTACAAAAGAAGAATGCTATTCTGGAGAAAGTGCTTCGAAAACCCTAGAGGATGAGCAAATGGGGTTGGGAAGACAAATGTGAACTCATCTTCAAGGGTAGGAAAAGACCATGAACGCACACTTAAGACTAAAGCAAACACGTAAGGGTAAAGGCATGGAAAAGACTTAAATCATAGTGATATGTGGGACAGGCTAAACTAGAGAATGACAATGAAAGACCCAAGCAATACTATTAGCTGAACAGACAGTTGGGACTTCTTCATTAAAACCTGTATTTGTTTGGGCAAATTCAACTAGGCATTTAGAATGTTTTTAGATGAATAATGACCTGCATTTAAACGAATCCACCTCACATCAGAAAAATCTCTCCTTTCATGGAATATCTCATTCCTACATACTCAAGAATACCCTAAGTTACAAACAACAAATAATGAGGTACCTAAAATAGGCAAATTCACAAAGACAGAAAGCAGACATTGTCAAGGGGCAGTAGTGGGGGGATATGGAGAATCAGTGGTTAGAGTTTGTTTTAGGTGACGAAGTTTTGGAAATAGTAGTGACAGTTACACCATATTGTGGGCGTACTTAATGCAATCCAATTATACACACCAAAATAAGGTTACAATGATAAACTTCCTGTTATATTTTGTAATAACGTTTACAAGTAAAAAGCTATGTACATGAAGATATCCTTTAAATTTCTATCTTCCAACAAATGTGGGGTGCCTGGGTGGCTCAGCTGGTTGAGCATCAACTCTTAGTTTCAGCTCAGATAATGATCTTACAGTTCATGAGTTTAAGCCCCACATCAGGCTCCACCAACACTCACACTATGGAGCCTGCTAAGGATTCTCTCTCTCCCCATCACTGCTCCTCCCCCACTCAGTCTCTCTCAAAATAAATAAATTTAGGGGAAAAAATTGGGAACAATCAAATATAAATGCGCAAATTAACATACAAGGATGGAGAACTATTCATATTAAAATAGAAAATATGAAATATGTACAACTAAGAGCATAACTATATTTTAAAACATGCCTACAAGGACCAAAAGCTAATATAAAAACACTGAAATAATTACATTACAATTCCTCTCATTCCACTCTATCACTAAACAAGTTAAAAATTCTTTTCAACCTACCAACAAAAATCTTCCCCATCAACATCCAAACTGCTATCCTAACAAACTAAGGTCTGTCCTAAGTCATCCAAAGCAATTTCATTAAGAGTCAAAAGAAGTCTTTATTACATAGCCAAGGCTACAAAGGCAGTCCCAGGAAGCCAAAGAGAAGTAACTGTCCTTTGTAACTTTTCCACTTACAGAGGGAGAGCTTTTCTTTCTCTTCCATGACTTACCTGCAGGCACGGTCAGGGGAATTAAGGATTTCATAGTAGAATACGGAGAAATTGAGAGCAAGACCTAAGCGAATAGGATGCGTTGGTGGAAGTTCTGTCATTGCAATATCACTAGCAGCCTTATAAGCCACTAGGCTGTTCTCCGCAGCCTCCTTCCTGTCATTTCCTGTGGCGAATTCAGCCAGATACCTGTGGTAGTCCCCTTTCCTAAAACAAAACAAAACAAACAGAATTAGGAAAAATGCATTTTAAATAAAGTAAACTGTTAACAATTTTTCTATGTTCTATAAAATGAAGTATGTGACAAAAATATATTAATAAGTAACAGTATACTTCAGTAACTTCACGAAGTCCCTTTCAGGAAAGACTGACTTGCCTATTTAGTTTTCCCCCTCAGTTTGTATTATCAAACAGAAGTAAAACCCTAGGGAAATCAACTGAAAAGTCTCAAAAAAAAAAAAAAAACACAAAAAAACAACAACAAAAAAAAACAACCACCAACAAATTTATCAGTGACTACAATTAAACATGAAAAGTGGTTCCAAAAAAGTGGCATGACAGTTTGTTTATCATGAAATGAAACTTCTACATAAAATGTTAAAATTGAACTATGTAATAATGCATTGCTAAACAGCTGGAGGCTAATTCCACACAAAAACAAATTTATTTAGGTAAAATAAAACCTAGTGCTTTCATAGCAGTCTGACCATCTTAAATGCAACAACTGTTTATTAACAGTGAATTTGCTAATGATTACTCAAAAAATTAAGTTTTGAAAATCATTCTTCCCATGTAACTAACCTTCTAACATTAAACAACTATTATTAAATAAAAATTGAACACCTACATAAAAAAAGTTAATTCTAAGAGAGCTAACATTTAATCTGACATTTTCCCTTCTAGTATAGAACCTACATTTTATAATAGAAAACCTTGGACTCGCCAGTGTTAGCTGCTGGAATGAGGTGTTTGTCCAGTACATCCAGAATGTCACAACAGATTAATTTTAGCTCAGTCTCAACCTGGAAAAAAAAGTCAAAAATTGTTTAAGTCTAAGAAATTATATAAATTATGACACATTCTCCCTCTGGTTTTAAGGAAGACAGCCATAGTAGACAGAATATACATCTTTCCCCAAACCTTCTTCCCCTCTTTGATTTAAATGAAAGAAGAAAAAAAAAAAAAACAAGCAAGGCACCTGGGTGGCTCAGTCAGTTAAGCAACTCTGTTTCAGCTCGGGTCATGATCTCTTGGTTCCTGAGTTCAAGCCCCACATCAGGCTCTGTGCCACAGTGCAGATCCTGCTTGGGATTCCCTGCCTGTCTGCCCCACTCCCACACATGCTATCTGTGTCACAAAATAAACTTAAAAATAAAAAAAAATTTTTAAAAAGCAGAGGAAATTTGTCTCCAAGTTATAGAAATCACCCTCTTTCTTGCTATATGCTGTTAAGTGTTTAAAAGAAAAGGGAAAACACACACACACACACACACACACACAGGAGCACCTAGCTGTCCATGGAGCATGGCACTCTCAATCTCAGGGTTCTAAGTTAAAGCCCCAGGTTGGGTGTAGATATTACATAAAAGTTAAAATCTTGGGGCACCTGGGGGGCTTAGTCTATTGAGCATCTAACTTCAGCTCAGGTCATGATCATGCAGTTCATGGGTCTCAGACCTATATCCAGCTCTGCACTGACAGCTCGGAGCCTGCAGCCTGCTTGAGATTTGGGTCTCCCTCTCTCTCTCTCTGCCCTTCCCCCACTTGTACTGACTCTCTCTAAAACAAACTTTAAAATAGAGACAAAGCTAGGATGCAAACATACGCAGGCTATAAAGCCTAAGGTCATGGTTTATAAGGGATGGAATAAAAATTCAAACCCAGGCAGTTGGCCCCCAGTGCTCACATTCCTAACCTTTAGTGTGCTCAATAGCCAATCACTTTAGTGGCAGAGATTCACAGTCAAATTACAGCACCAACAATCTGTATACTAAAGTAAATATTGCCACTCATCTCAATTTATCATACCAAAGATGCACATCCCCACTGAACATAGATACATATATCCTGCTATTTTCTGTTAATTCATGGGGACACTGGTGAACCCTTCCAAGTTCTTCTTATGCCCTCTGGAACCACGTTTTCATTGTAAAGAATTCTCCTCCTCTCTCTCCTCCTGTAATGTCATCCACATCCTAAATTAAACTAGCTCTTTCCTGAATAAACTACCTCCCTTGTGGCTTTTCAAGCAGCAGTGAGTCTAAGAGAAATAATTTCTGAATTCTCTTAGCTCCCCACTAACTCAAATGACTGGCTATTACTCCAAAGAGCTCTTCTTTGGAAGCTCATCCTCTGTGATCTAATTTGTCAGTACCTGTCAGTGGATCTCTACAGGCCTTTCAACCACATTCACAGGCTTCCTCTCCAATTGCTGGGATCACACCAAGGGATTATCACCCATGTTCCTTTCAACAGTTCCTTGATCTCGACTCCATGACGCTATTTGTCAATATCTCTGTGCTGCTTTATCTAAGAAGTCTTAAATTGTATTTCACTACTGCACTGTAACTTCCTTCTTTACTTCCTGTATTCCTTTTATTTAAGACCTTCAGCCTCTTGAATCTTTCATCATCCCCCATTTATCAGTACCTCTCTTTGCTTCCTGCTGTCTTCCCACTTAGCCCAACTCCCACAATTTAGCACAGAATTCTCTCACTTCAGCATTTTTCACTTTCTCCTTTCATCATCCAGGACACCAAACTTTTCTACTGACAATCCATATTTTTGTACCAATATATTTGACATCAATGGGCACAATGATACCAGCTTGCTACCTCTTAAATTACTCAGAACCTTAGTTTTGCCATCAATAAAGCAGAATAATACCTATTCTTTACAGGGTGATTTAAATAAATACCCTATTGTGCACAATTACGTGTATTAATAAATATTTCCCCACTCAAGAACAGTGTCCAACAAAGCTGGAGATAATAAATTTTCCCTCTCCCTACCAATTCACTCCCCATGCTACTTTTTGAGTGTTCCTAAAATTTCCCTCACTGTACTCAGAATGTGTTTATATGCTTTTCTCTTCCACAAGGATCACTTTCTCAGCAGTAGCCTTAACTGACATTTTGGACTATATAATTCTTTGTTGTGGGGGGCTGTCCTATGCACAGGATATTCAGCAAGCAGCATCCCTGTCTCTACCCAGTGGATGCCAATAGAACCCTCCAAGTTGTGACAGCTAAAAATGTCCAGAAACTGCGAAATGCCCTCTGAGCAGCAAAATCACCTCTGGTTGAAAACCACTGACCTAGATCAATGGCTATGGTACTTTTTTTTTTTTTTTTTACAAATAGTTTATTGTCAAATTAGTTTCCACATAACACCCAGTGCTCATCCCCACAAGTGCCCTCCTCCATGCCTATCCCCCCTCCCCACCCCATCCATCAGTCCTCAGTTTTTGTCAGCATTCAAGAGTCTCTCATGGTTTGCCTCTCTCCCCTTCCCCCACCATTTCCCCCCTTCCTCAGTTAAGTTCCTCCTAAACGTGCAAACATATATTTGTCCTTCTCTGCCTGACTTATTTCGCTCAGCATAACACCCTCAAAGTCCATCCATGTTGCTACACATGGCCAGATTTCATTGTTTCTCACTGCCATGTAGTATTCCATGGTACAGATAAACCACATCTTCTTGATCCATTCGTCCGTTGATGGACACAGGCTTTTTCCATGTTTTAGCTATTGTGGAGAGTGCTGCTATGAACATTGGGGTACATGTGCTCCTATGCATCAGCATTTCTGTATCCCTTGGGTAAATTCCTAGCAGTGCTACTGCTGGGTCATAGGGGAGTTCTATTGTTAGTTTCCTTAGGAACCTCCACACTGGTACAGAGGGGCTGTACCAGTTTACATTCCCACCAACAGTGTAGGAGGGTGCCCGTTTCTCCACATCCTCGCCAGCATCTAGAGTTCTCTGATTTGCTCATTTTAGCCACTCTGACTGGCGTGAGGTGGTATCTCAGTGTGGTTTTGATTTGTATTTCCCTGATGAGGAGGGACGCTGAGCATCGTTTCGTGTGTCTGTTGGCCATCTGGATGTCCTCTTTGGAGAAGTGTCTGTTCATATCTTCTGCCCATTTCTTCACTGGGTTGTTTGTTTTTCGGGTGTGTAGTTTGGTGAGTTCCTTATAGATTCTGGATATTAACCCTTTATCTGATATGTCATTTGCAACTATCTTTTCCCTTTCCGTTGGTTGCCTATTAGTTTTGTGGGTTGTTTCCTTTTGGCTACAGTACTTTTTTGACCAAAACTCACAGTAACAAAAATTCCATTTATATACACATATAATACCTGAAACAATAACTTCAAAAAATAATGTCCAATGCCCTTAACATTTTCTCCTCTATTATAAAGAAAATATGACTAGACTGAGCCTCCATACACAAAGTAACCTAGATCTGTCTCATCTTTACACCTAGAGCACCTAGTAAATTGTGTGGCACATAAGAGACACACAAATACTTGTTAAATTGTCCTGAATGGGGCACCTAGGTGGCTCAGTCGGGTGAGCATCCGACTTCAGCTCAGGTCATGATCTGTTTGTGGGTTCAAACCCCCCATTGGGCTCTGTGCTGACAGCTAGCTTAGAGCCTGGAGCCTGTCTGTGAATTCTGTGTCTCCCTGTCTCTCTGACCCTCCCCTGCTCATGCTGTCTCTATCTTTAAAAAAAAAAAAAAAGTCCTGAATGGCACCTTCAAGTCACTCAATGAAGCATTCTGCAATTAACTACAACAAAAACAAGATTAAATTAGTTCTCTATTTGTATGGTACTCAAAAGTGAACACTTTCTGTAGCTTCCAGAGAAAAGTTCTTCACCTCTGTCCTGAAACCCTGTAGGACCTACAATCTCTAATCTGGGTTAAGTAAAATATGCAATTCCATTAAAGTATAAAACATATTACACATGTATACAACACGTGTACTACACTGTGATCTAAAATGTTCAGGGGCACCTGGGTGGCTCAGTCAGTTAAGTGTTCGACTCTTGATTTTTGGCTCAGGTCATGATCTCACCATTCATGAGTTCAGGTCCCATATCAGGGTTTGCATTATAAATGCAGAGCCTGCTTGGGATTCTCTCTCTCTAGATAAACTTTAAATATTTCTTTAAAAATAATAATAAAATAAAATGATCAAAACCTGGGACGCGTGACTGGCTCAATCAGAAGAGCATGAGTTCAGGGTCATGAGTTCAAGCCCCACAGTGGGTTAGGGACTACTTAATAAAGTTTTCTTAAATTTTTTAATGTTCATTTTTGAGAGACAGAGCACAAGCAGGGGAGGGGCAGAGAGAAACAGAGACAGAATCTGAAGCAGGCTCCAGACTCTGAGCTGTCAACACAGAGCCTGACACGGGGCTCGAACTCACAATCTGTGAGATCATGACTTGAGCATGAAGTCGGATGCCTAACCAACTGAGCCACCCAGGTGCCCTGAACTCTAAAATAAAATATCCAGGGCGCCTGGGTGGCTTAGTCGGTTAAGCGTCCGACTTTCACATGGGTCATGATCTCGCGGTTCGTGGGTTCAAGCCCCGCGTCGGGCTCTGTGCTAACTGCCAGCTCGGAGCCTGGAACCTATTTCAGAGTCTGTGTCTCCCTCTCTCTCTGACCCTCCCCTGCTCACGCTCTCTCTCTCTCCCAGAAATAAATAAAAATATTTAAAATAAAATATCCAAAACATGAAGCATCTTTCTTTAAAGAAGCCTATGATAATCTCACCATTTGCCGATATTCCCGAATCATTTTTAGTTTGTCTTCTCCTCCTTTGTTTTCTTCTTTCTGTTCAATGCTGCTGATTATTCTCCAGGAAGCTCTTCTGGCTCCGATCACATTTTTATATGCAACAGATAGGAGGTTTCTTTCTTCAACTGTTAACTCCACATCCATCCCTGCTACTTTCTTCATCGATTCCACCATTTCTATAAGGGAAAAGTAAAATCAGACCTTACAAAGTAAGTTTTGTTGATACAAAATCCCTTCGCAATAGGTCTTTTTTTCTGTCAAGCTAGTAAAAAGGTAAGAATTTTAACAAAAATAAATACAATCATTAAACCTGAAAATCATGTAAAAGAAGGTAAACTCAGCCTAGAAGAAGAGGATCTATAATTCTACGGAATCAAAACTTCATGTATTACCTAACTCAGTATGATTTGGAAGCATTTGTCACATTAAGGGAACTAGGAAAGCACATCTGACGATTTCCTAGTAAAAAAAAATTGAGCTGGCAGTTTAAGACAAAGATTAAATATTTATAGGCTGCAGCGGCACCTGGGTGGTTCAGGCACCTGGGTGGTTCAGTCGGTTAAGCATTCAACTTCAGCTCAGGTGGTGATCTCACAGCTCGTGGGTTCAAGCCCCATATCGGGCTCTGTGCTGACAACTCAGAACCTGGAGCCTGCTTCGGCTTCTGTGTCTCCCTCTCTCTGCCCTTCCCCTGCTTGCATGCATGCACGCACGCACTCTCAAAATTAAAATAAACATTAAAAAAATTTTCTTCTTAATTTACAGGCTCTAAAGTATTTTTTCTTACAAATAAATTATATTTCAAAAAAAGTCATGGGAAGAAAGAATATTCATTCATATAGCAAACACGCATTTGAACATTTGGCTAATCACAAATACAAACCAAACTTTTCTTTGGATGTTTCCATCCTCCACCTTTAGAAAGACATTGTCCACCTCCTATGCACTCATAGCAAAACTTTTGATGATTCCTATATGTTACCACTAGGTGGCGGGCTAAGAAAGGGGCCCAGATAAACCTTAGGTGATCCCCAAGTTTAAAGAAAAATACAGGCAACACAGTACAGAGGAATGCAAAGGAAGAACCAAAATCAGTTCAATAAATACTAACTTAATATATTTACAAAAACTATGCTTTTAAGAAAAGACTATGCTGGGGCGACTGGGTGGCTCAGTCAGTTAAGCGTCCAACTTCGGCTCAGGTCATGATCTCTCGGTTCGTGGGTTCAAGCCCCACATCGGGCTCTGTGCTGACAGCCAGCTCAGAGCCTGGAGCGTGTTTCAGATTCTGTAGCTCTCTCTCTCTCTCTCTCTCTCTCTCTCTCTCTCTGACCCTCCCCTGCTCACGCTGTTTCTCTCTCTCTGTCAGAAATAAATAAAACATTAAAAAGAAAAAAAAAAGAAAAGACTAAATGCCACATCACATGTGGCTCTCCAAACTTGACTGATTCAGAATCTTTGGTCCTAAGCCCCAAGGATCTGCATTTTAACAAGTACCCTTGGCATATATTAACACTCTAAGCATAAGCATATTTTAAGGTATGATACAGATGGTAACTTTACGAAACACTGCTTAATAAATTATGTGCAATCCCAGGAAAAGAAGTTTTAAAAATTATCCCTTGGGGGGTACCAGAAAATTAATAGAAACATGAAGATGGTAAGGTCTTTGCAAACAGTTTGGTAGTTCTTATACAGTTAGAACACCCTAAGACTCAGTAATTCCACTACTAGAGATTTCCCAAAAGAAATTAAAACATATCTTCACAAAGACCTTTACACAAATGTTCACAGCAACTTTATTCAAAAAACTGAGGTGAAAACAACCCAAAAATCTAAGTATGCAACGGAATACTACTCAAGAATAAAAAATAAACTATGGATACAAGTAACAACATGTAGGGGCACCTGGGCCAGCTCAAGTCATGACCTCAGAGTTCTTGAAATCACAGGAAGCCTGCTTGGTGTTCTCTCTCCCTCTCTGCCCATTCCTTGCTCACACACATGTGGGCACAGGCGCTTCCTTCTCCCAAACGCCTCGCAAAAATAAACTTAAAAAAAAAAAGTTAACAACATGGATGAATTACAAAATCATTCTAGCTGTAAACAGCCAGACCAAAAAAGTTACAGAATGCAAAACTATAAAGACAGCAAATAAGTGGTTACAACAAGATATGGGAGTGAAGTGACAGGGTCTTGTGTGCAAAGGAAATTCGGGGAGTAATAAAATTGCTCTACTGTGGTGGTTACACAACTGAACACATTTATCAAAACACGAAACCGTACAATTTAAACCCTTAAATAACATGAGAGGGCACCAATAACAGTCGGAAATCCAAGTATACCTTTTGACTCCCTAAAAACTTTACTAACAGCTGGCTGCTGACCAGAAGCCTTCTGATAATGAACATGTATTTTTGTATGCTGTATCTATTATACACTGTATTCTACAACAAAGTAAGCTAGAGAAAAGGCTATAAAGGGGTGCCTAGGTGGTTCAGTCAGCTAAGCGTCTGACTTCAGCTCAGGTCATGATCTTACAGTTCGTGGGTTTGAGCCCCATGTTGGGCTCTGTGCTGACAGCTCAGAGCCTGGAGCCTGTTTCGGATTCTGTGTCTCCCTCTCTCTGACCCTCCCCTGCTCACGCTGTTTCTCTCTCTCTCTCTCTCCCTCTCTCTCAAGAAATAAAAAAAACATTAAAAAAAAATTTCATAAGAGAAAATACATTCACAGTACTTACTGAAAAAACTCCACAAGCAGACTTGCCCCCGTCCAAGCCCATGTTGTTCAAGAGCCAACTGTACGTGTAAAGGGGGCATATTTTATCACATATAGTAAAGATTTTTAATTCTGAGGCATTAAATAGTAGGGAGTACAGTAATAAGACCATTATTTGTGGAAGACTGAAAGCATTCATTTGAAACATGCTTTTTTATAAATTCAGTAGGCTCCACGCCCAACACGGGGCTTGAACTCACTACCTTGAGATCAAGAGTCACATGGTCTAAGGACTAAGACAGCCAAGTGCCCCAAAACATTTTTTAACTAGTCATGGAAAAAAGGCTAAATTCAGGGCCAGTGGAGTCAGAGGGTAATTTCAAGATCTCTTCCATACTAGTTTATTTTCAAAAAACAAATTAAACATTCCTCAGAAGTGAACCAGTAATTAGCTTTTCCAAATCAGCCCCAACAAAGCAATTTAAAAATTAATCTAGCTACACCCAAAAGACCATTAATTGTTTTAAACTGTAGAACTTTGCAACAACATACATGGGAAAAACTCTACACAAAAATATCTAATACCACCAAAAACTTAAGAATGATAGGTCTGAGTAGTATTCCAGATAATTTATATTTCCTTCACTTTCTACACTTTAAATTTTTTCAACATTTCAACAGTATTTTAACAGTAAGAAGAGGAAAATATATACAAAACATTTTTTTAAATGTTTTTTTAAATTTATTTCTAGGAGAGAGGGAGAGAGGCAGCGTGAGCAGGGGAGGGTCAGAGAGAGAGGGAGTCACAGACTGAAACAGGCTCCAGGCTCTGAGCTGGCAGTCAGCACAGAGCCCGATGTGGGGCTCGAACTCACGAACCGTGAGATCATGACCTAAGCGAAAGTCGGACGCTTAACGGACTAAGCCACCCAGGCGCCCCTATACAAAACATTTTTAATGAAAATTTTTTTGAGAGGGAGAACGTGAACAGGGAAGGGTGGGGGGAGAGAAAGAATCCCAAGCAGGATCAAGGCTCAGCATGGAGCCCATCCCTGGGCTTGATCACAACCTGAGCCAAAATCAAGAGTCCAAAGTTCAACCAACTGAGCCACCCAAGGGCCTTGGATATATATTTAAAGGACTCAATGATATTTTACAATCCCAAATTCAATTACATGTATTATTCCTTTCATGTAGAAAGCCACAAAACAATGCACAAAAGACTATGGTACAACTACAGAAACAGCAGTTATCCAGTTTTATTAAACAACAGCTTTATTGCTCTTTACCTATATGATTCACTTATTTAAAATGTACAATGTCGTGGTTTTTAGTATCTTTACAAAGTTTTGCAACCATGACCACAATCAGTTTTAGGCTATTTTCATCACTTGAAAAAGAAACACTCCACAACCATTAGCAGTCACTCTCCATATATCAACTCTCTCAATCCTAGGTAACCACCAATCTACTTTCCATCTCTATGGATTTACCATTCTGGCCATTCCACATAAATGCATCCATATTATGCAGGCATACTTTATTTTACTGTACTTCACAGAACTGTATTTTTTTTTTCAAACTGAAGGTTTCCAGCAAGCTTGTACTGACCCAGTCGTTAGCACATTTCCAACAACAAGCATCCGTTCATTCCATGTTTGTGTCACATTTCAATAATTCTCGTAATATTTCAAACTTTTTCATTATTATATTTGTTATGGTGATCTATAATCAGTGATTTTTGATGTTATTATCACAATTGTTTTAGGGAACCACAAACCACACCCAAATAAGATGGCAATTTAATAATGTGTTCTGTCTCATCAACCTATTTATTCAGTACCATGTACCAATACCCCACATTCCACCATCTCTCCCTCTTCTTCTCAAGCCTCCCTGTTCTGAGACACTACACGATTGAAATTAGGTAATTAATAACCTACAATGATCCCTAAATGTTCAAGTGAAAGGAAGAGTCACATATCTCTCACTGTAAATCAAAAGCTAGCAGTGATTAAGTTTAGTAAGGAAGGTTAAGGAAGGTATTCTGAAAGCTGAGGCCTCTTATGCCAATCAATTTGCTAAACTGTGAATACAAAGGAAAAGTTCTCGAAGGAAATGAAAAGCACTACTCTGGTTAACACATGAACAGTAAGAAAGCAAAACAGCCTTTTATCCCTGATATAGAGAAGTTTTAGTGGTCTGTACAGAAGATCAAACCAGCCACAACATTCCCTTAAGCCAAAACCTGATCCAAACAAGGCCCTAACTTTCTTCTGTTGTATGAAGGCTGAGAGAGGGGAGGAAGCTACAAAAGAAAAGTCAGGCCAGAGGTTGGTTCATGAGGTTTAAGGGATGAAAGTCCTCTCCATACAAGGTGAAACACCAACTGCTGACAGGGAAGCTACAACAGGTTACCCAGAAGATCTAGCTAACCTGATTAATGAAGATGGCTACACTAAACAACAGACTGTCAGTATAGGTAAAACAGCCTTGTATTATTAGATGCCGTTTAAGATTTACACAGCTCAAGAGAAGTCAATGCCTGATTTCAAAATTTCAAAGGATAGGGTGCTCTCTTGTTAGGTAGGAGCTAAGGCAGCTGGTGATGTTAAGCTGAAGCCAATGCTCACTGACTATTCTGAAGTCCTCAGCCCTTAAGTAGTATGCTAAATATGGGCAGCTGGCTGACACAGTACAGCATGCAATTCTTGATTTCAGGGCTGTGAGTTCAAGCCCCTCATTGTTTGTAGAGATTACTTAAAAATATAATCTTCCAAAAAATTATGATAAATCTACTCTGCCTATATTGTAAAAGGGAAGAAAACCTGATGATAGCACATTAGTTTATAACATAGTTCACAATTTTTAGCCTACTGTTGAGACCAACTGCTCAGGAAAAAAAAATTCCTTTCAATATATTACTGCTCAATGACAACGGACCTGGTCACCCTAGAGCTCTGATGGAGATGGACAAGATTAAAGTTTTCACGTGCCTGCTAACACAACATCACTTCTGCATCCCAAGGATCAAGGAATAATTTCAACTTTCACTGTTATTATTTAAGAAATACATTTCAGGGGGAAAAAAAACAAGAAAAGAAATACATTTCAGGGGTGCCTGACTGGCTTAGTCAGTACAAACATGCCACTCTTGATCTTAGGGACATGAGTTCAAGCCTCATGTTGGGTGGACATTACTTAAATAAACAAACAAAAAAACAACTGGACTTAATCAAAACCAAAATGAGATATCACCTGTCAGAATGGCTATTGTCAAGATGACAAAAAATAACAAGTGTTGGTGAGCATGTGGACAGAAAGGAACCCTAATGCACTACTGGTAGGAATGTAAATTGGTGTAGCCACTGTAGAAAACAGTTTGGAGATTCCTCAAAAACCTATAAATAGAAATACCATATGATCCAGTAATTCACTACTGAGTATTTAACTCGAAGAAAATAAAAACACTAATTTGAAAAAATACATGCATCTCTGTTTAGCACAGTACTTATTTACAATAACTAAGATATGAAATCAATCTAAGTGTCCATCAATAGATGAATGGATAAAGATGTGGTGTTGTATACATTCATCGCATAGAATACTACTCAGCCATAAAAATGAGACCTTGTTATTGAGATCTTGTTATATGGATGGACATAGAGGATATTATGCCATGTAAAATTAAGACAGAGAAAGACAAATACCATTATGATTTCACCTATACATGAAATCTAAAGAACAAAATAAATGAACAAACAAAAAAGCAGGAACAGACCCATAAATACAGAGAACTGGTGGTTGCCAGAGGAAAGGGAAGTAGGGGAGTGGACAAAATGAAGGAGAGTGGGAGGTATGGGTTTCCAGTTATGGAATAAGTCAAAGGGATGAAAGGTATACAGTCAGTGGTGGTGTGATAATGTTGTATAGTGACAGAGATAGCTACACTTGTGAGTGAGCATAGTATAATGCACACAGTTGCTGAATCACTGTTATAAACCTTCAATTAATGTAACATTGTATGTAAATGTAAGAGCCAATAAAAGTAACAGGGGCTCCTGGATGGCTTCAGTCAGTTGAAGGCCCAACTCTTCATTTCTCTTGCAGGTCTCACAGTTCGGGAGATCAAGCCCCAGTACAGAGCCTGTTTGGGATTCTCTCTCCCTCTCTGTCTGCCCCTCCCTCACATGTGTGCTCACTCTCTCAAAATAAACTAAAATAATAAAATAACAAAGTGGGCCAGAAGGTTGACTCAGTTGCTGCAATCTCCTGATAAAACTAACCATTATAAAGGAGTTAGGTTGCTTCTTATGAATGGAGCAAAGAAAACTTAATTTTTTTAATGTTCATTTATCTTTGAAAGAGTGTGAGTGGAGGAGGGGTAGGGAGACAGGTGGACAGAGGATCTGATGCAAGCCTGCCATGGGGCTCAAACACACGAACTGAAATACCATGACCTGAGCCAAAGATGGACACTCAATCGACTGAGCCACACACGCACCCCAGAAAATGGTTTTTTGAGATGGAATTTACTCCTGGTTAAGACTGCTGAAATCAATCCAGAATCTATAAAGAACTTACCAAACTCTACACCCAAAAAACAAATAATTCAGTGAAGAAATGGGCAAAAGACAAATAGACACTTTTTCCACAGAAAACATCCAGATGGCTAATAGACACATGAAAACATGCTCAACATCACTCATCATCAGGGAAATACAAATCAAAAGCACAATGAGATACCACCTTACAACTGTCAAAATGGCTACTAATTAACAACTCAGACAAAAGATGTTTGAGAGTATGGGGAGAAAAAGGCACCCTTTTACACTGCTAGTGGGAATGCAAACTGGTGCAGCCACTCTGGAGAACAGTATGGAGGTGCCTCAAAAAATTATAGCCAAAGTATGGAAAGAGCCCAAACAACCATCAACAGATGAATGGATAAAGAAGGATTTATATACAATGGAGTATTACTCAGAAATCAAAAGGAATAAAATCTTGCCATTTGCAACAACATAGATGGAACTAGAGTATATTATGCTAAGCAAAATTAGTCAGAGAAAAACAAACAGGACTTTCATTCGTATGTGGAATTTAAGATACAAAACAGATGAATATAAGGAACGGGAAGCAAAAGTAACATAAGGGAGAGGGACAAAACATAACAGACTCTTAAAATATAGAGAACAAACAATTGCTGGAGGGGTTGTGGATAGAGGATGGGCTAAATGGGCAAGGGGCATTAAGGAGGACATTTGTTGGGATGAGCACTGGGTGTTTATGAAGGGGATGAACCACTGGGTTCAACTCCTGAAATGATTATTGTATTATATGCTAACTAACTTGAATGTAAATTTAAGAAAAAAATGTTCTAATTAAAAAGTGCTGAAATGACATTAAAGCATTCAGAATAGTACTAAAGACTTAGTTGATAAAGCATTTGCAGGGTTTAACAGGCTTGATTTTGACTTCCAATTTTTAAAGTAATCGTACCATGAGTAAAATCTTATCAAACAGCACCCTATGCTCCTGAAAGGAAGTCAATCAGTGCAGAAAACCTCACTGTTGTTTTTTTTTTGTTTGTTTGTTTTTTTTTAAGACACTGCCACAACCATCTCTACCTTCAGCAAACCACCTGATCAGTCAGCAGGCATCAACATCGAGGAAAGACATTCCACCAGCAAAAAGATGACTCACTGAAAGTTCGGACAGTTAGCATTTTTGAGCAATAAAGTATTTTTAACTAAGGTGTGTAACTTTTTTAGACATAACCCTATTGCATAGTTAAGGACTACAGTATATTGGGAAAATAACTTTTATATGCATTAGCAAACCAAAAAATTCATTTAACTTGCTTTATTAGAATGTTTGCTTCATTGGAATGTTCACTTTATTGCAGTAGTATGAAACTATCTCCAAATATGCTTGTAATATGCTGTCTTTTGTAACTTGTTTTTTTCACTTAGCATGTCTCAGGGTTCACCCAGAATGCAGCACCTAACAATATACTTCACTTAGTATCTGGATATACCACATTCTATTTATACATTTATCAGTTAATGAACAGGTGAGTTGAGCTTTCACTTTTTGGCTACCATGAATAAAGCTATGAACATTTACACAAGTGTGCTTTCAGGTCTCTTGCCTATATACCTAGGAGTGGAACTGTAGGGTCATCATAGTAACTTTTCGAGGAAGGAACTGCCGAACTTTCTCACAGGGCTGCACTATTTTACATTCCTACTGGCAATACAGAAGTCTAATTTCTCCATACTCTCACCAATATTTGTTAGTTCCCTTTTTAAAAAAGTCACCTCAGTATGTATAAAGTTGTGTATGTCATAATTTGGATTTCTTTAATGGCTAATGATGTTGAGCATCTTTTCATGTACTTCGTGGCCATGTTTACCTTCTTTGGAAAATATTCGGATGCTTTGCCAATCTTTTAATTGGTTTGTCTTTTTGTAATGGAGTTGCAGAAGTTATTTACCTTCAAAAGATCCCAACTATTCCCTCTTAGCCCTTCATCTTCAAGAATCTCTCCATTCCTGAAGGTGGTACATTAAGGGAGAGTAGTAGCATGAGTCAGAAAAGGAAAGCACTTCCTACTACCTCTAGGTGTTCTATACAACCAGTGCTTTGTACCAATTTGCACAAATTAAGACTATAATGAAACGCTCATGAAAACCTTGGTGTCATACTCCCCCTTTTAACACTAGCAACAGACACATGATCCTAACTATAAGTACCCCAAAATTTTATGTGAAAGCTCTGATTTATCCAAAACCGGCCACACCTTCAAAACCACCATCAGCAGGATTAGCATAATTATTATTCACATAAAATGCTTTACTTAACTAGTATTTCACAAAATCTTCTTTGCAGTAACTATTTTGTCAATGTGATCTAAGCATTTCTGGGATGGGGGGCGGGGGCGGCTGTCAAATCTGTTTGCAGCAGGTATGATAACCTACCAACGAATGAATAGAGAGTCACTGTCAAAGACTACATGTGGATGCAGAGGCGGTTTGGTACATAAACTCTGGGCAATAAAATATGGGAGACTTCCAGTAGCTTGGGGACACTAGGTAGCTGACTGAAAATCATCAGTTATAGAAACTCTGAAATTTATAATACCAGCAACAGAAAGGGTACCTTAATCAAACATACTAATAAATGCCTGTTTGGGGGCACCTGGGTGGCTTAGTCGGTTAAAGCATCTGACTTCAGCTAAGGTCATGATCTCACAGTTTGTGAGTTCGAGTCCCACTTTGGGTGAACTCGAGTCCTGCTTCTCTCTTTCTCCGCCCACTTGGATCACTTGTGCCCTCTTTCTCTCAAAATTAGTAATAATAATAATAAAGTTAAAAAAAAAAAAACCTGTTTGGTTCCAGGTCATTTCCCCTTCCTTCACTGTGTATTAATAGCCTAATTAGACATCCATTACATTAAAGCAGCTTGCCTGTATTGTTAAGGACTATCCTGCCAAAAGGAGTTCCCTATTTTTCACCCTAACTTTAATTTAGCTTTAGTTCTTGGTTTTCCTCTTTGAAGTATTTGTATAAATATCTTCATTCAACAAACTCAATCACAAATAAAACATCTCATGCCAGGCACTGTTCCAATGCTTTGCATGTATTAATGCATTTAATCTCAAAAAACCTTTGAAGTAGGTAGCAGTATCATCCCCATTTTATAAGGAAACTAAAGAATAGGGATGTTAAACTTGATCAAAATCACAAAGTCAGTAGATTACAAACCCAGGCAATCTGACACTAGAGCTGTGCTTTCATTTCATATTACTTAAGATTTGAGTATTTATTTGAATTCATCTGGATGGGGATCTCTTGGTCTTTTTTTAAATTTAAGTATGACAACAGGATCCTCTGCTTTTGTTAAGATGCAATAAATGGTTGCAATGACAAGAGACACAAGCTTAATACATTAAAATTTGGTTTCTTCTTGCTTAAAAAGCACATCCTTTTCCACTAAGTTAACCCTCCAGAACATTATCTCCAAAAAGTTTAATGCCAATGCCTAGAACAAATAACTTCCGTGCCACCAGTTATTTCTACAGCAACATCTCAGTAAACATGATTCTCCCAAGACTGTTCCTAACAGTTGGTAAAGCAAGTCTCTGTTGAGATTCAACAGCCCTGTAATCTTATAAAGACAAAGTACAAATCTACAAGGGGGCATGTTTCCACCTATTAGACAGACTACAAATTACCACAAAGCCTAATTCTACAGTTCCTAATGAGATCCAGGGTCAGAATAGAAGCAAACTGTTCAGCGTCATGGGAAAATGAGCAGGCACTGTACTAGCTGACAAAATTAATGTACCTTGTACTGAGGCATACAGGGTCATAACCATAATTACTCCCAACATGGAAAAAATATTTGCCAGTGGTTACAAAACATAATCCTGACATTAAAAGACAAAACACAACAACAAAAACATGAGGCTGAATAACTTGCCTCAAGTCACATAGCTAGTATTAGAACCAGAATTCAAACCCAGACAATTTAACTTAAGTGCCTCATCTCTCAACCATCACATTCAACTAATTTTCCAAGTAAAAAGCTGATATAAAAAGAAATTCTTAAGTCCAAGAACATTGAAAGTAATCACCTCACGAAGAGAAAAGGCCATAGCATCAGGCACTGCCTTAAAAAGGTTCTGTGGTCACTCAAGGTTCTGGGTTTGCTTTATGTAAAGGTCAATCAGTTGGCACATGACCCTTCTTCTTTGCCTAGGAAATTATTCATCATTCTGAATCAAACTCAAACATCTTATTCTATAAAGCCTTCCTGTGCTTCCCAATCCATGTTCACACTTCTCTGTACTGAAGATCAGTGTTTTTTCCCCATCAAATAGAACCTTCCAATCAATCAATAATTTAAAAGAATTACTTTCGTAGGGTGCCTGGGTGGCTCCGTTGGTTGAGCATCCAACTTCAACTTCAGCTCAGGCCATGACATCACGGTTCATGAGTTTAAGCCTCACATCGGGCTGTCCTGTCAGTGCAGAACCCACTTAGGATCTGCTGTCCCCCCAGCTCTTTCTCTGCACCTTCCCTGCTCATGCTCTCTCAAAAATAAACACTTGAGAAGAATAAATTTTAAAAAAGTACCTTCCTAAAAGAGCATGAAATGTGTCTTTATCTGTGTATTTCCAGAAAAGCATAGTATCTAAATGCCACAAAAGGAACACAAACACGTGATGAAAGAATAAGGATGTTAAGACAAGCTATATTAAATAAAAAGAAATATGCTCTGTGGAGCCGGACTGATAGGTCGGAGGTAAATGAAATCTTTAAGGATTCCTTTTTTTTTTTTTTAATGTTTATTAATTTTTGAGAGAGAGAGAGAGAGAGAGACAGCACAAGCAGGGGAGAGGCAGAGACAGAGGGCATACAGAATCCAAAGCAGGCTCCAGACTCTGAGCTGTCAGCCCAGAGCCCAACGTGGGGTCTGAACCCACAGACTGAGGACTGTGAGATCATGATCTGAGCCAAAGTCGAATGTCCAACTGACTGAGCCACCCAGGCACCCCTAAGGATTCCCTTTATATAGTAGTCCTCACTCAGCAGTATTATTTGGTAGAAAAATTAGTTATATCTGTCCCTAAAGAGGTTCCCTGGACCCAAGGTATCATCAACCTGAAGATCTGAGGTCTGTTCTTTAAATATATAAAAGGGAATTTAGAAGAGTGTCCTATGTTATCACACTTTAGTAAAGTGCCTATACATTCAAATAATATTCCCAATTAACAAGACTATGGTATCTACAGAGATCTGATTTTTTTTAACATTTTTTTTATTCATATTTTTGAGAGACAGGGACAGAGCATAAGTAGGGGAGGGGCAGAGAGAGAGGGAGACACAGAATCTGAAGCAGGCTCCAGGCTCTGAGCTGTCAGCACAGAGCCCAATGTGGGGCTTGAACTCACGAACCACGAGATCATGACCTGAGCCGAAGTCGGATGCTTAACTGACTGAACCACCCAAGCGCCTACAGGGATCTGATCTTGAGTCCTGTACACGAAATATCTAAACGAGAACCAACACCATTTCATAATACGAGAGTCAAAGCATTTAGGGATATTATGAGAACCTGGTCTAGAAGCCTTACCGATTCCTCCACGAGTTATTATCAAGAGAAGACAACAGAATGAGTAGGATTATACCTGTGTTTTATATGTTAAAGTTACTGGTTGGTATTAAAAAACGGGGGTGGGTGGGAAATAAACCCATCAATGCAATCTATAACAGAGGGTTAAAAAAAATGACACTTTTCCCAGTCAAGAGCTCCTAGGGCTCATTTAGAAGACAATGCAAGAAAAATCCTAGCTCTTTCCTTTAAAAGACAATCACACTACTAGGTTTCTACCCAAAGAATACAAAAAATACAAACTCAAAGGGACACATGCACCCCTATATTTACAGCAGCATTATCTACTAGCCAAATTATGGAAACAGCCCAAGTATCCATCAACTGATGAATGGATAAAGATGTGGGGGGGTGGATATTAGTCATAAAAAAGAATGAAATCTTGGCCATTTCCGATGACATGCATGGAGCTAGATAGAGAGTAGTTATGCTAAATGAAAGAAGTCAGAGGAAGACAAATACCATATAATTTCACTCATATGGAATTTAAGAAACAGAAGAATACAGGAAAAAAAGAAGAGTCAAACCAAGAAACAGACTCTCAACTTCTGAACTATAGAAAACAAACTTGGGGCACCTGGGTGGCTCAATCGATTAAACGTCCGACTTTGGTCCAGGGTCATGATCTTGTGGTTCTTGAGTTCTAGCCCCGCATCAGGTCTGTGTTGTCAGCAGAGCCTGCTTCAGATCCCCTGTTCGCCTCTACCCCTCCCCCACTGCCTAAAAAGAATAAACATTTAAATAATTTTTTTACAAAACTGATGATTATCAGAAAGGAGGTGGGGGGGACAGGTTAAATAGGTGATGGCGACTGAAGGAGTGCACTTGTGATGAGCACCAAGTCATGTATAGAACTCTCAAAATCACTATATTGTACACCAAAAACTAACATTAGGCTGTATGGTAATGAATTTAAATAAAAGCTTTTAAAAAATAAGACTGGGGCGCCTGAGTGGCTTAGTCGGCTGAGAATCCGACTTCAGCTCAAGTCATGATCTCACGGTCTGTGGGTTCAAGCACCGCGTCAGGCTCTGTGCTGACAGCTCAGAGCCTAGAGCCTGCTTCGGATTCTGTGTCTCCCTCTGTCTCTGCCCCTCCCCCACGCATTCTGTCTCTCGCAAAATAAAATTAAAACATAAGAAAAAATTTAATAAATTAATTAATTAAGACTAAGGATGGCTACCACCAAAAAAGCATGAAAGAAGTGCTGACGAGGCTATTAAGACCACGTACTGTTGGTGGGCATATAAAATGTTACAGTTGTTGGGGCGCCTGAGTGGCTCAGTCGGTTAACCGTCCAACTTTGGCTTAGGTCATGATCTCACGGTTTGTGGGTTTGGGCCCCACGTCAGGCTCTGTGCTGACAGCTAGCTCAGAGCCTCTTTCATATTCTGTGTCTCCCTCTCTCTGACCCTCTCCTTCTCATGCTGTCTCTCAAAAATAAATAAAACATTAAAAAATAATAAAATAAAATAAAATGGTACAGTTGCTATGTAAAATAGTAAAATATTTCATTCCACAAAAATTTTTGTTAAATACAATTACCATGTAACCCAACAATTCTTCTGGAAATATACCAAAAAGAATTGAAAGCAGGGTCTGAATNGGATCCTTGAATGGCACAGATCCACTTATACATGGATTTTTTTCAATAAATATAGCATAGTACTATAAAAAAAAAAAAAGAAAGCAGGGTCTGAAAACATTTATACACCCATGTTCACAGCAGCATTATTCACAGTAGCTAAAACATGGAAACAACCCACATGTCCATCAGTGGATGAATGGATAAGCAAAATGTAATAAATACAGACAATAAATTATTCAGCCTTAAAAGGGAAGGAAAGGAGCACCTGGGTGGCTCAACTGATTAAGGGTCTGACTCTTGTTTTTGGCTCACGTCATGATCTAAGGGTTCTAAGATTGAGCCCGGAATCTGTGCTGGGCATGGAACCTGCTTAATATTCCCTCTCCTCCCCCACCCCTCTGCCCCTCCACTGCTCCTGCTGGCTTGCATGAAGGCAAGTTTCCCAAATCACTATGTCACACGGAAAGAATGCAAAGTTATCTTAGGGATGACTCAGAAGTATAATGCGGAGGGGGGAAGATGAGGGGGAAAAAAAATCAAGGTACCTCTATAAACTGTAAAACTCGCTCTGTAAATTCACATTAGTGTAATTCTAAAAATCATCTCAGTAAAATAATCCCTCTAGAGTAATTATTAGTTCTCAAGCCTGGTTGTTTGAAACTATTAGTTTGGGACCTACCAAAATACATTTTATATGCATACATCTGAACTGATCAATAGAGAAGTCTTTACTTGCTGAGATAAACCTTTTTTTCATGTGTGTTTATTTTTTAAAAAGAGAAAGAACACGCAAGCATGCGCAACAGTTAGGGAAGGGGCAGAGAAAGAAGTGGGAAAATGAAACAGGCTCCCTGCTGGCAGCAGAGAGCCCAACACTGGGCTGAAACCTGTCAACCGTGAGATCATGACCTGAGCTGAAGTTGGACGCTTAACCAACTGAGCCACAGAGATGCCCCTGTATTTCTTTTGCTAAATAATATTCTATCAAAAAATAATACATCTACCAAAAAACGAAAATATACTGTAAAACATACGTGACAATGCAAGACCTGTACATTCCAATAAAATGCCACCTTCCCTTACCTTGAATATTCTTTTATCATATGACTGTTGCCTCACAGACACTTCACAAATAACTAAAAACCTAAAAACAAGGATAAATACAACAGAGAAGACTTCCCATCATGGAAAGCCATTTGCACTAGAAGAGAACAGCAAGAAGAGAAAACACCCTGTAGCATTTTCCCAGCTGCTGTGAAAAGCATTTTATCCTTTGATGATAAAGAGGCGAACTTATCAGGAGTATGTCAACAGTTTGAATTTTAGGAATGTTCCCATCTTATGATTATCACAGTTAATACCCCTGAGCGGGGGCGACCCCTGTACCGAACATGAATGGCTTTTGCGCCATATGCAGAAAAAATATTTGTATCTTCTGGGCTAATAAAGGAGGAAGTACAGCAGCAAAGAAAAACCTGATGTTTGCATGGGGGAGGGGGGACCCAATGCAAAGTGAATAAAAGGACCCAAGTGAATAAAAATAAAAAAAACCCAGATCTGTGCCAGCAAATAAATACATCGGAAGAATAGGTAGATTAAGGACCAAAGGGAGAACTAAAAGGCCTAAGATAAAAGCCAGAGAACTTAACGTAATGAATTAAACCTCAGCAGTTAGGAGGCACCTGGGTGGCTCAGTCAGTTGAGAGTCTGGTTCAGGTCATGATCCCAGGGGTCATGCGACAGAGTCCAAGTCTGGCTCTGAGCTTAAGATTCTCTCACTCCCCCTCTGCCCCTCTTCCCTGCTTGTTCACTCTCTTAAAAAAATTTTTTTAATGTAACTCTCCCTAATTCTAAAGAGATGCAGTTTAGAAATAAAGGAATGAAAAGGAACTCCACTAGAGAATTAGTCTACACAGAAGTGGGGGAGGTGTCATGCCCATTTATGATTCATTCATATTATGAGGCTGCTGGGGAAGTAAAATGTCCTTCATTTGGCATGCACATATTTAAACATAACAAAGGATGATTTTATTCATCTTGAGAAAAGTTAGCATATATTTTAAACAATCCCCTAAAATTCTAGAAAGCAGAGTAGCCTGGATGAAATCTACTTAGCATCTCAAAATTGAAAACAAAAGATGCTGTAAACAGGTTTTAATCCTTTCCTAAAGAATCAATGGGGGGGGGGGGGGAGGGGAGAGGCCGGGGAC
>NW_027551561.1:2176011-2248321 GCF_008692635.1 Crocuta crocuta | reverse complement strand
TCAGTGGGGGGGGGGGCAGGGAGATGCCTGGGAACCAAACTGCTCCCCAAATTTCAGAGACTTCACACAAGGTATCTTGAGTGTGTAACAATGCCTTTTGATAGTTGACGATTTCTGGTCAAAACAGAAAAGGGAAAAACAAAATAATCAGGAAAGTGGTTTTCAATGGCTGTGCAATTATACATCTAAGTTCTGCTCACATTTCACTGATAAAAACAGCTCACATGGCCCCTCTGCCTAAGTACAGAAGTTGTGAAAAGAGGGAAGGAAGCACTAGTGTATCAATATAAAAGAAAAAAAAAAGCCAATGAAACCACACTAAAATAAAATTTAAAACAAGGTTGTCAGGTCAAATCAGACATTTTTTATAAGACATACATAGGGGGGTGCCTGGGCGGCTCAGTGAGCTAAGTACCTGACTCTTGATTTTAGCACAGGTCATGATCTCAGTTTATGGGTACCAACTCTGTGTTGGGCTTGCAGCTTACAGCACAGAGCCTGCTTGGGATGCTAAAAAATAATAAACAAACCTTAAAAAAGGAAGATTACATATATTGAAGTTCAGGTATTATGCTTTTAGATCATCTGCTGGACTTACACAATATCCAAAGAATGAATGAAATTATCAATTTGGACAATCTCTAAACAGTCAATAATTCATAGATAATTCAATGACAGCCAATATTCTGCCTTACAGATCTGTAAAAGATCCAAATAACTTGGCAGCAAACACTTTGCTGTTAATATTTAGGAATATACAAGGGTGCCTGGGTGGTTCAATCAGTTGAGCATCTAACTTCAGCTGAGGTCATGATCTCATGGTTCATAGGTTTGAGCCCTGCATTGGCCTCACTACCTGACTCAGTGCTGTCAGTGCGGAGCCTGCTTCTGATCCTGTTCCGGTCTCTCTCTCTGCACTTCCCCCACTTGTGTTTTCTCTCTCTCAAAAATAAACATTAAAAAATATATATTTAGGAATACACAGATTTTTCTAAATACCATGCACTTTCTCTATCACATAAACAAATACTCCATTGGAAGTATCAGTTCTGTACCATAAAGCACAGAAAATAAATTTTGATTTCACAATCTTAAAGGCAAGTATCAGTTAACTATACAACAAATTCAGTATAATCTCTAAGGAACACGATTTTTGATGTAACTACACTGTAATAAACCCATCAGATTAAGTTGGTTACAAAACAGTCTTAGGTAGCTAAACTAACTTATAATGGTTGTTAAACATTAAATCCCTGACAAATTTGACAATTTTAACTTTATCATAAATTATTCGACTGCTTAAGTCTACTCAAAATTTGTGGTGCCATCATTTTAAAGCCTATTTGCAATTGAGTGGGTTTCCAAATCACTTAGGAGATGCTAAAACACAGCTTAAGATTTTACATTATTCACAACTGTAATTCAATCTATTAAAAAAATCTTGGTGCACATGGGTGGCTCAGTTGGTTAAGTGACCAACTCTTGGTCTCGGCTCACATCATGATCTCGCAGTTTGTGGGTTCAAGCCTCATGTAGGGCTCTGTGCACTGCATAGGATTCTCTCTCTCTCTCTCTCTCTCTCTCTCCCCTCCTTCTCTCTGCCCCTCCCCTGCTTGTACACTCTCTCTCAAAAATAAATTTTTGGGGCGCCTGGGTGGCTCAGTCGGTTAAGGGTCTGACTTCAGCTCAGGTCATGATCTCACGGTAAGTGGGTTCAAGCCCCACGTCGGGCTCTGTGCTGACTGCCAGCTCAGAGCCTGGAGCCTGCTTCAGATTCTGTATCTCCCTCTCTCTCTGACCCTCCCCTGCTCATGCTGTCTCTCTCTCTCTCTCAGAAATAACATTAAAAATTTTTTTAATAAAATAAATTTTAAAAAGTTATAAAGGAAGGAAATTTGAAGTAAACAATTTTTCAAGGTTTGGAAGCTTCTCCTGGGATTTTTCTTTAAGGAAAAATTTAAATAGCTTACAGTGGACAGAATTAATAAACTGACTTAGAAGTCAATAAAAGTAGACTTAGTATACTTTGTGTTGAAAGAAACAGGATTTCTGAAACAGAAAACATGCCGGGGAAGCCTCTCTAAAGAGGTCCTGTTCTTTTCTAGTAACACTTTCACTATTCTTGTCATTTGTACTCTTAGTCAGTAGACCAAAAAACACACACACCTTGAGAAACATAGCCTGCTTGGAAAATAACCACCTTTATAGCCAGAAAGATTCAGATGAGACTTTCTTTCTGCCTTAGGTATACATGTACAAGCTATTTGACCTATGTCACCTTTTCTTTGCTTGCCTGTCTTCGAAGATTTAAAAACATAAGCCCTCAGAGGAATGTTAACAATGTGCTTGATGCAGTAATGAGCTAAATAAAGAACAGTTTAGAATCCAAGCCTAATAAATAGAAGCTTTTGCATCATCGAACTCCATTTCCTCTTTCTAGCCCAGATATCTCCTTTCTTAGGCCTCGCATGCTTAATTCCAATACAGTACTTTCGATGACATATTGAAAGATCCTTCCTCTCCCACCACCCAAATCTTATCCACCCCCAAAGGACACCTCGTCTATTACTCACGCTTTCCCTAATAATTACAGCACATAATGCCCTCAATTCCCCTTTTCTGAAATTCCTGTATCACATAAGTTATGTGATACAAAATCATCTTGTTTTTAGCCACAATTCTCCTTAAAGTGGACTGGAAGATCCTCTATATTGGGCATTATAATATATTCTTTTGTCATTCACAAGGGGAAACTCATTCTCAAAACTTACTAAATACCTATTGATTAAAAAGCCCAAGAATGGATTTACAGGAAAAATCCTTAGGAACGCTTTTGAGGTAGAGAGAAGAATTTCTAATTATACCAAATGATCAAAATGTAATATATAAATAGATGTTGATACAGGGAAAAATGATAGAAATCAACAAATGAAGGAAGAAACATTAAGAAACCCACAAGGTATGCAGTGCAACTCTAAAACAAGATAGTTAACAGGGCGCCTGGGTGGCTCAGTTGGTTAAGCATCCAACTTTGGCTCAGGTCATGATCTCACGGTTCATGGGTTCAAGCCCCGCGTCGGGCTCTGTGCTGACAGCTAGCTCAGAGCCTGGACTCTGCTTCAGATTCTGTCTCCCTCTCTTCTGACCCTCCCCTGTTCATGCTGTTTCTCTCTCTCAGAAATAAATAAAACATTTAAATAAATAAAAACAAGATAGTATTTTTTTTAAGTGAGATTAAATTTGATTAGCATTTATAGCTAAATTTAAATCTAAAGTTATGTTACATATTCCATCATTGGCAAGGCAGAAAGTAATCCTTTATTACAGCACTTGGGCAAATATATCCACCTAACCATTAATCACTGTTAAGAGTCTGACAAAAATCAGACAAAAAGCTCTGCAGTACTGCTACATAGCTTCCAATATTCTCAAACTCAAGAACCCTGGCAATTACTTAACTGCTGAAAAAACAGTTGAGAGTCTCTCTCTAGAAGTTTACAAGGTCATCTAGTCAAAAGCAGCTGTATACCCCCAGATATGCATTAGGTTTGGAGTACAGACCAAAAGCCTAAATTTTTAATAAGCACGCTCAGTTACTCTAATTCAGTCAGGCACATGAGATACAATGATCGATTCCTGGCTGCACACGGAAATTCCTTAAGTTTTTCTTTTGGGGGGCCTGCCTGGGTGGCTCGGTGGGTTAAGAGTCCAACTCTTCGCACAGGTCAGAACTTCACTGAGGTCATGATCTTGTGGTTTGTGAAATCAAGCCCTGCTTCAGGCTCCTTGCTGAAAGCTAGGATTCTCCCCCACTGTTCCACTACTCCGCCGGCCCTCTCCCACTGGCCCACAAGTATGCACTCACTGGCTCTCTCTCACTCACAATAAACTTTACAGGCACCTGGGTGTCTCGGGTCATGATTTCATGGTTTGAGAGTTCGAGCCCCACATCGGGCTGCACTCAAAGCAGAGCCTGCTTCAGATCCTCTATCTCCCTCTCTCTCTGCCCCTCCCTGCTCATGTGAGTGCGCGCTCTCTCTCTCACTCTCTCTAAAATAAAATATAGGGGCACCGGGGTGGCTCAGTCGGTTGAGCGTCCGACTTCGGCTCAGGTCACGATCTCACAGTTTGTGGGTTCAAGCCCCATATCGGGCTCTGTGCTGACAGCTCAGAGCCTGGAGCCTGCTTCAGATTCTGTGTCTCCCTCTCTCTCTGACCCTCCTCTGCTCATGCTATCTGTCCCTCTCTCTCAAAAAAATAAATAAGACATTAAAAATTAAATAAATAAGTAAATAAAATATAAAGGGGCGCCTGGGCGGCTCAGTCAGTTAAGCATCCAACTTCGGCTCAGGTCATGATCTCATGGTTCGTGGGTTCCAGCCGCGCGTCGGGCTCTGTGCTGACAGCTAGCTCAGAGCCTGGAGCCTGTTTCAGATACTGTGTCTCCCTCTCTCTGACCCCTCCCCTACTCACGCTCTCTCTCAAAAATAAATAAAACATTAAAAAAAATTTTTTTAATTAATAAAATATAAAACATTTTTTAAAAACTTAAAAAAAAAGTTTAAAGTGGCTCAATTGGTTAAGCATCTAACTCAATCTCAGCTCAAGTCATGATCTCATGGTTTCTGAGACTGAGCCCTGCATGGGGCTTTGAACTAACAGCAAGGAGCCCATTTGGGATTCTCTCCCCCTCTCTGCCCCTCCCCCGCTCACTCACTCTCAAAAAGAAACCTTAAAAATGAAAAAAGATGAAAATTTCTGCAATTAAAAAAAAAACTTTTTAAGTTTATTTTTAGAGAGGGGAGAGGAGGGGTGCCTGAGTGGCTCAGTCAGTTAAGTGTCCAACTTCGGCTCAGGTCATGATCTCATGGTTTGTGGGTTCCAGCCGCGCGTCAGGCTCTGTGCTGACAGCTAACTCAGAGCCTGGAGTCTGTTTCAGATTCTGTGTCTCTCTCTCTCTCTGACCCTCCCCTGCTCGCGCTGTCTCTCTCTCTCTCTCAGAAATAAATAAAAACATTTAAAAAAAATTTGAGAGAGGGGAGAGGAGTGAACAGGGAAGGGGCAGAGAGAAAAGGAGAGAGAATCATTAAGCAGGTTCTTTCTGTACTGCCAAACTTGAACAAGCCAGACGAGGGGCTCAAATCCACAAACCCTAAGATCATGACTTGAGCCAAAACCAAGAGTTGGACACTTGACTGAGTCACCCAGGCACTCCAGACATTTTTTGAGAGGTTAGACTGACCTTGTTAAAAAATAAACAAACAAATTAATTAAGGGGGTTACCTGGGTGGCTCAGTTGGTTAAGTGTCTGACTTTGGCCCAAGTCATGATCTCGCGGTCTCTGGGTTCGAGCCCTGTATAGGGCTTTGAGCTGACAGCTGGGTGCCTGGAGCCTGCTTCAGATTCTGTGTCTCCCTCTCTCTCTGCCCCTCCCCAGCTCATGCTAGGTCTCTATCTCTAAAATAAACGTTTAAAAAAAAAAAAAAAACAAAAACACAGGTTAGCCTGACCTAGATTTACACACGATACATTTTTAAAATGTTGTTAGGGGCACCTGGGTGGCTTAGTCGGTTAAGCGTCCGACTTTCGCTTAGGTCGTGATCTCGCGGTTCGTGGGTTCGAGCCCCGCGTCGGGCTCTGTGCTGACTGCCAGCTCAGAGCCTGGAGCCTATTTCAGAGTCTGTGTCTCCCTCTCTCTCTGACCCTCCCCTGCTCACGCTGTCTCTCTCTCTCCTAGAAATTAAAAAAATACAAAAAATAAAAAAAGTTAAAAAAGTTTAAAAAAATAAAATGTTCATGTTAGTCTGGCTAAAACCATCATCCAATTTGTTTCTAAGGAATTTTTAATATCCGCAATGTTTTGTTGAGCGAAAATGGTAAATGATATGCATGTTTCCATGAAAAAATGTAATACAGATGAGTACATCCACTCTTTTAGAAAACATTTTTTCATATTAACATCCATGAGATCTTGATTTTTCTCAGTGATGAATCAATGATGCAACTGGCAGCATTTTTCTTTAGTAGTGTTATATAAATAATTCATGTTAAATCAATAGCAAGCCTGAAATCTATAAAATGAGGTATATTCCTGTGTTTATATGTGCAGTGACACTTGAGCAAAGACAAAATACTCAAAGGATATTCAAACCATTAATAATAACAATAGTTACTTCTGTCATTACAGAGAAGCTGTCAGCATCTATTTGACAGGACTGTACTGTTAGGCTTTGTAACATTTAATTTTAGCTTTTGTAATTAAAACAAATATGCATTTCACATTTGAAGTAACATTTAAAATATCTAAATACATAAATTCTTGTAGTGAAAACATTATGCACTGAGCATTCACGAATTGGTGGTACCATAAAATGGAAAACTTTCAGAAAATGACAGCACATAGGCCAAAAGCTTCAGGTTTATTTATTTTTTAACGTTTATTTTAGAGAGACAGTGTGCGCGCACGTGCCCAAGCAGAAGAAGGGTAAAGGAAGCTAGACATAGAATCCAAGGAGGCTCCAGGTTCTGAGCTGTCAGCACAGAGCCAGAGGAGGGGCTTGAACTCATGAACCAGGAGATCATGACCTGAGCCAATGTCAGACTGAGCCATGGGGACCCCAGGTTTATTTACTTTGACCGGTAAATTCCACTCTTCAAAATCTCTCCTAAGCAAATAACCTAAATTACAGAAAATTCTATTTTGAATGGAAGTATTTCACTGCAGTATTACTAGCAATATACTAGCCAAAAACTTATAGGAGTTTGTTACTGGATATGTTAAATAGACAATAAAAATATTTACGAATAGTTCGTAATTTAAGAAAAATGACCATAATACAAAATTCAGCAAAACAAGACAAAAAGATACATTAAAAAAGGGCACCTCACTGGCTCAGTCAGAAGATCATGCAACTACTGATCTCAGGGTCTTGAGTTTGAGCCCATTTGATGTAGAAATTACTGTAAAAATTTCTTTTAAAGATGTACATTAATACAAGTTTTCTTCCCACCTTTGATTTTTCAAATTTTCCACAAATATGTAAATACATCTACACTGAAAAATATACAGAAAATATACTAGACAGATACTTTAGCTGGAAAATATTCAAGTTACTCAAGTCAATTTTAATGCACTTAAGCCAGCTACTATTTTTAGTAATGATGGTCCCCCTAAACTCCTCTCTGCTTCACAAGTGTCAGTAAATTTAAAACATCAGTTTCAGATTTTTAAGCTTAAAAACCAATTATGATGTCAAATAAAAATGAGAAGTAATTTTAATTATTTAAATCACATCTTAATTAGCCAAATAGGTCTACTTGGTAATCTATCTAGACTTGATGTGAGGACCTCTACAATAAGCCATTCTTTAATTATCTTCATAGTCATACAGAACTAAAATAAAATACACTGCTTTACATATTACTACTAACGTTCCAAAACTTTCAGCTTTTAGAAGTGTAGGAAAGAAAACTGGGTAACAATATTAGTGCAGTCTGACAGACAAGAATAAAAGGTGAAGACAAAATGACTCAAGAAATGTTGGCAAATAGCATTCTGAAAGGAGGAAAGCTAAATCAAGAAAGTCATAAGCAAAGCTGCAGCAATGACGAATAAAAGATGAAGGCATAAAGGGCCACGTTAATGGTGTATTATCATCTGTTAACTACTAGGAAGAGGAAAAACCAACTTAACAACTAGAGGAAAAAAACATTTCCTGTGGCCATTCCCCAGGGACCCCAAATTACATGCCTTAAAAGTCACATAGTGGGGGGCCTGGGTGGCTCAATCAGCTAAAGGGCAGACTTCAGCTCAGGTTTTTGGGTTTTTTTTTTCAGCCTTTGGGGAACATTTATTGAGTGCCTACTGTATGCCAAGGAGAACTGATGTTGAGCATATTACATGATCCCTGCCTTCAGGGAGCTTACAGTCTGGTAGGGGAGACAGAAATTAATCAGATGATCACACAAACAACACAGTACAGGGAGAGCAGGTACTCTGGGGCCTTTAGCAGGCATCGGGTGGATGAACACAGCTCCGATCAGCACCACGCAAGAGAGGGAGTAAGCGAGGCGCTTCCCTAAGGACCGGAGGTAAGGGACAAGCGGCAGCTAACAGGTGAGGGGAAGAGAAGAGCACCGGATGTGCAAAGTCCCCATGGTAGGAAGAAGTGTGCCTACTAGGTGAACCTAGAACCCAGGGTGACTGGAACGGAGTGACAGTGAACACAATTCAAGGTGAGGCTGGAGAGACAGGCCAGGCCAACAGAGTCCCTAAGGCCTGTGACAGTTCTGACTCTGGCCTAAGAGCCATGGGGCGCCCGGGACACCCACACACGTAACCTCACCGCCGTCTCTTCTGAGCAGCTGGTTGCAACAAGTGCCCGGTGAGGGCAAGGAGGCCAGTTAGGCTGTGGCTAAAGGTCACTGGGTCTGGGCTGCCTTTCGACTACAGAGTGCATGCCCCAGATGGGTGTGTGCAGCGCGCGCGCGCGCACACACACACACACTCACACAGCAAAAGGGAGGGCAGGCCTCCCGCCGACCAGTGTCTCCCATGATGGACCCTGGGAGCCAGGCCCCGGTCTCCCAGACATTCACTTCCTTGTTAGACGTGTTCAGGTTCACGGCCTACCGGTCCTCTCTGCACCAATGGCTGTACAGCAGGCTCTGCCCCCAGCCCCAGGCAGCGAAGGACGCTGGCTCCTGCACACGACCCGACCCCTGAGCGGTCCTGGCGCCGAACTGGGGGTGACGGGGAGTGCCGGTACTGGAGGCAAGTCATAGTGTCCAGGGATGTGGCTGTTTTGGCTGTTCTTCGGGGAGTCGTAGTGGCCAGGGGACAGGCCCGGTGGCAGTGGGGGCTGGGAGGCCACAGAATCTCCATCATAGATCAGAGGGCTGGGCTGTTCATAGGTGCCGCTATCTCTCTGCGGCTGGGGGTGTCACCACCTCTGGCTGTCCCGGAGCGGAGGGGGCTGCCTGGTGGGGGGACCCTGAGGGAGGGTCTTTCATCTCCACATAGTTCCTGGGTTCGAGCCCCACGTCAGGCTCTGTGCTGACAGCTCGGAGCCTGGAGCCTGCTTCAGATTCTGTGTCTCCCTTTCTCTCTCTCTACCCCTCCCCCACTCACACTCTTTCTCTCAAAAATAAATATTAAAAAAAAATTTTAAGGTAGAAGGTTGAAAAATAAGTCAAGGGTTTGTTAGATTTCTAAGCTAGAAAGCAACTAAGAATCTCACACTGAGAAAGGGGAAAGGAGGAAGATACCAGTTAAAATAAATATAGAATTTTAAGAAAAATTCCACATTTATAAATGGGATTCTACTGACTGCAATTGAGGAAACACATTACTATTGCATAATCTAATAAATCCTAACATTTTCTTATAACTCTATCATTGAGACCAATTCTCTTCTGGAAAGAAAAGTGAGCATAGTGGCCTTTNTTTCTTTTTATAAAAAAAAAAAAAAAAAAAAAAAAAAAAAAAAAAAAAAGGTTGGGGGAGGAATCCCAAGACACCTAGCTGACTCAAGTCAGTTAGGCATCCAATTCTTGGTTTCAGCTCAGGTCATGATTTCATGATACCTGAGTATGAGCCACTCATCTGGCTCCACACTTATGGCGCGGGGCCTGCTTGGGATTGTGTCTCTCTCCCCCTCCCCTGCTCGTCCTCTCTCTCAAAATAATAAATAAACTTAGAGAAAAAAACTTTTTAATTAAAAAATGGATAAATTCCATTCATTTTGTTTGAAGGGGGAAAAATGTTTATGTGCCACCTTTCCTCCGAAATTTTCGAAATTTATCTGCAGTATCTATGTTGCACAGTTCCAGAAGTTGTACTATCCAGTGACCCTTAAAGTGCTTCATTAAATGAACTGCAAACAGAGCAAATCTGAATCAATTATTCTGAGAAGAAAAAAAAGACCTAGAAAATTAAAATAGGTAAAACCAATTTAAGTACGTAAAAAAGCAAAACCTCAGAAATATTCATCTACAATATTTCAGTAGCCCTGGTACTTCCTTAAAAGCCTGATGCCTCTTTGGGTATATTGAGAACTCACCTTCCAGACCTTCCAACCACCATTTAACTTAGGTTGTACTATATGAAATGATCATTTTTATAGGTCAAAAATGATTGAAATTGAGGTGCAAACTTCCAGGTATAAAATAATAAATAGGCCACTGGGCACCTGTGACACTCAGTTGAGCATCCAACTCTTGATTTCTGCTCAGGTCATGAGCTCAGGGTCATGAGATCAAGCCCAGCATCAGGCTTACCTGTGCAAATGAGCATGCTCACTCGCTCTCAAAAAAAAAACAAAAAACAAAACACTATAAGATAAGTAAGTCATAATACTATAAAGTACATATAGCATAGAAAATATCGTCAATAATATAACTTGGTATGGTGACAAACTACACTTACTGTGGTGAGTGTACATATACTGCATGAAGTATAGAATTATTGAAATCTCACACACACGTGCACACATGTGCACGCAATTTATAAAATTGAGTCACAATGTTATACACCCAAAACTAATATCGTATGTTCACTATACTTCAGCTAATAAAAATGACTGAAATTGACAATTTCACATAGTTCAACCTCGTAATTCATTCAACACAAGTAGAAATATAAATGCAAATTTGTCCTCTCTGGGCTCGGACCTACTTTGCAGTGACATGGCTAAATGCACCAAGAAAAGTCTGAATTGTTGGTAAATACCAGACCTGTTATGGTACCTCCCTCAGGAAAACGAGCCAGCACATGGGGCACCTGGGTGGCTCAGGTGGTTGGGCGTCCAACTTTGGCTTGGATCATAAATTCCTGTTTGTGGGTTCAAGCCCCACATCAGGCTCTGTGCGGACAGCCTGAAGCCTGCTTTGGATTTTCTCCCTCTCTCTCTCTCTCTCTGTCCCTCCCATACTCACACTCTGTCTCTCTCTCTCAAAAAGTAAAAAACTGTTAAAAAAAAATTTGGGGGAGTTGCCTGGTTCAGTCGGTTGAGCGACAACTTTGGCTCAGGTCATCATCTCATGGTTCTTGAGTTCGAGCCCCAGGTCAGGCTCTGTGCTGACAGCTCAGAGCCTAGAAACTGTCTCTCTCTCTCTCTCTACTCCTCCCCCACTTGCACTCTCTCAAAAATAAAATTAAAAAATTTTTTTTAAGAAATACGGAGCGCCTGGGTGGCATAGTCGGTTAAACATCCGACTTCGGCTCAGGTCATGATTTCCCGGTTCATGGGTTCAAGCCCCGCGTCGGGCTCTGTGCTGACAGCTAGCTCAGAGCCTGCAGCTTGTTTTGGATTCTGTGTTTCCCTCTCTCTCTCTCTGACCCTCCTGTATTCACGAGGGAGGGAGGGAGGGAAGGAGGAAGGAAGGAAGGAGTACACTTACTCCTTATGTGGCAAAACCAAGACGAAAAGATGAGCTGTAGGAATCTGGCATTGTGGTTCCTGCAGGAACACCATAGCAGGTGGTGCCTAGACCTACACCACCACTTCTGCTGTCACAGAAGACTGAAGAAGTTAAAGACCAATAGAAGCTCCACCATTTGAAACATTGCTAGCCTCTAATAAATGGGTTAATTTATGTAACAAAATTTAAATAAATAAAAAATTTATTCAACAAATGTAAACTTGGAGAAGGGAAGATTTCTATTCAATGAACCAGTAACTAAGTTGGCTGGAGCAAAAAAACTGAAGTTGTAGATGTAATCCAGACCTGATTCATGTCCAACCTCTCCATTCACTGGTCACAGGGCAAATATTTAAAAAGTTGCAGCCTGAGGGGCACTGGCTGAACTTCTGACTTCTCAGGTCATGAGTTCGAGCCCCGTCACTGAGCTCCGCCATCGTCGTCTCTGTTGTCAGCGTGGAGCCTGCCTCAGATTCTCTGTTCGCCTCTCTGCTCCTCCCCTTACACTCTCTCTCTCAAAAAGAAACATTTTAAATATATAGAAGACAATAAATAAATAGTTTAAGCATGCAAATTCATAAAATAACTTTCAGAAAAGAAATATCTCCAGGCGCCTGGTGGCTCAGTTGGTTGAGCGTCACACTCTTGATTCTGGCTCGGGTCATGATCCCAGGATGTGGGATCGAGCCCTGAGTCAGACTCCACACTGAGTGTGGAACCTGCTTAAGATTCTCTCTTGAGGTACCTGGGTGGCTCAGTTGGTTAGCATCCAACTTTTGATTTCGGTTCATTACAGGATCCCCTGGTTTGTGAGATGGCCCCTCGCTGGGCTCTGTGCTGACAGCAGGAGGCCGGCTTGGAATTCTCTCTGCCTCCCCCCCAACACACACACACACACTCACTCACTCTCTCCCTCAAAATAATAAACTTTTTAAAAAGTAAAAAAAAAAAAAGAATTCTCTCCCCACTAGCTCGCACACTTTCTCTCTCATAAAATAAATATTAAAAAAAAAAAAAAAAGAAAGAAATCTCTCCTTATACAGATGACAAAAACATGCCTTGAAGGTAACCATGTCTAGGGGCGCCTGGGTGGCTCAGTTGGTTAAGCGTCCGACTTCGGCTCAGGTCATAATCTCACAGTTCATGGGTTCAAGCCCCACTTCGGGCTCTGTGCTGACAGCTAGCTCAGAGCCTGAGGCCTCCTTCGGATTCTGTGTCTCCCTCTCTCTGATCCACCCCTGCTCACGCTGTCTCTCTCACTCTCTCAGAAATAAATAAAACATTAAAAAAAAAGTTTTAAATAAAAAAAAGTAACCATGTCTAAAGGGAGAATACTGCAGATAAAGTCTGAACATGACAGACCTCTCCCTAAATTTAATGACTCTTCTCCAGTGCTTGTTCTACTATCTCCTGTTGCCTCTCCACTGGAAAATATACTCAATCTACATACCCATCTCCATATGAAAGAAAATGCTAGAGGCACCCGGGTGGCTCAGAAAAATAAGTGTCCGCCTCTTGGTTTCTGCTCTGGTCCTGATCTCACAACTAGTGGGTTTGCCCCACCATCAGGTTCTGCATCAGGTTCTATGATGGCAGCTAGGGGCCTGCCCTCTCTCTCTGCCCCTCCCCAAATCATGAGTGTACACTCTCTCAAAAGTAAACAAACTTTTTTTAAATTTTTTAAAAAGGGACACCTGGGTGGCTCAGTCATTTGGATGTCCAACTCTTGATCTCACCTCAAGTCATGATTTCAAGGTTAGTGGGTTTGAACCTCCTGCTTCAGGCTCTGAGCTGATGGTGCAGAGCCTGCTTGGGATTCTCTCTATCTTTCTCTGCCCCTACCGCACTCTCCCTCTCGAAAGAAAAAGTTAAACAGAGAGAAATTAAGTCAAAAGACTCTTCGAAGCAACTTTTAAGTTACAAAATTAAAATCTATGGAAAAAATAAATACATAAATAAATAAATAAAATCTATGGAACAGAGGGGTGCTTGAATCAGTTAAGCATCTGACTTCAGCTCAGGTCATGATCTCAGGGTTCTTGAGTTCGAGCTCCACATCAGGCGTTGTGCTGACAGCTCAGAACCTGGAGCCTGTTTCAGATTCTCTGTCTCCTCTCTCTGTCCCTCCCTCGCTCATGCTCTGTGTCTGTCTCTCTCACTCAAAAATAAACATTAAAAAATAAACAAATAAATAAATCCATGGAACAGAAATAAGAGCTTCAAGGAGTCTGGACTAATGTTTACATAGAAGCACAGAAGTTAATCAGCCTGGGAGGATAACATCCATCCCACTGATGTTACCTATTTTCTGTTACCTATGTTTCTGTCAACATTTCCTAAAGTTCTTAATCCTTACCTGTAAAATGAGTGGTATATCTATTTGCAGGGAGTTTTCTGAGGATTGAGAGAAATAAGGAACTGGCATAGTTAATAGATGTTATTATAGTATTTTATTATCACAGATTCAGTGAAAACCTTTTAAAGATTTTCAGTTTGTTAGCACCACTTGACAACAGCAGTCAATAAAGTACATTTGTAGTTTTCCAGTCCTTGATACAGGACAGAGACTAGCATCAGGTATAGTGCATTATATTAAACATCATTGTTGTTATTAATTCAAATTAACTCAGTTACACATACTAACAGAAGAACAATTCTAAAAACATTTATACATTCACTACAACATAAACTCCTTGAAGACACTCTTTGTTTAACGATGAATCCCAAGTGTCTAGAACAGTGCCTGGTACATAGTTGGATCTCATTATGTATTTGTCAAATGCCTTTGGAATTTACTTTTTAATACTCTGAATACTAAGGCTTTCAAGACACAATAATCTTGACATTCAAGCACATACAATTTTTTCTTCTTGTACCAGCCTCAACAGAAGCACCTCTCACTCTAACATTAACTCATATCTTCCCTGGAAACAGGCAAAAAAATCTTATCTAAGCCTTCTGAAGAAATTTAAAATCTTCCCAACTAGCTTCTGCTAGGCAGAAACAGGACAACTTTGGGGTGCCTGGGTGACGCAGTCTGTTAAGCGTCAGACTCTTGGTCTCGGCTCAGATCATGATCTCACTGAGCCTGACATGTTGAATTTTTAAGTTTTATTTAAGTGGATTAAAGCCCTAACGTCTATTTCCCTACTCTGATAACCACTGTGTGTACTTGATGGAGGAAGTCCACAAGCTAAGCGGGACGTGGCTCTCCCATTCTCTGCTCAAACCTTCAAGCCGTGTAGTCGACCCCCGTCCACACACAAGTCAGCTTCCCTCTGGTGAGGCCACAGGCTGGCCTGTAAGGGGGCCTCTGCTGGGGGCAGATGTCCCCACCTGCAGACCTGAGAAGGGGACCAGGAAGAGGACCGCAAACACTTGGGGTGCGGCAAGAACACCTCCCAGAAAAGTTGAGCAAGCGATGTTACAAACCAGAGAAAATCCAACCTTCCACTGCCTTTGCTCCCAACAGCTACTCATAAGAGTCAAGGTCAACACTGTTAAATTCATTTACTGCATAAAAAGGTGGGGCAATTTACTTTGCTTGTAATTTTGAAAGATATAGGTAATATTCGCATAATTAAAATTTTTAATTTATACCACTTTAAAAAAAAAAAAAGGCTGCTGGCACAAAACCTGCTTGGGATTCTGTCTCTCCTCTCTGCCCCTTCCCCACTTGTGCATTCTCTCTCTCCCTCTCCAAATAAGCTTTAAAAAAAAAAAAAGGCTGCTGGCACAAAACCTGCTTGGGATTCTGTCTCTCCTCTCTGCCCCTTCCCCACTTGTGCATTCTCTCTCTCCCTCTCCAAATAAGCTTTAAAAAAAAAAAAAATTTTTTTTAAGCAGGGCAACCTTCTACCCAGATTCTACAATTTTCACTGCAAAAAAGTACCATCTCATCAGTCTCAATATTGGGGGAAGTGGGGAATTTCCTTACTCCATCAAAACAGGAGCTTTCTTAAGAGTTTAAGAGAATATCCCCCCAGGCAGCCAAAAATGTTAAGCCTTGACAGAATCAAAAAAGATGATGTGCAAAGAAAACAGAGATAGAAAATAAGAGATTTAAAAAGAAAAGAAAAGAGACTGGCAAGTTAAGTGACCTAAGACACTGAGGTTAAAGTCTAAATCTCTTCTCATATTTCTGCAGAATTAGAAGACACCAACAAGAAGTCTTGTTTTGGAATACATCAAGAAAAAAAAGTCATCAAAAATAACCCTTGTACTGACACAGTTTAAAAGAAAGGTGATACTATTCAAATTTATTACTAATTTCACTTATTTTCCTAAGTCTCTTAGCCAAGAAACCCTCGCCAAATTTTCAAGTTTTAAGTTGTGAAAGAGTAATCTATTTTGCACAGAAAAAAAATTTCTATTAATGAATTCGTTTTGGAAAATCTAAGAATAAAATCATAATGGGGGCGCCTGGGTGGCTCAGTCATTTAAGCGTCCAACTCTTGATTTTGGTTCAGGTCACAATCTCAGGGTTCATGGGTTGGAGTCCTCTGTGCTGACAGCCTGAAGCCTGCTTGGGTTTCTCTCTCCGCCCCTCCCCCACTCACACAGGCATGAGCTCTCTTCTAGAACATTAAAAAATAAAATCACAACTGTCAGTGATATTTACTAGTCAAAGAGCACACAATATTTTGAAATTTTCATGATAGTCTTCTTATAAAGTTTTACTACTTAAGACAACACATACAATCAAGAAAATCAATCACACAAGTTTTTTTAATGTTTTATTTATTTTTGATAGATAGAGACAGCATGAGCAGGGGAGGGTCAGAGAGAGAGGGAGACACAGAATCCAAAGACAGGCTCCAGGCTCTGAGGTGTCAGCACAGAGCCCGACAAAGGGCTAAAACCCACGAACCGTGACAGCATGACCTGAGCCGAAGTCGGACGCTTAACCGACTGAGGCACCCAGGCACCCCAAATCACAAAAATTCTTAAGTAGGAGACATTTCTCCAACACAAAGGTGTTCACAATAACCATTCCAAGGTCCTACCTACAAAGACCTCAAATGACTAACCACCAAGGTATAAGTAGTGTTAATTGGTAGCATTTTATTAATCAGAACCCTTTCACTGCCCAAGAACTTTAGAAACCACAGTTCACAAAACTGGTTATAAATTTTATCAATATGTTTCTAGCCAGTAATCTTCAGACTGCTAACAAAAATATTTTAATCCTAAATTATATTTTTATTCTATGGAATCTTTCATTCCAGGTCCACACACAACAGGTGGTCTATTTGTCAGAGAGACATGAACATTCTCCTGAATATTAACCTGGAATTAATATCAAAAGAACTACATACTAGCTCAACACGGCCAAATTATAGATTATATTCCTTTGGAATAATTTGAACAACCTTCACTTTCGGGATATGGAAATATTCAGATTTGAGTTACAATTAAAGATTTTCAGAACTAATTTTTCTTTATACAAATGTAACTCAGACTAACACAAGAGTACACTTACTAGGAATAACTCAAAAGAGATAGGTCACCTTATAATCTGGCCATAGTATATCCACAGCAAAAATTTACTTCATCTTTCACACCAGAAGACAGGAATACTCTGCCCTTTACTGAACCGTATAATTTCATAACCCTGTAAATTAGCAGGCAAGACAAGTAATCATTAATCGTCCTTCTACAGACAAGGAATACAAGGGTTCCAAGGCCTCTGCACTATACCACATCCCCCAAAATATGAAAAATCATAAATTTTAATGCAACGTGTCTCCTTCAAATTTCATAAGTGAAAGTTAAACGTATTTCATATTGCTTTAGCTAGATAAAATCCTCATCTGATCACAAATCAAGCTTACCAATGACATCTGCCCAGCTATTATGCTAGATCACTGGAAGAAGGGCTACAGATACAAGATTAAACTTCAGACAAGATAAACCAGGATCATGGTCATGTTTTCTAAACTAAACAATTCAGTGTTCTACAGAATTGTCATAACAAGGTATGGGTGAAACTATAAAAACGTACATGGGGAAAAAGTTACAAGCTTGGGACAGACACTGGGTACTAACACCTAACTATTCTTAAAGATCTTTTTTACACTTATTTTTGAGATGGGGGTGGGGGGAGAGACAGAGGAGGAGAGAGAACAAGCAGAGGAGGTGCAGAGAGGGAGACAGAGGATCCCATGCAGGCTCTGAGCTGACACAAACTGTGAGATCATGACCTGAGCTTCTCTAAGTCAAATCCACTGCATGCATCAAAATCACAGATCTAGCTCAAGGCAGACATAAAACTAACATACTTGGCTTTGACACTATCAGTCAGGTCCACCAGTTGGTATGGCAGCAAACTCTACTTTCAGCAACTACCATGTCCCTGACTTTTCTATTCCCCAAGAGAGGAGGAGGAAATCTTTCTCTTTCCTTTTGAATACACTTAGGTTCCAGAGTCAAACATTAACTTCATTTCAGAAAGAAGTGGACTTAGATCTGTGACAGAGACAGACAACTTAGGAACTTTTGTATGAATCTAAATGAAATGAGTAAGAACAAATGGTCTTAAGTACAATAACCATAAGGCAAGTTTGCATCTCCAAACAATCCTAGTTTATGCTTCTCCTGGTACTATTATGAATCGGTACCCCTTCATTAATGTATCCTGATCTGAATGATAAATTACAATGACCCTTTCATTATTATGGCAGTTATTATGACCCAGTTATCATGCCTTACATGAATATTTAATGGGCTCAAACCATAGAATTATGCTGGCAAACCAATTTGCTGTTAACTGATCATTTAAGAAACAGTATAGGTAACTTCTTGCTACTGTTCCTCACTACCCCTTAATGGATTCTGTCGGACAGTTCTCTAGGCTAATATTTGGAACATTTGCAAATCATTTGCCAACCTTGCCACGTCCTAAAAGTGTTACAACTACATCATTCATTTATAGGTAGCATTCATCAAGACAAGGGGGAGGGTGTGGACGGAGAGATGTTTGTAAAAAGCAATTTTTGCAGAAATGCCTGGCAATAACCATACCCTAGCATAGACATGACAAAGCAAGGAAACCGTATGCAAGCACACATTTTGAGATTACCTAAAAGCCCTCATTCTAACTTCATTCACTGTGCCTTAACAGGAGTTTTTTTAAGTTTATTATTTTTTTACAAATAATCTCTCCACCCAACATGGGGCTGGGCTCATAACCCCAAGATTAAGAATCGCACACTATGGGACACTAGGGTGGCTCACTTGGTTAAGCGTTTAAGTACCCAACTTCGGCTCAGGTCAAGGTTCCTGGGTTTGAGCCCCACCTCGGGCTCAGTGCCAACAGCTCAGAGCCAGGAGCCTGCTTGGGATTCTGTGTCTCCCTCCCTCTGCCCTTCCCCCACTCATACTCTTTCTTGAAAATATTTTAAAAATTTTAATAAATGTTAAAAAAAAAAAAATTAAAGAATCCACACTCTTCCAACTGAGCCAGCCAGGTGTCCTAAGTTGGGATTGTTTTGAAAACACGAGGTTTCTTTAGAAAAGCATGAAGATGCCTTGTCTACTATTTATGATAGACACAAGTCTTAAATACCAGGACACATTATTATTTGAACCACTAAAAAAATAAGTACACACAAATTCCTCAGCGTACTACCTTACTTAGTTACACATAAGTCTCTTTTGTGGCTTAGGAGAAATAAGAGTACTGGTCTAAAGGTCAGCAGACAAGTTCTGGCTTTGCCATTTACTAGCCAACCCATGTGGTAGAGGAAAAAAAAAACATTTAATCTCAAATTCACTTTCCTGAACCATAAAATAGATGTAACATTACCTAGTTCATTGATATATGAAATAAGTAAAAATGTTTGTGAATTGTGAAGTTCTATATAAATGTGGTGTTCTATAAAGTCTAAATATGTAACCTTTATCTTACTTCTGTCATTGCTGTTTAAATATACACTTGTCTTAAATATGAAGTAAAAAAAAATGCTGTAAAATCAGCCTACAGCCTTCTTTTTAAAAATTATGCTTTTGGGGGCAGCTCAGTGGCTCAGTCAGTTAAAGCGTCCGACTCTGACTCAGGTCATGATCTCTCACTTTGTGAATTCGAGCCCCACACTGGGCTCTGCTCGCTCATGAGTTCCAGCACCAAGTCAGGCTCTAAGCTGACAGAGCAGAGCCTGTGTCTCCCTCTCTGCCCCTCCCTGCTCACACTCTTGTCTCTCCCAAAAGTAAATAAACATTTAAAAATTAAAATAAATGAAACACCAAAACTTTTCTTAAAACATTATGCTTTTGGGGTGCCTGGGTGGCTCAGTGGGTTAAGCATCTGACTTCAACTCAGGTCATGATCTCACACTTCATGAATTCAAGCCCCATACTGGGTGGGCTCTCTGTCAGCACAGAGCCTGCTTCAGAACAGAACCTCTGTAGCCTTCTCTCTCTCTGGTCCTCCCCCACTCATTCTCTCTCTGTATATCAAAAAAATAAACTTTAAAAACTAGAAAAAAAATTTTTTTTTTAAATTATGCTTTCAGGGGCACCTGGGTGGCTCAGTCAGGTTAAGTGTCTGACTCTTGATAACAGTGCTGTCAGCAGAGAGCCTGCTTAGGATTCTCTCTCTCTCTTTTTCTGCACGCGTGCTCTCTCAAAATAAATCTTTCTCTACACTCATGCTCTCTCTCAAAATAAATAAACCTTAAAAAAAATGTTCTCAGATCAACTTCTCAAAGTATTGGTAACTCATTTGTAAAACTGATATTAAGTTACAAACTTAACATTAAGTTACCAGACTAAAATTTCATTGGCTATATTTCATTTGTTGTACTTTTACTTTACTTTCTATACCAGGTGAAAATCCAGAAATGTCTTAAATATTTCATATTCCTTTGACCAAGCTTATGAGACAATTATGAAAACTCTTCTTGTTGGTACAAACTTACAACGTGTTTGTACTTAATGAACCCAAATTTTGCTCAGATTATGTGTTCTAGCCCATACTAGAATTCAAATTGAGACCTTTTCAAATAAAGGTGAAAAGAAAAGGATGCCTAGGAATGTCCACAATAGTAAGAATTTACTCCCATCATCTCAAATTACAATGATTTCATTATATTCCATAGTTTGGGAAACCAACAAAATAAACTGAAATTTGCCCCCTGTGCACAATACTGATATATATAAAGTCTAAAGCAGGGGTGCCTAGCTGGCTCAATTGGTGGAGCATGCAACTCTTGATCTTGGCATCGTGAGTTCCTGCCCCACGTGGGAAAAGATGTTTTAAGTGTTTAAAAAAAAAAAGGTCTAAACACTAAAGAGCATCCGCTTTAATTAAATATGAATGCTAGGGCACCTGGGTGGCTCAGTGGGTTAAGCATTTGACTTCAGCTCAGGTCATGATCTCACAGTCCAGGAGTTCAAGCCCCAAGTCGGACTCTGTGCTGACAAGCTGCCTGGAGCCTACTTCAGAGTCTGTTTCTCTCTCTCTCTCTCTCTCTCCCTCTCCCTCTCCCTGCCCCTCCCCTGCCTGGAGCCTGCTTCAGAGTCTGTCTATCCCTCTCTCTGCCCCTCCCCTGCTTACACTCTGTCTCAGTCTTTCAAAAATAAATACATGTTCAAAAAAAATTTTTTTTAATATTAAGGCTAGGGTCACCCTGGTGGCTCAGTCAGTTAAGCGTCCGACTTCGGCTCAGGTCATGATCTTATGGTCTGTGGGTCCAAGCCTCACATGGGGCTCTGTGCTGACAGCTCAGAACCTGCAGCCTGCTTTGGATTCTGTGTCTCCCTCTCTCTCTGCCCCTCCCCATTTATGCTGTCTCTCTCAAAAAAATAAAAAGAAAACTTAAAAAAAAATTAACTATGAAGGCTAAAGGCTACCTGTAAAAGGGATATTTTTTAATTGCATTATCCAATTCTGCTTATGTTTAAGCAGGAAAAAAAAATTATATTCAATAAAGTTAACTCCCATGAGCTAAAATAGCAATTTCAGCATTAGCTGAAATAGCAATAATAAAAATTATTACTGTCCTACATTCAAAGAATTGATAGTAACCTGTTTGAAACTTGTTACTAAAGTTAATTTACGATTTATCCTTTTTTCCCCCCTAACGTCTATTAAGGAATTTATTCACAACATGTTCCCACCCTTCACTGGCTACAGAGTAAGCTAGAGATGAGGCTCTGGTGTTTCAAAAGGACAGCTCTCAAATAAGTAACTTAGAATAAATGCATTCATTCATAGAGTGAATCAAAAGTGACCATCAAAACTTTACCCCTACCCCACAAGGAGCCAATCATCACAGGGAAAAGGTAAGAAAGGAGAAAACCAGCAACTACCCCACGAACCCAAATGTACTTTATGCTGACCCCTCTACTCTGAAAAATGTGAAAATCACGATTCCCCTTTTATCTTTCCTTTTCTATACTAGTGTGGTTCATGTATACGGGAATGTTAAGACTTAGTTCAGGAATGCTTAATACTACCAATGTCAGAAAAACTATTTCTTACACTCTGAAGGGTAAGAGTGAGGGGAGGCTAAATTTAATCTCCAAGGTGAACACCCCCAGCCCCAAACTTCAGTATTTCCTATCTGCAACCCCAAAGTGTCCTTTTCCTGAACACAGCTTAGCTCTTCCTCCAGTACCATTAAATAACCCATATAAGTTGATTCCAATTCCCCAGAATATAATTTATTGATGATACAAAGAAGTATTAGGTTCAACAGAGTATGCAAAATAAAAGACGCCGCAGGAACCAGAAAAGCCAGTTATTTACTCCAACCCAAAACCAAATCATTCAAATGCACTCTTCTTTTCTTCCATTCCCCACACCACATATTGTTCAGTGACTAAAACTATGAGGAATTTTTGTCACCACAAATAAAACTGAATTATTGCACGCAATAAAGCCGCGAGCACAGGTAGAGGCTGCTTCCTGATGACTGCTTTCCTCTTCTTCCTCCCCAATGAATTCCTCCCTATGTTGTGCCCCGACAGTCACAGTTCCTTCCTTCCCACCTGGTAGATCCTATTTCCTTCCCCTCTTTACATCCTGAAGGAGACACTTAACATTTAAATAACTTAATGAGGTGGCTCTCTAGGTAACACTACGTTGAATAACCAAGAAGGGCTTTGCTTAAAATTCCTCAGCACCAAGCTCCAATATTATCAGTAACCATGACTTATTTGGAAGCTACAATTATGAGCTTCCAAAATCAGTTTTAAAATCCTAATTTGAGGATCTGAGCCTAAATCCTTACAGACCAGAAAGCATTCAAATATAATTTCAACCCCCCCCCCCCCCACAAAAGGACAATAATAAGATTAAGAGAGGAACCTATCTGGTGCATAAGGGTAAAGAAGAAAAACTTCCACAAGAAGCACACCTACATTGTTTCACTTTTAAACACGGAAATAAAGACAAATCTGACCTTGAGCTGTACTTCCCCATCTTATTTCCCTCCCCCTCCCAACAAGAACCTTGTTCAATACAAATAGACATTTAAGGATTTACAAAATGCAACTGGAGTTCCTGGCCTTTTCTAATTTTCAAATTCTTGAATTCTCATGCATGATGATATACTGGGACTACCCCTTAGGTTATTCACATGACCAACCTGGCATTCAAGGAAAGCATGGGCCCTACATAACATTTTGAAAATTAAATGGCTTCAGTAATTATGAAAAAAATCTGAAGATCACTGGCACTTGATTCCAACCTTGTCTCACCCCTGAACAGCATGAAAACCACAGAAACCACATATAAGGTTTTTTTTGTTTTTATAATACTACAGTTTAACGGATGTGGGGCAATTCAAGTACCTACTAGGTCCAAAATGGAGGGAGTGAGGGCAATTTTAAAAAGCAGCAACCTGAAAGATGACTAAACACACAATGGACATTTCGATCAAGTTCTGAAAAAAATGACTCAAGAACCTTTAAGGGGCAAAGGCGCAATGAACAAAGAACTGTTCAAATCTGTACACAAAGACATTTCTTTAAAATAGAAAAAAGAAAATACGATCTCCTGGGATGCCCTGTGTTCAAAATTCAATAACCCAACCCTCAGCTGAGTCCTTCAGATAGATTAAGATCCCCCCATCAAGTACAAACACGCATTCCAAGACGGGGGAGTCAACCAAAATACAGTTGCTAAACGTTATTTGAAAGAACTTTATTTTCCAACAGGTCTTTTCATTGGTCATAACGGTGCCTGCAAACAGGAAAGTCATCATTTTTACAAACTGGTAAACTGAGGCACGGGCATGTAAAGGACTAAGAATCATGGTCTCCTTGTTTCCTGTTCAACGCTTTATCCACCAGAACCCCCAGCTAAGAATGCCAGAAAATGATTACAGGAACTTCCGAGCTCTCCAGGGTAAGTCCGACGAAAGGCACCGTGAGCGAGGTTCTTTCTAGATCTCCCCAGAAGAAAGCAAGGTTGATTGAACGTAAAGCCTAAAAATCACTCAATACAAGGTGTGCCGGCCTACGGAAAGGAAATCCGATCGCAGCACCTCAGCTGGCCTTCGCTCAAGGATGAACTGCAGTGATTCCCACTCTGTCCTTCCTCACCCCTCANCCAAAGCCTCCCCCCCGCCACAAACCCAAAGAAGCCCTCCGCTCGCAAGGATTCTCCTTTGTGAGACTCCACAGCCGCCGCCCCACATTGGGCCTCCGGGGAAAAGCCACCGCCCCCACCCGCCATATTTCCCTGAAAGGCGCCCGCGCTGCAGCTCCTGGTGCCACTCTCCCCCATGTGACGGGTGTTTCTTCCCCCCATCACCCCACCCAATTGTTCTCCACATCCCAAGATGGCCCAGAGGTTNCCGCCATTTTACAACCAACTCCTCCACCCTCTCGCCTCGGCCTCCAGGCCCGCGAGTGTCTGCAGCTGAGAACGCTAAAGGGGTCAAATTCCTGGGCCTCGGGCCTCCCACTGCTCCGGGAGCCCACAGGCCATTTCCTACTTCCCGAATCCACGTCCCCGGCCAGCCTCGGAGGCGATGCCGCCATTTTGTCTCCGGCTCCCGGCCTCTGTGGGCGGCGGCAGAGGGTCCGAGAATTCCAGCCCCCCGTTACCCCTCCAACTCACCGTCGTATCGCTCAGCCTGCTCGGCCAGCTTCGCCTGGTACACCAGATCCTCCCGATCATCCATAGCGGCAGCGGCTCCGGCAGGGTCTGCGCGACGGATGGAAGCGGATAGTGTCTCCGACTCTCTCTGCCTCTCGCTCCGTGTCTGGGCAGCAAAAATGGCGGCGCCTCAATCCGGGACTTCCGCCTGCGCACGCGGACAACTGCTCAGCTCTATGGCAACCGCTCCCTGGCAACTGGCGCGGGGGGCGGGTCCAGGAGCTCAAAGCCCGAAGAGGCTGGAACCAGCCAGAAGCCCCTCCTCCGTGGTCTCCGCCGGCTTTGGAGCTCTGAGGCGGGAACTGAGACGGTGGGAGGGAGAGAGCAATCCTGAGAGAGGGAGGGAAGAGAGACGTGGGGGGCGCGCGCGGAGGCCGCCAGGATGGCCCCTGAAGAGAGTGAGCGAGGGAGCCTGGGCTGTGACCGAAGGCCAACGCCTGGACTTGCAGGCAGAGAAAGCCTGAGGCTGTAACGGTTTTTATAATGACAGGCCTTCCTCACTGAAACCAACTTCTGCCCTACCTTGCTCCTGTTTTGTTTTTTTTTTTCAGCCAAGCCCAGTCCTGGGCCTTTTTCACACTCTTTTGACACCAGGGTAAAGAGTGGGGCTCTGCTTTAATTGGCAGGGAAAGGGGGCCTGCAGTTTTCACACCTCAATTTCACCCTTGCCTTTTGCAATCTTCTTCCATTTTAGCCTTCTTTTTCTCCTTAGGCCCACCATTGGTAGGAACAGGAAAGTTGTTAAAAGAAATTTGGTCTTGGGGCGCCTGGGTGGCTCAGGCGGTTAAGCATCTGACTTCAGTTCAAGTCATGATCTCACAGTTTGTGGGTTCAAGCCCTGCGTCGGGCTCTTTGTTCACAGTTCAGAGCCTGGAGCCTGCTTCGGATTCCGTGTCTCCCTCCCTTTCTCTGCCCCTCACCTGCACAAAAAAGATTGCACAACTGTGATTAAAGAAAAGGCTACAATAATACAGGTAAAAATAATAGATGGTTGCAGTGAAAATAGGAAGGAAAGGACCCTGCAGAGAAAAGCCAAAAGAGTTAATAGCTGGGGCACCTGTCTGGTTCAGTTGGTAGAGCATGCAACTCTTGACCTCAGGGTTGTGAGTTTGAGNAAATTTAAATTGACCCTCCATGTTCCCACCCTGAGTCACTGGGATAATGGGTAGTAGTACCGTTAGCAAAAACCGGATGGGTAGGGAAAGCTGCTGATGAAATGAACAGAGACATGAATTCCTTTCTGTGCATGTTCTAAGGTTCTCACAGATCACCCATGTAAAAATTACCAGCATGGAATTGGAACAAGGGACTGGCATTCCAATCTGAAGAGAAGCTGCCATCCATGGAAGCAACTAGAGAATGTGTGCAGGTAGAAGACAAAAGAAACCTTAAGAACATCTGCTTTTGAGAGATATGTGAAAGCAGGAGAGCCAGCAAGGAAACCGGGTGGTTCCTTATTGCATTCTAAACGAAGCCTCTTAACACTTTAAACATACTTATCAGGGGTGCGCCTGAGTGACTCAGTTAAGTGTCTGACTATTGATTTCCGCTCAGGTCATGATCCAAAGGTCGTGAAATCGAGCCCTAAGTTGAGCTACACACTGAGCTTGGAGCCTGCTTAAGATTCCCCCCACCCCGCCCCTCCCTCCCTCTCTTTCTCCTAAAAAAAAAAAAAAAAAAAATTATCAAGTATTAATGATAAACATGAAAATCAAAAGACCTGGGTTCCAGTCCTAATTCTGTAACTAAATAAATATGTGACCTTCAGCAAACATCACGTTCTTCTATAAATTAAGGAACTGGAGACCATATGATAGGCCACAAAATGAGTCTTTTTTTTTTTTAACATTTATTTGTTTTTGAGAGACAGAGCACAAGCAGGGGAGTGGCAAAGAGAGGAGACACAGAATCCCAAGCAGGCTCAAGGCTCTGAGCAAGCTGTCAGCCAGAGCCCAATGTAGAGCTTGAACCCACGAACTGTGAAATCATGACTTGAGCCGAAGTTGGATGCCCAAATGATTGAACCACCCAGGCACCCCACAAAATGAGTCTTAATAAATGCTAAAAGATTGAGGGGTGCCTAGGTGGTGTAGTCAGTTAAGCGTCTGACTCTTGATCTCAGCTTAGGTCATGATCTCATCATTTGTGAATTCGAGCCCCACATCAGGCTCTCCGCTGATGGTGCAGAGCCTGCTTGGGATTCTATTTCTCCTTCTCTCTGCTCCTCCCCTATGTGTGCTCTCTTTCTCTGCAAAAGAAATAAACTTTTTTAAAAACGTTAAAAGAGGGGCACCTGGGTGGCTCAGTCGGTTGAGCATCCGACTTCAGCTCAGGTCATGATCTCATGGTTCGTGGGTTCGAGCCCCGTGTTGGGCTCTGTGCTGACAGCCAGCTCAGAGCCTGGAGCCTGCTTCAGATTCTGTGTGTCCCTCTCTCTCTGACCCTCCCATGCTCACGCTGACTCTCTATCTCTCTCTCTCAGAAATAAATATTTTTTTTTAAATGTTAAAAGAATGGAATCATACAAAATATCTTTTCCTACCACAATGGAATGAAACTAAAAATCAATTATAAAAAAAAAACTGGAAAATTAACATATGTGGAAATGTTAATGAGAGACAGAGAGAGAGAGAAGGAGAGACAGAATCTGAGGAAGCTGCAGGCTCCAAGCTGTCAGCACAGCGCCCGATGCAGGGCTTGAACTCACGGACCACGAGATCACTACCTGAGCCGAAGTCAGAGCCACCCAGGCACCGAGCCACCCAGGCACCCCTTCTTTTGTTATTTATAAGCCCCTTTCGCCTGACCTGAGTTTGTGCTGATGAAGTGAATCTTGTAAGTCCTTTAGATAGTTTCAGGATGGGGGCTGACTGCCAGAGAAACCAACCATGGAATTAGAGGACTGGAATTTTCCACCCTACTCAATCCACTCCTAATGTCCAGGGACGGAAGAGGCTAGGGATCCAGTTAATCACCAAAGGTCAATGACTTAATCATGCCTATATGATGGAAACTCCATAGCAAACTTAAACGGTGGGATTGAGAGATTCCACATTGGTGAATATATCCACATGCAAGGAGGAAGGTGGCATACCCTAAACTGCACCCTAAATTCAGGTCTTGTGCTTGGGACCCTTCCAGACTTCACCCTATGTGTTCCTTCATCAGGCTGTTTGTATTCTTTACAATAAACCAGCAAGTCTAAGTAAAGTGTTTCCCTGAATTCTGTGAGCCACCACAGCAAATTATTAAAAAAAATTATGAAAAAAATTGTGATCACTCACAGTTTGTAGTCAAGTTGGACAGAAGTGTGGACCACCTGGTGTGGACCCCCTACTTGCAACTGGCATTTGAAGCGGGAAACTGTTTTTACAGAACTGAGCCCTTAACCTCAGTCCCCAGGGTCTGTACTAACTCTGGCTAGTGTCAGAATTGAATTGAGTTTTAGGATACCCAGTTGGTGTGCATAGATTGTGGGAAAATTGCTCAGTGTGGGAGCCCCACACATCTGGTATAAGAAATATTGTGTGTTGAAACAGAAGAATAGCAGTGAAGAGGTAGATAGTGGTCATTTCATAGAAATGGTAGCCAACAGAGGTGGTCAAGTTGGCCCACATTTTCACAAAACGCAGGTCAGCTTACAAAGCCACCTCCGCTCCCAGGATGCTACAGGGCTGTCATGGACATGCAGAGGTTTGGGGTGACCTCCTTGTAACCACTTGGTACTCTCTTCCGAGTAGTGTCTCCCAAGAGTGGCTGAAGTCTATCTGAAGGTGTCTCTTCCTAAGAAACTGAGGAATTCTCACTTCCGCTGAGAAGGCGGAAATCTTAAACCTAGATTGATTCTCTGACTGTACTGCCTGCCTCTCAACAAACAGAACTAAGAGAGACAGATATTATTGAGAAGGCAACAAACATATAATGAAATATTTCTTTAAATTTTAATTTCAGTATAGTTAACATATAGGGTTATATTGGTTTCAGTTGTACAATATAATGATTCAACAGTTGTACACACTACTCAGGGCTCACCTTGATAAGTGTACTCTTTTGTTTTTTAATGTTTATTCATTTTGAGGGGGGGGGGAGGGCAGAGAGAGAGAGGGAGACAGAATCCGAAGCAGGCTCCAGGCTGTCAGCACAAAACCCGATGCAGCGTTCGAACTCACAAACCTCCAGATCATACCCTGAGCCAAAGTTAGACACTTAACCAACTGAGCCACCCAGGTGTCCCTGATGAGTGTACTCTTAATCCTTAATCCACTTTACTTATTTCACACATTTCCCTGCCCACCTCCCCTCCGGTAAAGTTCCTCTCTGGTAATCTAGAGTTAAGAGTGTTTTTGGTTTGTCTCCCTTTCCCCTCCCTCTTATTTTGTTTCTTAAATTGCACATATGAGTGAGATCATATGGTGTTTGACTTTCTCTGGTTATTTTACTTAGCATTGTATTCTCTAGATCTATCCGTGTTGTAGCAAATGGTAAGATTTCATTCTTTTTACAGCCCAATAATATTCCATCCTGTATATACACCATATCTTCTTTGTCCATTCGTCTATTGATGAACACGGGCTGCTTCCATAAGTTGGCCATTGTAAATAGCACTGTAATAAACAGAGGGGTGCAAGTATCTTTTTCAAATTAGTGTTTTGGTATTCTTGGGTAAATACCCAGTAGTGGAGTTACTGGATCACATGGTAGTTCTATTTTTAATTTTTGTGAGGAAGTTCCATTCTGTTTTTCACAATGGCTACACTAGTTTGCATTCCCACCAACCGGGCAAGAGGGTTCCTTTTTCTCCTCATCCTCACCAACACTTATTTCTTGTGTTTCTGATTTTAGGCATTCTGACAGGTGTGAAGTGGTATCTCATTGTGGTTTTGATTTGCATTTTCCTAATGATGAATGATGTTGAACATCTTTTCATGTGTCTGTTGGCCATCTGTCTTCTTTGGAGAAATGTCTGTTCATATCTTCTGCCCATTTTTTAATTGGATTATTTGGGGTGTTTTGGTGTTGAGTTGTATAAGTTCTCTCTCTGTATTTTGGATACTAACCCTTTACTGGATATGTCATTTGCAAATCTCTTATCCCATTCAGTAGATTGTTATTTCACTTTGATGGGTGGTTGCTATGCAGAAGCTTTTTGATGTAGTCTCAATAGTTCATTTTTGCTTTTGTTTCCCTTGCTTCAGGAGACATATCTAGAAAAATGTTACTATGGCCGATGACAGATAAATTACTACCTATGATCTTTTACTAGGATTTTTATGGTTTTAGGGGCTTAGGGGCACCTGGGTGGCTCAGTCAGCTGAGCATCTGACTCTTGATTTCAGCTCAGGTCATGATCCTGGGATTATGGGATAGAGCCTGATCAGGATTCTCTTTCACTCTCTCTCTCTCTCTCTCTGCCCGTCCCCCCCCAAATAAATAAGTAAATTTTTTTAAAATAGGTTTTTATAGTTTTAGATCTCACCTGTTTTTTTTAAGTCTCACTTTTTTTTTTTTTAATGGTTTCAGGTCTCACATTTAGCTCCTTAATCCATTTTGGATTTATTTTTGTTTACGGTGCAAGAAAGTGATCCAGTTTCATTCTTTCGCATGTTCTTCCAACTTTCCCAACAGCATTTGTTGAAGAGACTGTCTTTTTCCACTGAATATTCTTGTCTCCGTTGTAATCATGGGTTTATTACTGGACTCTCTATTCTGTTCCATGGATCTGTGTGTCTATTTTTGTGCCAGTATAATTTTGTTTTGGTGACTACAGTTTTGTAGTATATCTTGAAATCCGGGATTGTGATACCCTGCAGCTTTGTTCTTCTTCCTCAAGACTGCTTTGGCTCTCCAGCGTCTTTTGTGGTTCCAGACAAATTTTAGGATTATTTGTTCCGGTTCTGTGAAAAATACTGGCGGTATTTTTCTAAGGATTGCATTAAATCTGTAGATTGCTTTGGGTAGTATGGACATTTTAACATTATTTGTTCTTCCAGTCCATGAGCATGGATTGTCTTTCCATTTGTTTGTGTCATCTTTATTTTTTTCATCAGTGTTTTATGGTTTTCAGAATACAAACTTTTTCACCTCCTTGCTTAGGTTTATTCCTAGGTATTTTATTATTTTTGATGCAATTATACATGGGATTGTTTTCTTAATTTCTCTTTCTACTACTTCATTATTGCTGTGTAGGAATATACAGAAATGGATTTCTGTATATTGATTTTGTTTCCTGTGACCTTACTGAATTCATGTGTCAGTTCTAATAGTTTTTGGTGGAGTCTTTAGGGTTTCCTATATATACAGTATTATGTCTTATGAAAATAATGAAAATTTAAAGGTGGATGTGAAGGGGCACCTGGATGGCTCAGTTGGTTGGGCATCTGACTTTGGCTCAGGTCATGCTCTCCGGGTTTGTGAGTTCCAGGCTCACACCAAGCTCTTAGCTGTCAGCACAGAGCCCACTTTGGATCCTCTGTCCCTCTCTCTCTCTCTGCCCCTCCCCCACTGGTCCTCTGTCTGTCTCTCTCTCTCTTAAAATACATAAATAAATATGGGGCACCTGGGTGGCTCAGTCGGTTAAGCGTCCGACTTCAGCTCAGGTCATGATCTCATGGTTCATTAGTTTGAGCCCCACATTGGGCTCTGTGCTGACAGCTCAGAGCCTGGAGCCTGCTTCGGATTCTGTGTCTCCCTCNTCTCTCTCTCTGTCTCTCCCTCTCTCTCTCTCTCCCCCCCCCTCGCGCTCTGTCTCTCTCTCTCTCTCTCTCTCTCTCTCTCTCTCTCTCTCTCTCCCCTTCAAAAACAGATAAACATTTTTTAAATTAAAAATAAATAACTTTTTTTTTTAAAAAGGTGGGAAGTGAAGTCAGTGTCTCAGTTGCCGGTCAATATATGTTTTGTGCCCTATTCTTTTATCACAAGAAAAAGAAGAAATACCTCAGTGAATGCAGATTGCTCTGCATTTTAGCGCTGCTTTTTCTACTGTAGTCGGCTTTTGTTTTAATGTTTAGGGAAAGAAAGAGCACACATGAGAGCAAGGGAGGGACAGAAAAAGAGGGAGACAGAGGATCCAAAGCAGGCCCTGGGAGCACGGCGCAGAGCGAGGCTTCTGCGGACAATCAAGGACGTAGCTAGTGCAATAAACAAGCTTCTGGATGCAGTCTATAGCAGAGCTGCAGAGCACTTGACCAGCAAAAGAAGAAGTTTGTAAAGTACTCCAAGTTTCAGTGATACTCTGAAAACCTATTTTAAATTATTTTTATTTATTTATTATATTTATTTTTTAAATTTATTTCTGAGAAAGAGAGAGAGAGACCGCGTGAGTAGGGGAGGGGCAGAGAGAGAGAGGGAGACACAGAATCTGAAACAGGCTCCAGGCTCCGAGCTGTCAGCACAGAGCCCGACGTGGGGCTCGAACCCACAAACCATGAGACCTGAGCCGAAGTCGGACACTTAACCGACTGAGCCACCCAGGCGCCCCACAGTACTTTATATCTGTTAAAAAATAGTAAGTTTTACTTTTTCCTTACCAATTTAGATGCCTTTCATTTCTTTTTCTTTCTTTTTTTTCCTTTGTTTTGTTTTTTTTGTTTTTGTTTGATTGCTGTGGTTAGGACTTCCAGTACTATATCAAAAAAAAAAAAAAAAGAGAGAAGAAACATTTTTGATACAGCATCTGGGACTATAAAGAGATACAAAAAATCATGGTTCACACAGGTGGCGCCTGGCTAGCTCAGTCAGTACAGTGTGTGACTATTTCTTTTTAATGTTTATTTATTTGAAAGAGAGAAAGCATGCAAGGGAGGGGCAAGGGCAAAAAGAGAGGGAGAGAGGGGCGCCTGGGTGACTTAGTCGGTTAAGCGTCAGACTTTCGCTTAGGTCATGATCTCGCGGTTCGTGGGTTCGAGCCCCGCGTCGGGCTCTGTGCTGACTGCCGGCTCAGAGCCTGGAGCCTGTTTCAGTCTGTGACTCCCTCTCTCTCTGACCCTCCCCTGCTCACGCTGTCTCTCTCTCTCCTAGAAATAAATAAAACATTAAAAAAAAGAAAAGAGAGAGAGGGAGAGAGAATCCCACACAGGCTTCATGCTGTCAGTGTAGAGTCCGCTGTGGGGCTTGATCTCACGATTCCCACAGATCCATGCATGACCTAGCCGAAATCTAGAGATGGAGTCTTAATCAGTCGAGCCAACCACCCCGACGCCCCACTAGGGCATGTGACTCTTGATTTCAGGGTCATGAGTTCAAGCACTATCTTGAATGGAGACAGTAATACTTAAGAAAATCATGGTGCCGTATTGAGGTGGCTCTCACAGTGTAAGACTGAACTCCGTACAGCTGCTGTGTGCATGGATACTTCATACTCCATCGAAAATCCTTTAAAACAATCACCAGGTCATTAAATCACACCCTTAAGTATGAGTCTCCCAACTTTATTGAAATATTTCCTTTAATGGAAACAAGCCCTTACTTGACTTGTCTTGAGTAGAGTATCCATACATGGCAGTGTACTAAGCTCTACAAGAAGGAAATAGGACATTAAAAAATATGATTAGTCATTGCCTCCGGGAGCTTGCACTTTAGTTGTTTATTTGTTTTAAGTTAACATTGTGTTTTTACTTGTAGAAATAGACTAATTATTTTAATTTTTTTGAATTTGTTTAAATTTTTAAATGTATGTATTACTTTTACAGTTTACAACTTAATTTTTAAAACTTAAATTTTTTTAATTTATAATATAGAATTTATGAAGATACCCATGAAAGACCCTCTCACAATGTATGATTAAGTATAAAAGCCATAAAATCACATTTTTAGTATCATCACATTGTTAAAAATACAATTATACTTAGAAAACAATAAAAAATACATTAAAAGAAAGTTAAAATCAGTTTTTTAGGGATTATGGGTGTTTTATTTCCGCTTTTTCTAAATTTCTTTTATTTTAATGTTTTATTTATTTCTGAGAGAGAGAGAGAGTAAACAGGGGAGTGTCACAGAGAGAGGGAGACACAGAATCCGAAGCCGCCTCCAGGCTCTGAGCTCGCTGTCAGCACAGAGCCCGATGCGGCGCTCGAACCTACGAACCATGAGATCATGATCTGAGCCGAAGTCGGACGCCTAACCGACTGAGCCACCCAGGTGCCCCTATTTTCGCTTTTCCTTTCATTTTTGTTTGTATTTTCATAGATATCTTTAACTATGTATTGCTTTTATGTTTTTAACTTTTAAAAAGTTTATTTATTTATTTTGAGAGCGTGAGAGAGTGCAAGCAGAGGAAGTTCAGAGAGAGGGAGAGAGAGAATCACAAGCAGGCTCTGTGCTATAGTGCATCTCAGGTGGCCCAAATTACATATTACTTTCCAAGAGTAAAAAGGTGAGGGCACCTGGGTGGCTCCATTGGTTAAGCCTCCAACTCTTGATCTTAGAATAGGTCTTGATCTCAGGGTGCAGAGTTCAAGCCCCTCGTTGGACTCCAACTGGGCATAGAGCCTATTTAGAAAAACAAAGAAACAAAAAAGTGAACCAAAAGCAATAAAAATTACTTTCGGCTACAATATTGCTCTGCAGACTGCCTTTTCCATTCAGTATATCATACACACACACAAACTTTTTTTTTTTTTTTTGTAAACTCTATGCTCAACATGGGGCTGGAACTTACCACCTTGACATCAAGAGTTGTGTGCTCCACTGACTGAGCCAGCATGGTGTCTCTCATGAATATTTTTTCAATAGTACCTATCAAGCTATTTTTCTCTTTCTAATAACTATGATATTCTCTTATATGGGTGTTACAATATTTAATCAGTCTTCTATTGATAAATATCTAAGCTCTTTAAAATTTATTTCCGTTACAGGGCTGCCTGGGTGGCTCAGTCAGTTAAGTGTCTGACTATGATCTCACAGTTTGTGAGCTAAAGCCCTCAGGCTCTGTGCTCATGTCTCAGAGTCTGGAGCCTGTTTTGGATTCTGTGTCTCCCTTTCTCTCTCTGCCTCTCCCCTTCCTTCCTCTCTCTCTCTCTCTCTCAAAAGTAAATAAACATTGAAAACAATTTTTAAAAAATTACTGCTGTTACAAATAATACTTTAACAAACTCCTTGAGATCTTTACACGTATATAAAAGTATATCTAGGGATAAAAATTTTTTATTTTATTTTATTTTATTTTTAAGTAATCTCTATACCTGATGTGGGGCTCTAACTCATCACCCCAAGATCAAGAGTGGCATACTCTACCAACTGAGCCAGCCAGGCACCCCTAGAAAGGAAAGTTGTTTATTATTATTATTATTATTTAACGTTTTATTTTTAAGTAATCTCTGCACCCAATATGGGGCTAGAACTCACAGCTCTGAGATCAAGAGTCTCATGCTCCACTGACTAAGCCAGCCAGATGCTCTTGTTTGTCTATTCTTATTTCAATACGACATCATTTATTACAATAGCTTTCTAGTATATTATCATATTGGTAAGGTAAACATTTTTTTCAGAACTTACTCATTTTGTATTATAAGCCTCCCAGATGAACTGGAGAATCAACCTGAAACATTCTCTCAAGATCCATTTTGAATTTTTGTATTTTAGAGAGGGAGAGAGAGTGTGTAGGTGGGGAAGAGGGGCAAAAGGAGAGAGTGAGAGAGAGAGAGAGAGAGAATCCCAAAACTCTACACTTGGCCTGACACACAGCTCGATCCCAGAATCCTGGGATCCTGACCTGATCAAATTCAATAGTTGGATGCTGAACCTACTGAGCCACTGAGGCATCCCTCCCAAGATCCATTTGATTTTGTTTGGGGCTGCCCTGAATTTATAGATTAAATAGGGGAAAGTGGGGAATCTATTTTTTAATGTTTACTTATTTTTGAGAGAGAGAGAGATAACGAGTAGGGGAGAGGCAGAGAGAGAGAAAGAGAGAGAATCCCGAGCAGACTCTGCACTGTCAGCACAGAGCCTGACGCAGGGCTCGAACCCATGAACCGTGAGATCATGACCTGAGCTGAAGTCAGGTTTAACCAACTGAACCACCCAGGCGCCTCTGGACTGGGTTTTCAGAGTGAACTACTAAAAATTTTCTCTGTGTCTCTCAAAAATAAATTAAAAAACATTGTTGTCTTTGTTTATAGTAGTATAGCTCCTATTTACTTCTCATTTCTCCATATCTATGTAGCTTCAGATAAATGTTGAATATGAGATCAAAATGGGCATTAACAGTAATGGTTACCAATGGTTTCTAATAAGTTTTTTTTTTTAATTCAAGTTAAAGAGATCTTTCTTTTTAAAAAATTTTTAATGTTTATTTATCTATTTACTTATTTCTGAGAGAGAGAGAGAGACAGCATGAGCAGGGGAGGGTCAGAGAGAGAGGGAGATACAGAATCTGAAACAGGCTCCAGGCTCTGAGCTAGCTGTCACCACAGAGCCCGACGCGAGGCTCAAACCCATGAAACTGAGATCAATGACCTGAGCTGAAGTCGGACGCTTAACCAACTGAGTCACCCAGGCACCCCGAGCATCCAACTCTTGATTTCTGCTCAGGTCATGATCTCAGGATCTGGGATCCAGTCCCACATTGGGGCTCTGACCTGAGTGTGGAGCCTCCTTAAGATTCCTTCACCTTCTCCCTCTGCCCCTCACCCACTTGGGTGTGTGAAAGCGAGCGCATGCACGCTCTCTCTAAGCTAAAAGTAATAAGTAAATGGGGTGCCTCCTCAGTCATTTAAGAGTCCAACCTCAGCTCAGGTCATGACCTCTCAGTTTGTCAGCTCAAGCCCTGCATTGGGCTCTGTGCTGACAGCTCAGAGCCTGGAGCCTGCTTCAGATTGTGTCTCCCTCTCTCTCTCTCTCTCTCTGCCGCTTCCCTGTTCGTGCTCTCTCTCTCTCTCAAAAATAAATGTTAAAATGTGGGGCGCCTGGGTGGCTCAGTCAGTTAAGCATCTGACTTCAGCTCAGGTCATAATCTCACGGTTCGTGGGTTCAAGCCCCGCGTTGGGCTATGTGCTGACAGCTAGCTCAAAGCCTGGAGCCTGCTTCAGATTCTGTGTCTCCCTCTCTCTCTTTCTGACCCTCCTCTGCTCATGCTGTTTCTCTCTCAGAAATAAATAAAACATTAAAAAAATTTTTTTAATAAACGTTAAAAAAAGTAATAAGTAAGTAAAAAAAACATAAGAAAAAGGTATAACCTGCTAATTCATACAGGAGAGGAGTCAAAGAGTTAATAAAGAAATATATTCATTCTCACTAGTAATAAAATTTACAAATAAAGTGAGTGAGATACACTTTTTGAAAAATCAATTGATCTTTTAAAATTCTTTTTAAAAATGTTTTTATTGTTTATTTTGAGGCAGAGAGGAAGAGAGGGGGAGAGAGAGAGTGAAGGAGGGGCAGAGGGAGAGAGAAAATCCTAAGCAGGCTCCACCCTGTCAACACAGAGCCTGACACTGGTCTTGAACCCACGAACCGTGAGATCATGACCTGAGCCAAAATCAAGAGTCAGACACTTAACCAACTAAGCCACCCAGGTGCCTCAAGATTTTGGTTTTTTTAAAGTAATCTCTACACCCAACATTGAACTCAAACTCATCAGAGATGAAGGGTTGAATTGCTCTACTGACTGAACCAGCTAGGTGCCCATCATTTATTTTTTTCAATATCATCTAATATTCAATCCATATTCAATTTCCCATGGTTGTCTCAAATACTTTTTTTCCCCCAACTGGTTTACCTGAACCAGGATACAAACTAAATTCACAAAATACATCAGCGAATAGAGCTCTTAAGTCTCTTTGTCTCCATAACAGATCTCCCTTCCTGTCCCTTTTCTTTTTCATGCCATTTATTTGAGAGAAACTGGGCCATTTGTCTTGTAGAATATCTCACATCCTGGATATGTCTTCACTTCCTTATGGTGTTATTTAACTTATTCCTGTATTCCTCATATTTCCTGTAAACTGATAGCTGGATTACAGTCAGGTCGGGGTTTTTTTTTTGTTTTTTTTTAATTTGAATGTCTCAGAGGTGCTGCTTACTGTGATCTTCCTGCTGTACTGCATCAGGGACACACAATGTCTTATGCACTTTTAGCGTGGCTGTCACTGACAAGAAACAATTTTATTATACTCAGAACAATGTGTTTTGTTTTTATACATTTTCTTTATCATTGAAATATAATTGTTATTCAGTGTTATATTAGTAAAAAAAACAACAACATAAAACCAATGTTATATTAGTTTCAGGTATACAACATAGTGATTTGGCAATGCATCGTTCAATGCTCACTGCAGTGCAGTGTGCATAATCAGCGTCACCATTCACTGTTATTGCAGCATTACTTCCTATATTGCCCATGCTGTACTTTTCATTATCATGACTTTCCTTTTATTACTGGAAATGTGTATCTTTTCTTTATTAAGTTTGTATTTATTCATCCCCTTCACCTATCTTGTCCCCACTCACCTCTCCTCTGGCAACTATCAGTTTGTTTTACATATTTAAGAGTCTGTTTGGGGGGCACCTGGGTGCCTCAGTTGGTTAAGCATCCGACTCTGATTCAGCTCAGGGCATGATCCCCGGGTCGTGGAATTGAGTCCCATGTCGGCTCTGTGCTGAGTGTGGAGCCTGCCCAAGATTATCCTCTCTCTATGCAGACCAGAAAATATATAGCAAATATTAACAGTGGTTGTTCTTTTAATAAATAAACTATAAAAGTTTATTTTTGAGACAGAGACAAAGCACAAGTGGTGGAGGGGCAGAGAGAGGGAGACACAGAATCTGAAGCAGGCTCCAGGCTCTGAGCTGTCAGCACAGAACCTGATGCAGGGCACAAACCCAAGAACCACGAGATCATTACCTGAGCCAAAGTCTGATGCTTAACCAACTGAGCCACCCAGGCGCCCCTTAATAGTGGTTTTTCTTGTGTAATCATATAACTGGTGGACTCTTCGTTCTTTCCTGTATCATTACTTTTTATCATAAGCATGTATTATTTCATAAATAGAAAATAATAAAATACAGTGTATTCTCAAAAAAGAAAAAAAGATTATCCTCTTTCCCTCTCCTCCCCTTCCCTGCTTTCTCTCTCCCTAAGGAAAAAAAAAAGTCTGTTTGGATTTTGTTTGTTGATTTGTTTTTTAGATTCCATATATAAGTGAAATCATATGTTATTTGTCTTTCTCTGCCTGACTTATTACCCTTAGCATAATACAGTCTATCCATATATGTCACAAATGGCAAGATCTCATTCTTTGTTATGGCCAAGTAATATTGCACTGTGTACGTATATACCACATCTTCTTTATCCATTCATCTGTTCATGGACACTTGGGCTGCTTCCATTCCTTGGCGATAAATAATAAATAATCCTGCAATAAACATAGGGGTGCATATATCTTTTCAAATTAGGTTTTTTTTTCATCTTGAGGGGTAAATAGTAATGGAATTACTAGATCATATGGTATTGCTATATTAAAAAAATTTTTTAGTGTTTATTTAGTTTTGAGGGAGAGACAGAGTATGAGCAGGAGAGGGGCACAGAGAGGAGACACAGAATCTGAAGCAGGTTCTAGGCTCTGAGCTGGCAGCACAGAGCCCGACACGGGGCTTGAACTCATAAGCCACAAGATCATGACCTGAGACAAAGGCGGACGCTGAACAGACAGAAATCACACAGGTGCCCTTATTTTACATTTTTAAAGAGGATTTTATTTATGTAATCTCTATACCCAACATAGGGCTCAAACTCACAATCCTGAGGTCAAGAGTTGCATGCTCCACTGAGTGAGTCAGCCAGGCGGCCCTCCATTTTTTATTTTTTTTGAGGAACCTCCATACTGTTTTCCACAGTGGCTGCACCAATTTAACATTCCCACCAAGTGTGCAGGAGGGATCCTTGTTTCCACATTTTCACCAACATGGTCATTTCTTATCTTCTCTTTTCAAGATTTTATTTATGGGGACGCCTGGGTGGCTCAATCGCTTGAGCATTGATTTCGGCTCAGGTCATGATCCTGCAATTCGTGGGTTCAAGCCCCACATCAGGCTCCTGTGCTGAAAGTGCAGAGCCTGCTTGGGGTTCCCTCTTTCGCTGTGCCTCCCAACTCACGTTTTCTCTCTCTCTCAAAATAAATGAATAAACTTAAAAAAAAATCTGGAAGGCAATTTAAAAAAAGATTTTATTTATGTATTTCTAAAATTTTTTATATAAACATTTTTAATGCTTTATTTATTTTTGAGAGAGAGAGAGCATGAGCATAAGTAGGGGAGGGACAGAGGGAGAGTGGAGCAGAAGATCTGAAGCGGGCTTCAAGCTGACAGCAGCTGACAACATACTGTGAGATCCTGACCTGAGCTGATGGCGAATACTCAACCAACTGAGCCACCCAGGTGCCCCTATTTATGTGTTTTTAGGTAATCTCTACACCTAACGTGGGGCTTGAACTCATAACCCCAAGATCAAGAATTGCATGCTGCATCAACTAAGCCAGCCAGGAGCCCCAACATTTGTTATGTCTTGCTGCGATAAATATTTTTATTATTTGTTTATTTGTTTGTTTTTATGAGACAAATATTTTCAAACTGCTTTATTGAGATATAATTTACATACCATAAAGATCCATTCGTTTTCAGCATAAAATTCAATTAATTTCAGTGGATTACCAGAGTTATGTAGCCATTGCCAGAGTCTAATTTTAGAAGATTTCCATCACACTGAAGTGAAACTTTGAGCCTATTTACAGTCAGTCCCCATCCCCACTCCCAGCTCTGGGCAAGCATTAATCTATTTTCTGTCTCATAGATTCACCCCTTAGAGAGAAAAATCATGTGCTATGTGCTCCACTGACTTGGTCTCTCTGTTAACTCTCAGTTGGTTTTGGAATTCGATTCAGACATTTTAACCTCACTATGCCTTCTTTCTCTTGCTCCCGTTTTTCTCAATCCCTCATTCACTGATGTTGATTAATTTTTTAAAATATTTTTTAAGTTTATTTATTTTGAAAGAGAGAGAGAAACCATGAGTCAGGGAGGGGCAGAGACAGAGGGAGAGAGAGAATCCCAAGGTAGCTCCATGCTGTCAGTGCAGAGCCCAACACACAAACCGTGAGATCATGACCTGAGCCAAAATCAAGAGTTGGATGTTTAATCGACTGAACCACCCAGGTGACCCTTCTTAAATATATTTTAAAGCTTATTTTTTTTGAGAGAGAGAGAGAGAGAGAGACAGAGAGAACGAGAAAAAGGGAGAGAGAGTGCATGAACATGCACACAAGTGGCGGAGGACCTGCGAGAAAGAGGGAGAGAGAATCCCAAGCAGGCTCTACAGAGCCTGGGGCGGGGCTCGATCTCATGTACGCTGAGATCATAACCTGAGCTAAAATCAAGAGTCAGACGCTTCACCGACTGAGCCACTCAGGCACCCCACTGTCGATCAATTTTTAAGAACAGTGTCTCTAGTTTTATGCTTGATTTCCTGGCTTTGTGCATTTTGTGCCATCTTGTACCCTTCAGTAGCCAGCTCTGTGCTCCCTAGATGATCAGGGCTGGGCTAGCCATTAAGAACCGTTGTAAGATTGGTAAAATAGGTGCCCCTCCAACACACAGTCTTAGAGGCTTGCTGCTTAGCGGGTAAAAGGCTATGCTTGAACTTAAAACTATGCCCCTTGCAGGCAGGCAAAGCCAGGAGCCAGGCCTGAGTCTTGGCTAGCAGAGCACAGACTGTATTTCAACTCCGCTCCTCTGTGCCCCCCAAGCCCTTGGTTAGGGCCTAACCTGTATATCCACACACAGCGGCACTGCTAGTAAGACTAGACATTTAGGGGCACCTGGGTGGCTCAGTCGGTTAGGCATCCAACTTTGGGTCAGGTCATGATCTCATGGTTCGTGGGTTTGAGCCCCGCATCGGGCTCTGTGCTGACAGCTAGCTCAGAGCCTGGAGCCTGCTTCAGATTCTGTATCTCCCTCTCTCTCTGACCCTCCCCTGCTAATGCTGTGTGTGTGTGTGTGTGTGTGTGTGTGTGTGTGTGTGTGTCTCAGAAATAAATGAAACATTAAAAGAAAAAGAAAAAACAAGACTAGGCATTTAGTTCTCCTTTACAGTAGTAAATAGAGGTTTACTATTAGTCATTTGACAAACATTTGCTGAGTGTTTCCCATGTGGTAACCATGTAAGGTGCTACAGATAGAAGTGAATAAAATGGGCACAACCCCTGACGTTAAGAAGCCTGCTGTCAGAGTCTTTTCATTCCCAGTAATATTTTTCCCTGGGCTTTTCTTCTCAAACAGTCCCCAAGGCCCAGTTCCAAACACCTACTTTGGCAGGTGCTAAAAATCAGGCTTGGGGCACGTGGTTGGCTCAGTTGTTAAAACGTGTGACTCTTTATCTTTTTTTTTTACATTTTTAAAATGTTTTATTTATTTCTGAGAGGGAGAGAGAGAGAGGCAGCGTGAACAGGGGAGGGTCAGAGAGAGAGGAAGACATAGAATTCAAAGCAGGCTCCAGGCTCTGATCTAGCTGTCAGCCCAGAGCCCAATGAGGGGCTCGAACCCACGAACCGTGAGATCATGACCTGAGCCAAAGTCGGGCACTCAACTGACTGAGCCACCCAGATGCCCCGTGTGACTCTTGATCTTGGGGTCATTGAGCCCCATGTTGACTGTAGAGATTACCTAAAAAAATAAAATAAAAAGCCAAATATTTTTATAAAATAAAAGGAAACTATTAAAAAATACACTATAGGGCACTTGGCTGGCTCAGTCTGTAGAACATGCAACTCTTGATGTCTTTACAGCTCATCCCATCAAGAGGGGGAGTCTATTTCCTCACTCCTGAAAACCTGGCTGGCCTTGAGACTCACTTTGATAGATAGAATGCAGTGGACTTGACACTGTGTCCATTCTAAGGTTAGACCTTAAGAGCCTCTATAGGATTCTTCCTGTTCTTTTGGAATTCTGTCAGTGGCCAGGAGAGCCAGCCCAGGCTACCCTGCTGGAGGACGGAAGATCACACAAAGCAGAGATAAACTGTGTCAGCCCCCAGTCAATCAGAAGCTGAGCAGACCAGGGGAGCTTGGGTGGCTCAGTCGATTAAGCATTGGACTTCGGCTCAGGCCATGATCTCACAGTTCGTGGGTTTGAGCCCCGCGTCGAGCTCCATGCTGATAGCTCAGAACCTGGAGCCTGCTTCGGATTATGTGTCTCCCTCTTTCTTTCTCTCTGGCCCTCCCCTGTTCACATTCTGTCTCTGTCTTTCAAAAATAAATATTAAAAAAATATTTTTTTAAGAAGCTGAGCAGACCAGAACAGTCCCACTGAGCCAACCCAAATTGCAGAACTGTAAAATAAGTGATTGTTGTTTTAAGCCACTAAGTATTGACATGGTTTATTTGGCAGCAAAAGCTAACTGACACAGTAACTTTTTTATGTCCATAGGATGATTACTACCCGCTGTTCCCTCTTGGCTTTTGATGACCTCCAACCTATTCTATGTTTTCCATTATTTTGTCCAAAATAAATATCCTGGGTATCTGCTGTGTGTATAAGCAGAGCTGGGTACTGAAATACACCAATGAGCCACCTGGTTGTGTGACAGGCATGCACAGGTAGTTTCAGTTGGGTGTGATGCTACACTGTAAATACATATTGCCAGCAGAGGACCTGGGACAGACACCTAACTAGTCAGATAAGAGAACTACTCAGATCAATTACTAGTCAGATAAGTCTAGTAATTGAAGGTGAGAGGCAAAGGGAGTCAGAGAGAGGTATAGACTGTAAACAAAAGCCTGGAGGGGCAAGTAAAGAAAGGTCAAGAACTTGAGTGTGGCTAGAGGCCCCAGTGCAGGAGGGAGAGCAAGGAGAGGCAGGGCTGGAGACAGAAGTGGGAACTAGAACATTAAAGAGCTCTCCACCCCTTTGCAGGGAGTTTAGATATCTGCTGCAGGAGAATATACCCTAATACGAATGAAGAAAGCTCACTAGGACTGCAATGTGTTAGGGACTGGAGGGGTTGAACAGAGGCAGACGAGGCAGGCGGCTGTTGCAGTCATCTAGATGACAGAAGTTGGCAGTCTGAACTAACGTAGCAGTAGCGGGGATGAAGTTAAGTGGACTGATGTTATAGATGCTTAGGAGTTGAGATTCCATAAATGACAAGAAATGGGACGATAAATGAAAGGAAGGAATAAAGGATGGCCCCAGGGTTTTGGCTTGGCCAAATGGTGACAGAGTTGAGATTAAGAATGTGGATAAGGCACAGGGGAAGAGAAGGAGCACCTGTGTCTAGTTCAGTCGGTGGAACATGTAACTTTTCTTTAAAAAGTTTATTTACTTTGAGAGAGAGAGGGAGAGAGAGAGAGCAAGTAGTGGAGGGACAGAGATGGGGAGAGAGCAAGTGGAGGAGGAGCAGAGACAGGGAGAGAATCCCACACAGGCTCTGCACTGTCTGTGCAGAACCTGAGGTGGGGCTAGAACTCACGAACCATGAGCTTACGACCCGAGCTGAAGTTGGATGCTTAACCAAATAAGCCACCCACGTGCTCCGGGAGCATGCAACTCTTGATCTCAGGGTTATAAGTTCGAGTCCCAAATTGGGTGTAGAGATTACTTAAAAATAAAATCTTTAAAAAAAAATAGGGGAAGAGATGATGAATTTAGTTTGGAATATGTTAAGTCTGAGATGCCTTCACGACATCCAAATGGAGATGTCTAGTAGGCAGTTGGGTATATTTAAGACCTGACAATATTATATACTTACTCATTATCCAACTTGGGAAAAAAAAAGATAGAAGGTGTCTGATAGTTGAGGAGTTTAGGGACTAGAGGAGGAATGGAAGAGGGATTTGGGAAAAGTGAGAGAACTGGAAGCCTAGAAGGTAGTAGTCAGAGGGTAAAAGATCTCAGGATGTAAGAGGACAAGATAATGAATTTGAAGAACTCAAAAAAAAAAAAAAAAAAAAGAAGGCCAAAGTGATGGATGGGTCACTCCAGATGATAGCAGGCCAGATGTCAAAACCTTTCATAAATGAGAGGAAGGTAGGGGCTCCTAGGTGGCTTAGTCGGTTAAGCATTTGACTTTGGCTCAGGGCACGATCTCACAGTTTGTGAGTTCAAGCCCTGCATTGAGCTCTGTGCTGACAGCTCAGAGCCTGGAGGCTGCTTTGGATTCTGTGTCTCCCTCTCTCTCTCTGCCCCTCTCCCGCTCCCGCTCTGACTCTCTCAAAAGTAAATAAACATTAACATTTTTTTTAAAAATGAGAGGAAGGTTGGTTGATGATGGAAAGGCAGGTAAGGAGCAGAACAGGATGAGCAGACCTTCAAAAATGGTCTAAAGTCCAAAATGGTGCACATGTGTTCAGAGAAGACCTGGTACAGCTCGAGGATGCCAGGAACAAAATGAAGGGTGACCAGGGGACTCACACTTGGGGCAGTTAGCAAGATGACAAGAATGTGAAGTACAGAATGAGTGGGTTGGCCCCAGATGTTCAGGCACAGACTGTTCATGCTTCGGAGGGAATGCAATACCCCTTGAGGAAAGAGCAGCAGCCTGGCAGAGTGTTTCTTTAAAGGGCAGCCAGGGATAGAATTGCCAGGTTTAGCAAATAAAAATACAAGATGCTCAGTTAAAGTTTTCTTGTTTTTTTTAAGTTTATTTATTTTGAGAGAGAAAGAGGAAGTACAAGCAGGGGAAGGCTAGAGAATGAGGGAGGGAGAGAGAATCCCAAGCAGGCCCCGTGCTGTCAGTGGGGCTTGAACTTGCAAACCATGAGATCCTGACTTGAACCAAGATCAAGAGCCGGATGCCTGGCTGACTGAGCCACACAGGCACTCTGCTCAGTTAAATTTCAATTTCAGATATTGCATGGGAATACTTACAGCAAAAAATTGTTGTCTGAGGTGACTATAGCATCTTACTAATGACTACAAAAGCTTTGGCATCATCCAGTCCTAACAGCCGGCCAGGTAGCCTCCGCCAGCTATCCCATTCCTCTGTATTAGTCAGACTAGGCTCACTGCTACAGCTATTTGATCTTAAAACATAAAATGGGTTTTTAAAAAAGATTTATTTTTTTAATGTTGATTTATTTTTGAGAGACAGGAAGAGAAGAGTGCAAGCAGGGAAGGGGTAGAGAGAGAGGGAGGCACAGAATCCGAAGCAGGCTCCAGGCTCTGAGCTGTCAGCACAGAGCCCGACGCAGGGCTCAAACCTCTTAACAGCCAGATCATGACCTGAGCTGAAATCGGACGCTCAACCGAGTCACTCAGGTGCCCCAGATTTATTGTTGAATTTTATTTTTAAAAATTAAAAGTATAGTTTTTAAGATTTTAAAGATTTTATTTTTCATTTTTTTTTGAGAGAGAGAGAGAGGGCACCAATTGGAGAGAGGGGCAGAAGGAGAGTAAGAGAGAATCCTAAGCAGGTTCCATGCTCAATGCAGAGACCGATGCCACCCTAGACACCCCTGAAGATTTTAACTAATCTCTATTCCCAATGTGGGCCCCAAACTCACAACCCCGAGATCAAGAGTCCCATGTTCCACTGACTAAGCCAGCCAGGTGCCCCCATATAATGGTTGAACCGTGTATTTCCTGCTACCTAGCTGATAACGAAGCTGGAGAGACCCTTCTTCAGGCAGTAATTAGGGGTCAGGGGATGAACTCTCTGCCCTGGGTGTTAATCTCCATCTCAGCCAGATGGAAACGGTGAGCACCTGTGGGGGTTTTGTACAAGCCAGGCCCCAAAGTGGCGCAGACACTCCTGCACACGGTCCATTGGCTGATCTCAATCACATGGTCATACATAAGGGCAAAAGAACCTCATTAATGTAGTGAGGCAGTGTGCACAGCAGAGAACATGGATTTGACTGAATAATCTCTGCTAGACTGATGAGGTTTATCTGTGGATCCTCCAGGGGTCACAAGACTCTGGATCAATATAGAAGAACAGGCCCCTTCTCTCCATCTCGTAAACACACCAAGTCCTGATTGCTACTGAAAACGTGATTAAAGACAGAATTAAAGATTAGCACATTGTTTCCTTTTTTTTTTTCTCCAGATAAGGCAGTACTTAGGATAGCCAAAAGTGGCACCTATCAAATAGCCATCACTAAAAGGAATAGGAAAAGTCTGTTCTGTTTTTCCAATTCTAGCTGCTAGCCTGTCAAGTTGGGGCTTTATCTTCCCATTAGGATGAAATTTACCACAAATCATTCCAAACAACAAATGTTTCCCCCCAGTTCTTGCTTATGTAAATGTCGGTTGTCATGACAACAAGAAGACTGCCCTTGATCTCCTATGGCAGAGCTTGCTAAGAAACAAGAAGCAACTAGCTGGTTCAAGCATAAACCTAATCCCATAGGCATGCCTAACAAGGGAAATGAAAAACTGGGGCAATTTTTTATTCAAAAGAAAAAGTGAAAGTAGAGGAAGAATTTGATTCTACTGAGAGAAAAGATGTGGCCAAAGAATTTAAATAAAGCACTTCCTCTTGTTACATTCTTTCTTTGGGGATGGGATCTGGCTTTCTTCTTGTTTCCGGTTATCTCACAAGGCTTGTCAAAGGATTTGGGCCCCAGACTCGGGCCAATTTTCTCTTTACTTCCAATTTACCTTGACACTAGAATGGGGTCACGCCCTTTACTATAGTTTACAGAAAGAAGTTTACAAGGACCTTGCCCCGGTTAGCTGCTCTCTTGACTTGCTACCTCTGCAGTCTATGTTATTGAGACCTAAAAGGCAAGATAAGAAGTAATTACTTTGAATAGTGTTTAGGACCTATTAAGCTACTTCCATTACAACTGGCATTTGAGAACAAAATAATTTGGACATAATCTTAACATTTTTTGTAATGGGATCAGTCTTTTTGAAAGTATTGGTAAAACTAGAAATGAAAAATAAGTTACAACTAGTGAGGAGCTCCCCTGCACTGCTGGTAGGAATGCAGACTGGTGCAGTGGCTGTAGAAAATCTTATGAAGCTTCCTCAAAAAGTTAGGGGCGCGTGGGTGGCTCAGTTGGCTGAGCATCTGACTTCGGCTCGTGTCATGAACTTGCAGTTCGGTGAGTTTGAGCCCCGCGTCGGGCTCTGTGCTGACAGCTCGAAGCCTGGAGCCTGCTTCGGATTCTGTCTCCCTCTCCCTCTGTTCCTCCCCTGACCACACTCTGTCCCTCTTGTCTCTCTCAGAGACAAATAACAAATTTTTTAAAAAAATCTTTTTTAAGTTAAAGGTGGGAGCACCTGAGTGGGTCAGTCAGTTAAGTGTCTGACTTTTGATTTTGGCTCAGGTCATGATTTCACTTGGCTGGTTTGAGCTCTGAGATCGGCTCTGGACTGGTAGCGTCGAGCCTGTTTGGGATTCTCTCTCCCTGTTTGTCTTTCTGGCTCTTCCCCACTTGTGTTCTCTCTCTCTCTCTCAAATAAACATTTTTTAAAAAGTTAAAGATAGAATTATCCTACAACCCAGTAATTGCACTACTGGGTATTTACCCAAAGAATACAAAAACACTAATTTGAAGAGACACGTGCACCTGTATGCTTATTGCAACATTACTTATAATTAGCCAACATATGGAAGCAGTGTAAGTGTCCATCAACAGATGAATGGATAAAGATGTAAGGCATATATAATATAAACACACATATACGTATATAATCACCCAGGAATATTATTCAGCCATAGAAAATAATTACATCTTGCCACTGGCAACAAGATGGGTGGATCTAAAAAGTATAATGCTAAGTAAAATAAGCCAGAGAAAGACAACCACCGTATGATATCACTCATATGTGGAATTTAAGAAACAAACCAAACATGGGGCACTGGNNGTGGGTTCGAGCCCCGCGTCGGGCTCTGTGCTGACTGCCAGCTCAGAGCCTGGAGCCTGTTTCAGAGTCTGTGGCTCCCTCTCTCTGACCCTCCCCTGCTCACGCTCTCTCTCTCTCTCTCTCTCTCCTAGAAATAAATAAAACATTAAAAAAAGAAAAAAAGAAAAAAAAAGAAAAACCCTCTTAAGTATAAAGTACAACCTGATGGTTGCCAAAAGGGTGGTGGGTAGGTGATGGGGGAAATAGGTTGGGGGACTAAGAATACACTTGTCTTGATGAGCACTGAGTAAAATATGGAACGTTGGATCACTATGTTGTACACTTGAAACTAATACAGCACTGTGTTACACTGGAATGAAAATGTAAAAAAAGATACAACCAGAGAATAATCTTTATTGTATGAATATAGGTCCCCTCTAAGTGTTCCAGTCACATTTTCTATGGAAAAGGAAAGGAACATGGCCACAGGGAAGCACCCAAGCCCTGAGACTGGGCTTTGACAGACATTTTTTGTTTCTGCAACAGGACCTTCCTAAATTGGTTTTAGTCTGGTATTAAAATGAACCTGCAGGGGCGCCTGGGTGGCTTAGTCGGGTAAGCGTCCGACTTTCGCTTAGGTCATGATCTCGCGGTTCGTGGGTTCGAGCCCCGCGTCGGGCTCTGTGCTGACTGCCAGCTCAGAGCCTGGAGCCTGTTTCGGAGTCTGTGTCTCCCTCTCTCTCTGACCCTCCCCTGTTCATGCTGTCTATCTCTCTCTCTCCTAGAGATAAATAAAAAAAAATTAAAAAAAAAAAAATGAACCTGCAGTCTTTGAGTATACACAAGACCAGGAAACCAGAGACAGCAGCTGAGAAGTAGTCAGCTGGGGGTCCCTATTCCGCAGCACTAAAAACTGCTGAAGGAAACATTCCTCATTCAATAACTGTATTGTCTGTTGTGAGCTAGGCTCTGTGCTGGGCTCTCAAGATGGAATAACCAAATCACATGTAGCTCCCGTCCAGCTGGAGCTGACTTCTAGTCTAACAGAGGAGATGGAATGAAATGAACACAGAAATACACCACCACAATCTGAGATGAACACCGTGAAGGTGAGTGATGTGACTGAGTATGAGATTATGGGTTTGGGGAAGGCATTTCTGAGGAAGTGACATTGGAACCAAGAGAGTAGGTCAGAGTTAGGGGAAGGGAGGTCCTAGAATGGGCGAGGGCAACTTCATCTGAGAAGCTGACTTGTTCCCCATCCCTTTTTAAGTAACCTTGATGCCCAACGTGGGGTTCAAACGCAAGACTCCGAGATCAACAGTCACACACTCTACCAACTGAGCCAGCCAGGTGCCCCCTAACTGAGAAGCTGAAAGGGAAGCCTGACAGGAGCACCAGGAAGATAGGCCGAGGAAAAGGTCAGCATTCCCACGTATGCCGTTCTATGGAATGTGGGTTGTATTTTATGACTAAGAGGAAGCCATTAAATGATTTTAAGTAAAAGAATGCCATGCTCAGGGCGCCTGGGTGGCTCAGTTAAGCGTCCGACCTTGGCTCAGGTCATTGATCTCACAGTTAGTGGGTTTGAGGCTTGCATTGGGCCCTGTGCTGACAGCTCAGAGCCTGGAGCCTGCTTCAGATTCTGTGTCTCCCTCCCTCTCTGACCCTCCCCTGCTCATGCTGTCTCTCTCTCAAAAATTAATAAAACATTAAAAAAAGAAGAAGAATGCCATGCTCAAGTCTGCCGAGGAACATCGTCCTAGATGCTCTCTGATGAACAGAGTAGGGAAAGCGAACGGCCAGGGTGTTGCTACAGTGGTCCACAGGAGACGGCTTGCTTGCTTGGGTGGTGGTGGTAGAGGCAGAGCCGACAGGATTTGGTGATGATGGGGATGTGAGGGAGAGAGACCATCTATAAATGAGCAGCCAACTGAAACATTAAAAAGAATTACCAAAGCTACTTGCTGAGTACCACATACAGTTGTGCATCAGAAATGGGCACTCGGTTGAGGTGGCAACAGGAGCCATACCCAAATCACACTCTGGTTTGGACCTGGCAAGCCATGAGCCTGGCATGAGCCATGTCCACACAGAGGAAGGAGTGCCTTTTTCAACTGGTTACTCACAAAAGCTACTGCCCACCAAGCTGTGTGTCTGGTGACCGTCAATGACAGAACACTTCAAGAAAGCCACCAGCGGCCTCCATGGGGGCTATGGATGTGGATTTTGTCCTGCTACTCCTAGAATGGAAGATTCACAAGGGCAAGGATCTATCCTGTATCTTTTTTTACAGATCTGCTTAGAGCCACTATAATCTTTTTATTAAAATGTTTTTAAATATTTTTATTTATTTCTAGGAGAGAGAGAGACAGCATGAACAGGGGAGGGTCAGAGAGAGAGGGAGATACAGACTCTGAAACAGGCTCCAGGCTCTGAGCTGGCTGTCAGCACAGAGCCTGACATGGGGCCCAAACCCATGAATTGTGAGATCATGACCTGAGCCGAAGTCGGATGCTCAACCAACTGAGCCACCCAGGCGCCCCAGAGCCACTATAATCTGATCAAAACTAGTCACAGAAGCACTCAGCTAGCTCTGACAGCTCAACAGCCTGCAAAATATGCAGTCAATCTCTCCCTCTGGTGACAACAGATGAATATTTCACGTTTATTAAAATACTTCATATTTAGAATAGCTCCTTTCTGTGTCAGTAGAAGTATCCTTGAATTCATGTGATACTCTCTCTAAACAAAGATTACAAAACGATGAGTGAGGTCAAGATTGCCATCACCCCACAGTAGATAGTCTTTAGACACCGTAGCAACAGCAGCCAAGGCAGCTGGGCCTTTGTGTTAGGGCTCCCAGCTGTTAAGGACTCATGGGAGCCCTATGGTCAGGCTGGAGGTCTGAAGGGAGAGGGAGGTAGCACTGAGTATACAAACCTGTACAAATAAGACATTAACTCCAGGAAGCTATATCCTGAATTACATAGTACATGAAGGCAGCCCAGAGGTATCCAACAAACAGTATTACTATACCCTTATATAGTACCAAGTTCATTTTCACTCACTGTACTTTCCTGATATAAAAGAGAAAGGAGGAAACCATCTTCCACCTCAACTCAGGTCTCTACTTTCCTAGTTTCCTTGCTGGCACTCAGGGCCTTGGAGAAGCTCACCTGGGCCGTCAGCTTGAAATGAAACTAGAAAACTCCATAAAATTCTTGCAAAGGAGAGGAGGCTTTGAACAAGTCAACCTCCACATGTCTGATATTCAATTACTCTCCCTCCCACTCCCAGAAAGCTACAGTCCACAGTCTTCCCATTTCAAGTAGGATAGAAAAAAAATCTGCCCAAGCCAGTTTACCTTTGACCGTTTGGTCAAAATTCTAGTGCCCACCTTGCTAGGATTCAATGCAAACCTCAAGTCTAAGAAAATGAGGCCAACTACAGAAATACTGGAAGCACCCCCTTGATCAGAAGCCCAGGCTGGATGCTTGCTTTCATCCTGTATGCCTGCAGGACCCTCGACCATTGCTCTCCTTAGGAACCTTACTTCCCAATGGTAAGTTCTTGTTAGCCCTTTACCCACTTCTATCTTCAGGGTATGTACGGCAGTAGAGCTCCAAATACTAGGCCTTCTCCTGCCAAACTTAAGAGGCCTATTTTCGCATTTTCTTCTACAGAGGGGGCTTCTTCTCTCTTCGTATCTGTAAAAGGAATAGAATTTAATCTGAAAAATCAGGGTCATAAATGTAAGAGAGGTAAGAGCACTCAAAGTTATGCGAAGGAACCCAACACTCAACATATTAAAACAAGATTTTAACACTTTATTTTTTATTGATAAAAAAAATCAAAACATACTTAAATCACCTTGTTAAGCTTGTTTATGGCAAAGTTGGCTCCCTTTGGGGGAGATTCCTTTATTTAACTCTGCGTTGACAATCTGCTTACGGTAACGAGATGTTTTATTTTGGGTCCAAGTAATTGGCAAAACTCGTCCTTTTCATTTTTTTAAAGTAATCTCTATACCCAACTTGGGGCTCAAACTCACAACCCCCAGGTTAAGAGTTGCATGCTGTAGTGACTGAGCCAGCCAGGTGGCCCTGTCTTTTTCTTTTTAAAACTTCGCCACCCATAGGACACAAAACTAGAGGATAATGCCAACCTGTTAGGTATATTTAGTGTCATACTGTGTGTGTCTGAATATATACACGTGCTTTGACAAAGAATGGAAAAAACATAACGTTTAGCCTTTTTTGGGGGTATTTACTAAATTATCCTGAAAACGTGCTACTTACATAAAAAAGGAGAAATTACACTGTATATCTATCTACACTAACATTCTAAAAACCTATTATATAATGTCTAAACTTCTCATTTGCTTTATAAAGTCCCCTACCATATCCTTACTTTCTTTACACCCACATATAACCATTTCTGGACAAGTCTGATGTTCTCTGTCCACATTATTCCAGCTTTTTGATCATTACATAATCTTTTATGTTCCTCTCAAATCAATTTATTTCATGACTTTTGGAGGCCCTTCAGAATATCACCAATGATTAACCTAATCTTTAATGAGTACCCACAGATTATATATAACTGTTTTTTTTATCTGATTATATGATTGTAGGCTGTAGAATGTACACACCTCTTATTCCCTAAGCATAAAAGATTTAGCTCTTTTGTGAAAAATATTCAAAGATTACTTTCTTCAAAAGATCACCAAGCCAAACATTTGGCCATATTTTTATTTACTACATATACTATAAACATATACAATACATGCTACAAAAAAACATTTTTTTAAATTTAACTGTCAAGAAAGTGTATAGTGTTATAATACAATGGCACATGTTCATATTTTATTTCAAATTGGTTTGCTTATCACCCACTTCAAACCATTAATAGTGAAATGTTACTTAAGGATAATTAAAAATTATCTATTTGCATTATTAACAATAAACAATTCCAACAAATTAATAAGAATTAACCATGTCAAATATTAGTATCCAAAAACTGGGCTTTTGCAGAAATGATTATATAAAATATAGCAGCCAATTACAGTTTACTTTGCTCTGTCACAATGTACATATGCACTTGAATAGGATTCTAGCATTTGCTTTTGGAACATACTTTTTAGAAGTCCTTTGATTAAGGTCCAACAACTGACACACCCAGCCAAATCCAACCCAACAGTTCATATAATGGCTTTCAGTCATCTGATCATTGAGAAATTCTTACGATTTGGGTAGAGCTGAATGTTCCACTAATATTACATATGATGAAGACATATCCAAGCCAATATCAAAGTCAAAGGCAAAAGAAAATACACACATTCAAATCAGTTTATGACAAGGTTTTTCTACAAGTATTTTAGATGTCATACTTTCAGGAAAACAAGATTTAATGTGGATTTGAATTTGAATTTTACAGTATCTCTGCTCTAACTGAAAATTTAAGAGTAGTCAGATGGAATTAAGTCTAGTATTGCAAATCTGTTCATTTAACATTATTGAGCACCCACTATGTGCATTGCACTGTGCTAACTTTTAAAAGTTGAGTATTAATATTTTTATCAAGCATTACCTTAGTGTGAGGTAAAAATAAATTAGCGTCAACTCATTAGTTTGCTTGTGGTATGTAATCCTGTGTCAGCCGGCTTCCCTGTGCTGTATAATGAGCTTCTGTGCACCCCTCATTCACTCACACAGACATCTGCACACCGACTATGCCAGGCATTGTGCTAGTCACTGGGATACCATGATTTGGTATAGTTCAAAGAATGCATTATTAATCATAAACCTACGTAAAAACAATTCGAAAGATATATTACTTTTCTAAAATGAGGCCCAAAGCAAAATATAAGGTGTTTCTATGGGTCATACCACACCATAGACCAGTAAGTGCTTTTCTAGACTGGGAACTAACTTTGAAGGTTTCATATTGTAGTCTAAATAGCCTAGATCATTTTTGGTCTCAGAAGTCAATTCTTTGGAGCACCTGACCCCACATAAACCTTCCATACTTGAAAGGATTTGTAAACTAAACTGGAGCACAAAGAAAAAGAGCCAAAAATGAAGGCAGGTGATAATGTAATGTACTTCAAGCACTATTCTGGCCATGTAAAATGAATACTACATAATTTATGATTGGTTCAAATGTTTTGAAAAGCACTAACTCTACCCCAAACTCATGTAATTTTAACCTGACTTGTATACAAGTTGCACATAAAGCAAAGGGCAGAATTTGGCCCTACAACCCTCTATGGAATATTCTAAGTGATTGGTCCTTCCACTCCAAGCAAGTAGAAGCTAAGAATTTCAAAGAGTCCCCTAACAGGATTCTGGCACTCAAGAGAAAAATGGCCCTACTGGATCCCATTAGCCAGGAGTTTATTTAGCTGTGGTAGCAGTGTGAACCTACTATGACCCCTTGAGGGAAGGCAGAAAGCTGGGAGTTTGGGTGTCCACTCGGTGAATCCAATACTGGCTTAAAGCTATGCACTGAATAAAGTGCTCTGCACATCCTGCTTGTCATCTGGAATGAAAAATACTTTTCTTGAGAATGAACATATTTGTAGGTTTGGGGGAAAGAATGACAAGGATTTAAAGAATCCCAAGAAAAAGTATGAAGCATTGACTAGGAAGGAAGACAAATGCCTCTAGTAGTGTCCTCGGAAATCTCAGGATCTGAACTGTCAGAATGAGTCACACAGTGGTCATGTTCTATAAATGAAAAAGCAATCCCACTGGGTACTTCCTATTCACACGGTGCAATATTACTTCATGGGGGTGGAAGGGAACAGTCTATCGCCTTTTGCTAGCATGATTTCAAAATGAAAACAAAACCATTGAATAAATCAGGGTAAGCAGTGTGCAATATTCCTCTCGTGTCCATCAGTTTTCCACAGGTTGATCTGCACCACCTGAGGGAAAGGATGCAAAATACCCATCCCTTCTGATACACTCAGGCATGGCTGCTATCACCTAAAATTGCCAATTCAGAAGTTAACACACGAGCCCTCCAGTTTCGTACCCTGAATATGGTAAATGAGACTAGAGATGGAGTAGTTCAGTCTAAAAAAGATCACAGGTAACAGAATGCTTATATAAACTAGACTGCTTTGATGTCTGTAAGAAAACTGTATAGACAATTGGAAAAAAAAAAAAAAAAGATTGTTCCCATCTGTCAGCAAAACTGTTGAGCTATACTCAGCTGAAGTCCTCATCAGGATTCTGTTGATCCAGCAGACGGACATGTGTGAATGGGAAGTGACCTCGTTTGCCATTACACTCCCCTTCCCACTGACCACTCACATTAATCTTCGTAACCTTTACCAGCTCACCGACCTGCAGGAGGAGAATAAGGAAAGCGCTTTATTTCCAGTTATGAATGCAAACTGAAAAACTCCATTCTCTGGTTAGGCATACCCTGCCCACGTGATTGCTCTAGGGCTGACATTATAGAAATGGCTATTTGTTGCCTCCCAAGCCCCAGCCACCAGACTGATTACTTGTGGTTAGTGCAGGCAGAAGGAAGAAGAGTGATTTTAGCAGTGCAGAAAAACAGAGTGCAGAAAATATAAAGGATCCTAGAAAATGACACTTTTTGGAAATTTTAATCATCTCTGGATGAGCAATCCCAACCAGAATGACCCAGTATTCCTCTTCTTGGTACCCACTACCCTTAGCTTGCTGTTTGGCCCACAGGCCGTGGCCTAGATGGAGACGTCCCCCACCCTTACTGGCATACAAGCGCAGCACAATCCCTCAACCCACTCATGTATACACATCACGACCCACTAGTGCCTGCAGAGGAGAAGATAATCATGGAAATCAAGTTCATCTGGTCCCAGAAAATGAAGTGTTCCTATCACCTTCCTATCAAGGTAAGACTTTTCCCACTTGGGCAGGTATAGGCCAAAACTCCACATTCCATCAGCTCCCTGCAAAGTCCCCATCTTCTTCAACAAGCTCTACCTGGCAGGTCAATGCCTGCTAGCTCTCCACCCCCACCCACCCCACCATGTACTAACAGACCTTGTTGCTCCTTCAATGCCACTTGGTACCTAGTCATTAAGGAGACATTATGTTTTGCTTCTGCTATGGAAAGCTTCCTTTGCAACATCAACTATAACGTTTTGACAATCTAGGATATATGTCTATTCTCCTATAAAACTTAAGACAAAATCAGTCTGATGAATGGATTCATCCTGTGACAAAATATTGAACAATGGTGAAATCAGGCCCCATATGACACTGGAATAGAGAACTTTATCCTTCAATTATCAACATCTGAGTTCTGAGCATACAAGAAGTTTCTCAGTATAACTGTTCATTTGGTTTTATTAAATTAATAGCCACTATTTATTGTACTTTCATTAAGTACTGTAGAGGTGTTTCTTTTTGTTGTTGTTGTTGTTTTTAAGTAAGCTCCAAGATCCAACACGGGGTTTGAATTCACAACCCTGAGATCAAGTATCACATGCTCTACTGACTGAGCCAGCCAGGCACCCCTACTGTAGAAAATATTTTATATAAGCTATTTTCTAGTCTTTATAGTAACCTTGTAAGACAGGAACTTTTCAATTTATAGATGATAAAACTGAATCTGGCCAATTACAGGATTTACATGAGGTCACACAGCCAGTAGCAGGGCTGGGATTTGAGCCCAGAAGTATTGGTTCCAAAGCCAATTTATCTCTTTCTACCAGAGCAGGAACTTTGAAATTATGCTCCCATGACCTTCAGGATTCCCTAAGAATGTCTATAGGACAACTACTGGCTAAAGTGAACTCAAGCTTAGGACCAAGGCCTTCTGTAAAACCAGCCTGATCTTGCTCAAAGAAACAGTTTGCCTACTGGCCTGTCTACAATTTCCTGAAGAACTATCTGAGAACCAGAGAGGCCTAAGGTGGTTGCGGGGGTCATAGGATGCTGAGAAAAGGAAGACAGAAACTAGAGAATATTGAGAAAAATGGGACAAAATACACAGGTGAGAAAAGGCAGCAGCTCAGCCTGCTGACGTTGTGAAGACTGCGGCTGATGGTTTAAGGGGAGAAGAAAGGACAATGCTGCACGCCCAGCTTTGCATGCACATGCAGTCCCTGCGGGCTGCTGGCACCAGGGCTCTTTATTCTCAGCACTCTTCTCCTTCAGGGTTCCTGATGCCCAAGCAAGCCAACCGTGACAAGTCAAGAAACTCCTTTAGTCTTCTAGGGAGAGGAAGATCAGGCTTCAAGTGACACTTTTTTAGCTAGTAAAAATAATCTAAAAGATTTCTTTTTATACCCCTAATTCTAGTTCCCAAATTTTATTTATTTTTAAATTTTTTAATGTTTATTTATGTTTGAGAGAGACAGAAAGACAGAACACAAGTGGAGGAGGGGCAGAGAGAGATGGAGACACAGAATCTGAAGCAGGTTCCAGGTTATGAGCTGTGAGCACAGAGCCCAACACAGGGCTTAAACTCCTGAACTGTGATATCATCACCTGAGCCGAAGTCAGACACTTAACTGACTGATCCATCCAGGCACCCCCCTTTTATTTATTTATTTTTAATTTTTAAAGTAAACTCTAGGCCTAACGTGGGGGCTTGAACTCACAACCCCAAGCTCAAGAGTTGCACATTCCACGGACTGAGCCAGCCAGGCACACTCCCTACTTCTCAGACTTTCACTTGCTCCTTTCTTATTTTTTCTTAAGTTTTTAAATTTATTTTTGAGAGAGAGAGTGAGGAAGACCCAGAGAGAGAGGCAAAAAAAGAGAATCCCAGGCAGGCTCGGTACTGTCAGCATGCAGCCCAACACAGGGCTCAAACTCATGAACTGCAAGCCACAACCACAGCCAAACCCCCCAAGCTGAAACCAAGAGTTGGATGCTTAACCGACTAAGCCACCCAGGCACCCCATTGCTCCTTTCTTTTTAAAACTCTTACAGGGGTGCCTGGGTGGCTCAGTCAGTTGGGCATCTGACTTCGGCTCAGGTCATGATCTCACAGTTTGTGGGTTCGAGCCCCACATCAGGCTCTGTGCTGACAGCTAGCTCAGAGCCTGGAGCCTGCTTCAGATTCTGTATCTCCCTCTCTCTGACCCTCCCCTGCTCACGCTGTCTCTCTCCCACTCTCAGAAATAAATTTAAAAAAAAAGAAAAGCAAAAAACCCCCTCTTACAGTGTTGCACCACGTACAACATCCACTCCATAACATCTGACTATTCTGTAGTGAATTTTCCTGGTTTCTGACCTGTCAACTATCCTTGGACTCCCTACCCTCCTCCCTATCATACCGCTGGAATCAATGTCACTGTACTGCTAGCCCCTTGCTATTCTAAGGTCAATTATATCAAGTGCAGGACTTCTTTCCCCCATTTTAGTATTTATTTGTATTTTCTGCTAAGATACTCATGTCATGCTAAGTTCTATTCTGGTAGCTAGACAGAATAATATACCTAGGGGATGTGTATGCTCATGTCAAAAATCTAAATGGCCACTCACATTAAGTTCCCCTCCAGATGAGGACAAGGGACCAGTCTAAAAAGTTGATTTGACGGGGTGCCTGGCTGGCTCAGTCAGTAGAGCATGTGACTCTTGATCTCAGGGTAGTGAGTTCAAGCCCCACATTGGGTGAAGAGCTTACTTAGGTGGGAAAAAAAGCTAGTTTCACAACAACTAACACCCCTAACAGCTGTCATATCTGAATCCATCATTTTACTGATATTAAAAACCGACAAAAGAGACATGAGGGAACATTCTGGAGTACTGGAAATGTTTTATACTTTCATCTTGGTGGTTATCACATAGGTGCACACACATGTAAAACTCCAAGCTGTATACTCGGGATCAGTACCTTTTACCAAATGATTTCATATCTTTTTTTTTTCTCCTAACCCACCCCCTCAAATTATTTCACATCTAAATAAAAAGATAAAAAGTTGTTGTATTTCACCCGGATTTTCTGTGTGTTTTTTAGAAGATGGTTCTTCAGGCTATACCCTTAAGCCCACCATTCTATTTGATACCAAAATCTAGGTTTATTTTATTCATTTTTTTTCCAAGTTTGATTATTTTGAGAGAGAGCGACTGGAAGAGGGGCAGAGAGAGAGAGAGAATCTCAAGCAGCCCCCACGTTGTCACGCATGGAGGCTGATGTGGGGCTTGAATCCACAAACTCTGAGATCATGACCTGAGCCAAAACCAAGAGTCAGACACATAAGCCACCCATGCACCCCCAAAATCTAGATTTAAACACTTTCCTCTCAATGTTATATTGTCTTTATTTTTAAGCATTCAACATGCTATCTCCAATCTCATCCCACAGGGCTCTAAGAAGTGAAGGGCTGGCTGAAAAGTGGACTAGTCCAGACTCCGCTGCTATCAGTCCCACAGAACCACACCAGCTTCTCCACACACAGGCTGGATCCTGCTGCCCTGCCCGCAGACTTTTCTTCTTTAAGAGGTCAAACAGAGAAACAGTGCAAGATGTTACTGGTGAGGATTCTGTACAGATTAGACCTTGGGACACACCAGAGCCATCTCCCAAATGCACATGGTCTCTTGGCTCTACCCTACAGAGGCTCAGGAAAACCACACCATATTCTGAAATCCAAAACTTTTTTTTATAGTTGATTAGGTTCTTGGCAGAGAGGCCCAAACATCAGGGAGTGAAACAAAGGCTGGCAAAACTCTGAAACAAATTTTTTTTGAAGCAATTCTGATATTTAAATGGGTAAAAGAGAAAATTGTAAGCATCAATTGGGCTACTTAACCTGTCCAAAGTGGTCTTTAAGTACAAATACTTCAAGCAAGACCTTATCAAAAATAAATATGGAGTCTTTGTACTGAAATAATACAGAAACACATGGGGACTCCTAGGGTCAAGAAAAGGCAAATCCCAAAGGCAACATGACTATCGTTAGATCACGTGAGGCCCTAGTACTTCCATAGTTTGGAAGACCAGGTGACTGTCAAGCGTGCAGGTTGGGGGAGCGCAGGAGGTGACAGGGCAGTCTAAAAACACAGGCTACACAAAGTGCGGTTTTTCCTCCAAATCAGACACACACGAGAATTCACGCTTTTCCTCCTGTTAGGCAACAACTTTCTAAAGCAGGATTTCCAAGGCCACACCAAGGAGGGTGAGGAGGACATATATGGGTTCAAAGCTTGTCGTGCTTCTTCAAAGACAAAGAAAGCAAAACAGAGTGATTGCCCCAGATATGCTATAATCTTAAGACACAAACGAATGTACTAATCAGTAAGTGCAGTAATAACTGTTTTCTAACACTACTGATTTCAAAATTCAAGTTATAGATGGAAAAACCCCTAATTTGCCTATCAATGAATAAGGAAGACCTTATAAGGGATTTGAAGCACCAGTTAACCTTTCTTTTTACAAGGCAGACTTCACCGCCACCTTGTAAAGGAGAGATAGTGATGGTTCTTTCACTGAGGCACTGTTACACTGTCCTGATCCTATGTCATGTGTTAGAAGCAAGTGTGCAAGTAAATCAGGGCATCATCTATAAAGAGGGCTGAATGCGGTGACTTCAGTGTTTTCACTCCTAGGGAACTTGATGAATCCTGGTTTCTTGTGTAGTTCGCAAGGTAAATCACAATTTTGGTACACATGTAGTCAGATCTACAATTGGTCCAGGAGCAAAAGACCACCCAACTGATATTCACCAGTGAGCTCTCATTATAGTGAGAAAGATACTGGAACCCAATTAGCATTAATTTTTGGTACTCGCTCAACAGAAGACATCAGGGAACTGTGTGATCTCCTTTGCTGGTGTAACCTCAGGTGACTACTTTCCTAGTGTTGGTCCCTGCTATCTAACAGGAAAGGCACCAACAATCACCAGTGCTTCTTTGATCCTAACTTGCTGCAGGATTCCAGTGAGCTCTGACAGGAAACCCATATAAATTCATATAAATAGAACCACGGAAATACAGAGATGGAATACAGAGGCCTTGACTTCAGACATTTTCAAACACACCAAGAACACGTGTGTTTGAAACACTTCCAGATTTGGCTGGAGGAGAACAAAAGTTAAGAAAATGACAGCAATCTAAGACAGGGGTCAGCAAACTATGGCCCAGGAGCCAAATCCAGCTTGCTGCCTGTTTCTGTAAACAGTTCTCTCAGAACACAGCAAACTCATCTATTGTTTTGTCTATGGCTGCTTTTTTGCTATAATGACAGTTGAGTGGTTGTAACAGAAACCATATGGTCTGTAAAGCCCTTTACTGAAAAAGTTTGCAGATCACTCATCTAAGGAAATAGGTAATATTTAGAGTACATCCACAGTCTTACAAATCAATGGAAACAACCAATTTGGCCTTAAAGATTCAGTTTCCTCAGAGATGGACTGATATTGCCATGGGGAGGGACAGAGAGAGGGGGAGACACAGAATCTGAAGGAGGCTCCAGGTTCTGAACTGTCAGCATAGAGCCCAACACGGGGCTCAAACTCACAAACCATGAGATCATGACCTAAGCCAAAGCTGGACACTTAACTGACTGAGCCACCCAGGCACCCCAGTCTTACCCTAATTCTAGTTCAAGTCAGCAAAGATCTTCTCTAGCTCAACAGCTGATAATGCCTAAAGCTAAGTTCTCTGTCCCCCTGGTGCAAGTTGCAGAGGTAACTACATATACTAGATACATTTTTAGCTAAATGTAAAGAATTTCCTTTTCTTTTTAAAGTTTATTTATTTATTTTGATGGGGAGAGGGGAGAGCGGCAGAGAGACAGAAGAGAGAGACAGGGAGAGAATCCCAAGCAGGCTCTGTGCTGTCAGCTCCATCCCATGAACTGGGAGATCATAACCTGACCCGAAATTAAGAATCGGATGCTTAACTGACTGAGCCACCCAGGAGTCCCTCTTTTTTGTTTTTCTTTAAAGACTTTATTTTTAAGTAATCTCTACACCGAACGTGGGGCTCGAACTCACAACTCCAAGATAAAGAGTCGCATGTTCAACTCAGCCAGCCAGGCCCCCCAAGAATGTTCTAAAAACTAACACAATGAACTAGATCCAAGGTTCCCAAACTGTGGCGTCAGAGGCACTGTAGCAAATTCAGAGGGTGCCACAACATCAAGTTTTGAGGGAAACAGCAATAGTTGACATCTACTATGCCATGTGAACTACTAGCTCAAGGCAGTTGACAATTTCTACATTAGACTGCACAACATCCCTTTCAAAGATGTGAAGCTGGGTGGCAGCTGCTATGACACAAAACAAGTACCTCATGAAATAAGTGTTGAACAAGAAACGAGGTGGCAGTGTTCAATATGATCTCAAGTTTGAAAACTATATGGTGTCTAATAGATGTACATGACTTTTTTTTTTTTCTTTTCTTAAAATGTTTTTACTTAGTTGTGAGAGAGAGAGAATGAGAAAGAGCATGAGCAAGGGAGGGGCAGAGAGAAAGGGAGGCAGAGGATCCAAAGCAGGGTCTGCACTGACAACAGAGAGCCCAATGCAGGGCTCAAACTCATGAACCATGAGATCATAACCTGAGCCAAAGCTGGATGCTTAACCAATTGAGCCATCCTGGTACCCCTAGATGTACACATCTTGTTAGTTAAGTAACTGTAATTATTTGAGATTAAAATTAAAATATTGTTTTCTTGGGGAGCCTGGGTGGCTCAGTTGGTTAAGCATCCTATTCTTGGCTTCAGCTCAGGTCATTATCTCATAGTTCATGGGTTTGAGCCCCAAGTCAGGCTCTGTGCTGACAGTGTGGAGCCTGCTTGGGATTCTCTCTCTCCCTCTCTCTCCGTCCCTCCCCCACTTGCTCTGTCTCTCTCTCAAAAATAAACTTTAAAAAATCTTTAAAAATGTTTTCTTTCCATTATGTTTATTATTTTTCAAATGGGTACTAAGTTATTAGGATATAAATTTTTTAACCCATTTACTTAATAAATGCAACTGTCATGTATTTCTTTTGGACTGGGACACTGTGAAATGTTATTGAGACATTATTAAAAAAAAAAAAAAAAAAGAAAGAAAAAAAAAGGTGCCTGGGTGGCTCAGTTGGTTAAGCATCCGACTTCGGCTCAGGTCATGATCTCACAATTCATGGGTTCGAATTCCGCGTCGGGCTCTGTGCTGACAGCTAGCTCAGAGCCTGGAGCCTGCTTCAGATTCTGTGTCTCCCTCTATTTCTGACCCTCCCCTGCTCACGCTGTCTCTCTGTCTCTGTCTCTCTCTCTCTCAGAAATAAATAAAACATTAAAAATTTTTTAAAAAAAGTAGTAGTTTAAAAAAAAAAACACAGAGACACTATAGGTGCTATGAACCAAGAAAGTTTGGAACCTATGGACTATACGTCTGTGTTGATAACAAGTTCCCCAAAAGTAAAGATATTCAAACAGATGTTTAAAAATCACCTATGAAGGGGAGCCTGGGTTGCTCAGTCAGTTAAACATCTGACTTTGGTTCAGGTCATGATCTCGCAGTTCATGAGGTCGAGCCTCACATCGGGCTCTGGACTGACAACTCAGAGCCTGGAGCCTGCTTAGGATTCTGTGTCTCCTTCGCTCTCTGCCCCTCCCCCACTTACTCTCTCTCTCAAAAATAAGCATTAAAGCAAAAAAAATTTTAATAAAAATCACCTGTGAAGACACCAGAAGGCCTGCCTTTAATGTCTGAGAGGCCAGTTTACCTACAAAGTCTTCTCCAACTGAGATTCTATGAACTGAAATAAAGGTAATGTACAAGAAGGATGGAAAGCAGAGGAAAAGTAGACACCTGTCTCAATGAACAATACAGAAATCTATAGTTACAATTATAGGAAAAGACAAACCAAACTGACACAGCAAACACTTGCCACTCATGTTCTTACACTTTCCGATCTCGAATTTTTATTCTCACAGGGAAAATTGGGGTGTTTACTCCAATTCTCCACACACAGGCCAAAAGGCCTTAACAACTTAGGTTTCATGGAGTTCCACAGGGGGAGACAGAGCTGATGTAGCCACTAATGCATATAATCTGGCCCCCAAAGCACATTTACACCTTTCCCATCTGTGCCCTGAGGAACAGGTCCAAACCTAAGAATACCTGACAAGCTCCTTGATTACTCTCAAGTCTTATCATCTATCAAAGGCAAAATGCCAGGTTGAATTGGAGAATGTAAGTTACATAATTAGTAGATTTAAAGATAATTTGATTGTTTTGGACAGTCTACAGAGGTATCAAATTAACTTTAACATCTGCAATTTACAAAACAAGATTCGTCCTATTCCAGCTTCCAAGGAACCAGTAAACAAAAATCAAAGAACAAAAATGAAAGGTGCCACTGCCCTAGCCTAGTGTTTATTTCCAGTAGCTCTCCTTTAAAACACTCAGCATAACTGCATATTTAAAATCTCAGGAGTGGGGCGCCTGGGTGGCTCAGTTGGTTAAGCGGCAGACTTCAGTTCAGGTCATGATCTCATGGTTCGTGAGTTCGAGCCCCACATCAGGCTCTGTGCTGACAGCTCAGAGCCTGAAGCCTGCTTCGGATTCTGTGTTTCCCTCTCCCTCTGACCCTCCCCCGCTCATGCTCTGTTTCTGTCTCAATAAATAAAACATTAAAAAAAATTGTTTTAAATAAAATAAAATCTCAGGGGCTCCAGAATGGAACAGCTGGTATCTGATTTAGTTCTATTCCCCCCAGATGTGACCAACTGACCCACAGAACTATAGTGGGCAGAGGAATACCCCTACTTTGGTGGTTAGCTGGAATCAATCCCTACTTTCCACAGCCTTCATTCTTACTAGAGAAATCTGGTGCAGAGGAAAAGAGGAAATATGTAAGAATTTATTTTCCAGTTGAGGATTGTGGTCAGAGTTAATGTACCAATGCAGAAAAACTTCATCTTTAAGTGAGACCAGGTGGTTCGTGAACTGTTTTTTAAATTTATTTAAGTACAGAAATCCTTTCTTCAAAGAAAATCTTAGAGAGATCCAAACATGTAACATAGTTAAAAACAGTTGCTTTGGTTGGAGCCAGAGCCTTGCATCCTCTGCTTCTCTCTCTGGCTAGGCATCTCTTGGGGATTCTTAAGATACTGAGAAGCAGTCTGAAGACTGCTGGTCTGGGGTACCTGGGTGGCTCAGTCAGTTGAGCGTCCAACTTCAGCTCAGGTCATGACCTCGCAGTCGTGAGTTTGAGCCCTGCATCAGGCTCTGTGCTGACAGCTCAGAACACGGGTTGAGGTGCCTGGGTGGCTTAGTCGGTTAAGCGTCTGACTTTCGCTTAGGTCATGATCTCGCAGTTTGTGGGTTTGCGCCCCACGTCGGGCTCTGTGCTGACTGCCAGCTCGGAGCCTGGAGCCTGTTTCGGAGTCTGTGTCTCCCTGTCTCTCTGACCCTCCCCTGTTCACGCTGTCTCTCTCTCTCTCTCTTAGAAATAAATAAAACATTAAAAAACAAAACAAAACAAAACAAAAACCCAGACATGGGAGAGGAGAACAGGAGACAAGTGTCTACTGTGCAGCTGTACTGTACTGAAAGCACGACTATCCTCGCACACACGACAGGTGAGGATATGCTGCTAGTGCAATCACACAACACCTACAGTGAGAAGGGCAGCAGCACTGTTAAAAAACAAAAAGAATCATAGATTAAATTGTGCATGGTAGAAAAGGCACCACAGGAGATCTGGGTTCATTATAGCTCTACCTCCAATTAGTCTGAACAATCCAATCTTTCTAACCATCAGTTCTTTTTATATAATAAAGATACTAAGTCCTTTCCAGCTCTAAAATTGTATGATGCTAACAAACACTGTGTTTTTAAGCTCATGAGGTATTTCGAAGCTATTACTTTGGGGTATCCGAAAGAGGCCGACGTCAGCAATCAATATATGTGGCTTAAAATCAATATCTAACCAAAAAACAAAACTTACTGAAATCAGACATTATTTTCTTTTTTTATAATAAACCATTTCCTACTTATTTATTTTCCAAGATTTATGTTTCATTGTAGGGAGAGCAGCTCAACCATTTTGAGCACTAAAACCTCTAGTCAAGGCAGGCATCATTAAAAACAATTCTCTTGGGGATCCTGGCTCAGTTGGTTAAGCATACAATTCTTGACTTGAGCTCAGGTCATGATCTCATGGTTCATGGGTCCGAGCCCCACGTAAGGCTCTGAGCTGACAGCACAGGGCCTGCTTGGGATTCTCCTGCTCCCTTCTCACTCTCTGCCCCTTCCCGAATCTCTGTCATTCTCAAAAAAAAATTAAAAAAACAACAAAAAAAACAACAAAAAAAAACTTGGTTTAAGGTGTGACTCCTGATTTTGACTCAGGTCATGACCCCAGGCTCATGGGATCAAGCTCTGCATCAGGCTCTGTACCAAGCATGGAGCCTGCTTAAGATTCTCTCCCTCCCTCCCTCTCTCTCTCTCTCTCTCTCTCTCTCTCTCAAATGAATGAATGAATGAATGAATGAATGGAAATGCAAGAGCACCTGGCTGGCTCAGTCACTAGAGCATGTGACTCTTGGGTCTTAGGGTTTGAGTTTGAACCCCATGTTGGGTACTGAGATTACTTTAAAGGAAAAAAAAAAAAAAAGGAAATGCGAATGGAGACAAAATTACTGTTTATTCTCTCCTAGGCCTTGGCTGGCTTGTTTCATGAGTGCTATTTTCATACTCTAGCCCAGTGCTAACAAGGTCTGCAGTAAATGTCAAGAGTTACATCTGTCATGTATGTGCACAGCATCATATTGGATGTCCAAACTCAAAAGTGGGAAAAGAGGGGTGTGCCCTAGATGACACACGTCCGTTTCTCGCCAAAGCAGAAATACAATACTTTTAACTCACAACATGATCTCTAAAAACAAGCAGTTTAAAAATACATTTTTCAGTATAATCTGTAAGACTCAGGTAACCCTCTTTGCATTCACTATTCAGAATGTAAAAGAAAAACTTCAAGTCCAGTATGATCAGAGACTGGTTCAAATAGACCCTAGCTTATTCTATAGGCTAACTTCTAAGCAGCTCTTACTCTTCAGTGTATGAACATGATCCAAAGAAAACAGCATTTAGAAAAGAAAAAAAAAACAACAACAGCATTTAGAGATCTCAGTTTATAAGAATATACTTTTGCCCCTTCTCTGCTCCTCTGTGCTCACATAACTTCAGTCTGTGCTCTTGAAAGTTAGCTTCCTGCTTAGATTCACATTCTATCAGTAAGCTCTGAAAGACGGATAGCATGCCACTTTTGTACAAGCTTTTACAATGAACCACTAGCTGTGCATAACTCAGAAAGGGAGGGAGGGTGGAGGTTAGAGCTATGCTATGAGTTCTAAAATGAAGAATAAAAGAATAATGGTTGGCCAGAGGAGATGGGCTACCAAGACTAACTAGTCACCAGTAAAAGGCAAGAATTCATTCCTCCGGAGAACCAGCTTCTCGCCTGTAAAAATGTACCAAACAGCAAAAGGCAAGTAAACCTGCAGCTCCTAGGAATGTGTGCTTTTGGGGATGTACCTCTTCTTACCTGTACTAGGCTTTTCTGTTCCCCCTGAACTCTTTATGAACAGTCAGTCAATGGTAAGAAAGTCCATGCTCTCTAAAGTAACACATTATGTTTTCGTGGGAAAATTCCATTTAAGGACTTTACTAGAGCCCATCTTATTTTCAACAACGATAAACAGAAAGAAAGAATCAGATTAGAATGTAGATGAGAAAAAAATATTTTAGGTTAATTCCTGTGAATTTAGGTGGAGTTAAAGAAGTCAAAGTATGTTTAGTAGATCAATCAGAACATTCAATTATACAATTTTAAGCTCACTCATTCCAAAACAGGTTTTCTACAAAAGAGAGAAAACCCAACATTAAATGCCAAAATCAGTACTTAATGGTTTGACATCTATAACATCACAATGCTGCTGCTTGTATTCAGCATTCCTATAAAGCTCTAAGAGGTCTGAAAGGGAGACCCTGTAGCAGATCTCTTCTTTCTACATTTTGCACATTATGTACCTCCAAAGCCAAGGCTGTCTTGTCGTAGGCATTAGGGACTCGCTTCTGGATTACCCTGGCATAAATGGGCCCATTCTGGAGGTTAGGGAGCGGAGTGTTGACGCTGGGTTGGGCATAGGGCCCAGGCTCCGGCCCACCCAGTGGTTGCGGGTGGGAACCCTCCTGGTTACCTCCAATCAGAGCCGATACTGAGGCGGAGGCAGGTCTATACTTCTCCACGTAAGGGACTGGAATCATCCCCCTCTTGCCTTCGCTGTCCTCCGCATTCCACCACTGCTCTTCAGGCTTATCCCGGATTCTCAGGATGTCTCCTTTCTTAAAGGGAAGATCTTCTTCATCATTCCCATTAAAGTCAAAGAGGGCTCGCACATACTCTGCCTCCTCCTGCCTGAGAATCACTCCACTACCCTGCCTGGATTTGGAAACTGGTTCTATCAACGTTGTAGTGTCCAAGTAATGTATTTTGTAGAATTCCAGTAAAGCAGGCAATGAATCAAACTCTTGATCTCCTATTCGGAGTCTGGAGGGGCTCACCCCTGGAAAAAAACAGAATAGGCTATTATTTAAAGACGTATTACACAGGAGATGAAATGCAGATTTTAAACATTTCCCAAACACATTTAGTAATCAGAAAAAAAAAAAAGTCTAGAAAAGATAGCCCCTCTCCTTATGGTAAACTGAAATCATACTCTGGAGCTACAACATACCCTCAAAAGATGCTCCCTAGCACCTGCAGCAGAGAAGGAAGAGAAGGTCATTAAGAGACCAGGCCAGTCGGGGCATATTCCCATACTGAATCAAAGACAAAGCAACATGGAGATTTTCTGTTCGTTTTCCCAAAACATTCTGTGCTATCCCATTTACAGAGTAGCATAAGGTTTAAGGTTTTGTTGAAATCTTCTTTTCAACCTCAGGAAATGTAGCAAGCTCTCCTTTATCATAGATCCCAGCAGCTTTTCCAAGAGGTGGGGAGAACTTGCTACTAATCTATACCAGGCTCATACATTCCTTCCCTTCACATCTAGAATGTACATTGCTAAGTTTTGCTTTGTTTTTTTTTTAAAGTGAGCTCTGTGCCCAATATGGGGCTCAAATTTACAACCCTGAGATCAAGAGGCCCATGCTCTACCAACTGAGCCAGCCAGCCAGGCACGATCTCTTTAAAAATTGTTTTTTTCATTTCATTTATTTTTTTAGAGGTTGGGGGAAGGAGGGAGAGAGAATATACGTGTGTGTGGAGGAGATAGGCAAAGGGAGAGAGAGTATCCCAAGCAGGCTCCACGCTCAGCACAGAGCCAGATGCTGAGCTCGATCCTACAATCCTCGGTTGAGTTAGATGCTCAACCAACTGAGCCACCCTGGCACCCTAAGGCTATCTCTTTTAACCTATGGTTGCTGATTGCAATTTCATTTCTGACAGCCAAAAAAAAAAAAAAAAAAAATTAAGGAAATAAAGAATCTTAATCAGGCAAAAGAATCGAGGAGCCTATAAAGAGAAACTAAAAAGCTAACTGCTTAAAAACCAATTCCTAAGGTCTTCATTGAAATAAAACATGCAAGTAGTATTGCCCCCCCCTTGAGGCAAACAGGTCATGAAAAAAAGTCAATAAGGATGCTTGAAAAAATAAAGAAGTATTAAAATTCTCAACCTCTAAGGCCACCTGGCTTGCTCAGTCTGTACAGCATGTAACTCCTGATCTCAGGATGTTGAGTCCCAGTTCCATTTTGGGTGTAGAAATTGCTTAAAATCTTTAAAGAATAAATAAAAACAAAATTCTCAACCTCTGAGGACATATTGAGGGTCAGAGAATATAGTAGGAATCCTTAAAATTCACATGGTGCAAAAAGTATATGGCTCCAGACATACAGGGCAGACTTCAGAATGTATTCCCTCTCTATCCTGAGATTCTAGAAGTGAATAATAAATTAACATAACATCAGTTCAAACGAGAAACAAAGTGTCAAGTAAGGAGTTCCTCTAACTTACTCTCTAAGCGCCAAAACATCAAATTGTCTTCACTGGATTTACCTTTGGTTTCCTGATAAAGTAATAACTAACTATAGAAACCTGGTTTTTGTGGAGCTTGGCTTTTTAAAAAACCAGCCTTAACCTACAGGCACCCAGCAATGAGTTATAACATCCCAGATTTTAAAAAATTGCTGGGGCGCCTGGGTGGCTCAGTCGGCTAAGTGTCTGACTTCAGCTAAGATCATGATCTCGTGGTTCATGGGTTCAAGCCCCGCATTGGGCTCTGTGCTGACAGCTAGCTCAGAGCCTGGAGCCTGTCTTCGGATTCTGTGTCTCCCTCTCTCTCTGACCCTCCCCTGCTCATGCTCTCTCTCTCTCTCAAAAATAAATAAAACATTAAGAAAAATTGTTTATTCATTTTTGAGAGAGAGAATGAGTGCCAGTGGGAAGAGGGGCAGAAAGAGAGGGAGACACAGTATCTGAAGCAGGCTCTAGGCTCTGAGCTGTCAGCACAGAGCCCAACACAAGGGATCAAATTCACAAACTGTGAGAACATGACTTGAGCCGAAGTCAGACGCTTAACGACAGGAACCTAACCTCTCAGATTTTAACATAGATGTGTCTGTGATAAGTATATACAAGTTTTTATAGCCAAGTTGCCATAAAGTTTTATATCTTGCCTATTTTCCCTATTATGAAAAATATTTTATTTTATAGAATAAAATTTTTTTTTCAAGAACATGACTTTTTTTTTTAGTGTTTTATTTATTTCTGAGAGAGAGAGAGACAGCATGAACAGGGGAGGGTCAGAGAGAGAGGGAGACTCAGAATCCGTAGCAGCTCCAGGCTCTGAGCTAGCTGTCAGCACAGAGACCGATGTGGGGCTCAAACCCACGAACCATGAGATCATGACCTGAGCTGAAGTCGGATGCTTTACTGACTGAGCCACCCAGGCGCCCCTCAAGAACATGACTTTTAATAGCTACAAAGTATTTCCCAGGGACCTGGGTGGCTCAGTAGGTTAAGCTTCTGATTCTTTTTTTTTTTTGTTTTGTTTTTTTATTTATTTCTAGGAGAGAGAGAGAGACGGCGTGAGCAGGGGAGGGCCAGAGAGAGAGAGGGAGTGACAGACTCTGAAACAGCCTCCAGGCTCCGAGCTGGCAGTCAGCACAGAGCCCGACGCGGGGCTCGAACCCACGAACCGCGAGATCATGACCTAAGCGAAAGTCGGACGCTCAACCGACTAAGCCACCCAGGTGCCCCTAAGCTTCTGATTCTGATCTCAGCTCAGATCTTGATCTCAGTGTCATCAGTTCAAGCTCCACATTTGGCTCCATACTGGGCATGGAGCTTACTTAAAAATAAATAAATTGGGGTGTCTAGGTGGTTCACTCAGTTGGCATCTGACTTGATTTCAGCTCAGGTCATGATCTTGTGGTTTGTGAGTTTGAGCCCCACGTTAGGGTACTGACAGCACAGAGACTGCTTGGGATCCTTGGCCTCCCTCTCCTTCTACCCTTCCCCAGCTCAAGCACATACATACACTAACTCTCTCAAAAATATACACACATTAAAATAAATCAAACAGGTGCATCTGGGTAGCTCAGTGGGTTAAGCATCCAACTCTTGGTTTCGGCTCAGGTCTTGATCTCATGGTTTGTGGATGGAGCCCTGCATCAAGCTCTACGCTACCTCAAGCTCTATGCTGACAGTGCAGAGCCTGCTTAGGATTCTCTCTCTCCCTCTCTCTCAGTCCCTCCCCCCACTCATGTGCCCCCTCTCTCTTTCAAAATAAATACACTTTAAAAATAATAAAGGGGCGCCTGGGTGGTTCAGTCGGTTAAACGTCTGACTGGCTCAGGTCAGGATCTCTGTGAGTTCAAGCCCCACATTGGGCTCTGTGCTGACAGCTCAGAGCCTGGAGCCTCCTTTGGATTCTGTGTCCTCCCCTCTCTCTGCCTCTCCCATGCTCATACTCTGTCTCTCAATAATAAATTTTTTAAATAAATTTATTAATTTTTTAATAAATTAATTTTTTAATAAAGAT